>NC_086226.1:68744237-69051294 GCF_035770615.1 Melospiza melodia melodia | reverse complement strand
CCTGTCACTGTAAACTTGCCACAAATCTTCCTGCACATTAGAGAATGAGGAAAAGTTAAGATGCCTTCTTAAGATCCCTTATGCTTTACAAACCCACGGCTATGCTTGGATGCGAAATGTTAAAAAAAGGCTGGAATCCTTTTCAGAATAAAAGATTTCAAAATAGTCTCTTTTTCCTTTAAAGAACACATGTCTGTCTGTTCAAATACAAGAGTTGAACAGAGCATACATAAAAGGTTTGAGTTTCTTAGGTCAAATTCTCCCTAAAATACATGTGTGCAACTTCAACCACCATCACATACACAGCAGATGGCTGCAATTATCAGCTTACTTGCAGTGTATTTAATACCAGACCCTTCTACAAGTTTACTTCAGAAGCACCAAGGAAGCAAAAATGAAACTTTTGTCTGCAGCTGCAAAGTACCCATTTTAAGAAATCTGACTTTTACCATTTTTGGTGGTACCACCAAAAGACTGTTTCATGAAGAAAAGGCAACTCTAAAATGATACTCCTGCTCTCTTGACAAATAGCTCAAAACAACATTTAATGACACAAACTACTGGTAAAGGCAGAAATGCTGTATGTATTTTATTCGATATCTTACTATGGCACTCAAGGTGAAGGAAAACTACTTTATGACAAAAGGAAAAATATGATGAAAAGGTGGTTTTGTCTTAAATAAATTCCAATTAGAATTGAAAATAAGAGAAATGGAATAGCGTATTTGTTTAGAGTTAATCAAGCACAAAAGGGAGCTGCAACCACTTGCATAAAATGCAATTCTGATCCATTGTGCCAGTGCTGATATAGGCTCCTAATTGCATTCCTGTACTCATAGGTTGCTTTCAAAACTCAATGAATTCCTGCTTACACACTGAAAAAAGGAAAGGTGTTCCAAAGGCACAAGGAGAATTACAATATGATAATTGGCAGGGAGTGTAATGCAACTTTATGGATCAACTTCTGTAAAGAAGTATAAACTGTTATTTTAACCATACTTTGAATGCATATGAGTAAAAAGGACTTGTCCAAAAATTAGTAACAAAACCAGTATTAGCAAAATGTCACAATGACAAGTCTCTCTTTAGTGATTCAACTGTTTTCTTCCTCTATGGTAACTGGAAGTCATCATGGGAGAATTAAAACACATTTCCATGATTGTAAGTTTCACCCAAAATTTATCCTGCAAAGATCCACATATATAGCCCCTCTCCAAACAGGAGACTTTATGGAAGTTCAAAAAGTGATCAGCAAAACTCATAAGGGAAGAATGTACTATGAGCACTTGAGAGTAAAAGGTATTACCTCAGACTCTGTAAACTTGTAGTCACAAATTTCAGGTGTGCTGTGTTTTAGGAAAGTTTAACTTTGTCAGAACATTTGCCCTATTCTTACCTCTTTCCTGTGCATCTCTTTGACCTATTGCTGAAGACAAGGTGTGAGGTGAATTTTGCTGCTACAGCTATTCTATGTCTTCAGCCAGAGAGTCTTCCATCAGTCTTGGATGCATTCTGATCCAGGTTTATAGCCATAATCCTCAACAGACCTTTTAACTCTCAGATAGATTAGACATGCATTCAGAGCATGCAGAGAAACCCTGAAAATGCTGAGACATGAGACTCACCTGTACACTCATGTTGTAGTCCTTTCCCATAGTATCCCTTCTCACAGATACACTCGAACTGGCCCGTGTGAGTGCCACACTTACAGCTTGCCATGATGTCACAGCAGTTCTCGTTTGCCTCGCAGAGATATGAACAATGAGATATATCTTCTTGGATATAGCTGCCAGAGGGCAGGTCTGAAATAATATCAATTTATTAAACAAGAATTCAAACAAGAGTAATGCCACAGTCTCACATTATACCATTAGGGAAACACTTGTTAAAAGCTCTAGGTTCCAGCTCTAAGTAGGCAGTATGGAGCAGAGCCCTGCTATGCTCTACATGCAAAAGATTGGTGTCCTTATTCTGGAAAAGGGCTCACAGAAATCCAGTGGTGCACTAAGGTTTTCTCCTTGTTTGAGTCTAACACTGCCAGAATGCAGTCTCACTCCCAACAGAAGCTGTTGGGACAGGTTTTCCCAGCTTTGGTGGATGGTTCTTCCGATTTGGCATCAGGAGAACATTTGGTCATGGCACGTAAAACCATTTGGTCACATTATAAACTAAAAAACTTCAGCACATTCACATAGACCAACCTTACCTGGAACAAACAAGCGGGCAACAAAGCACCAGAAAACCTTATTTTACACTGTTATTTTAAAGTAGTATGTCTTTAAAAATTATAGCAAATAAATTCAAATGACTAGTCTGATGCCTGTTCTAAGCCTCAATCAAGCAGCATTGTCAAACGTTTAATCGTGTGTTCTCTCTTGCTTGTCTAAATCTACCCTCTATTTCAGAAGGAACTTTTATTTTAGGAAATAGCAGATTAAAAGAGGGATTGGAGTCTGAACTCTCTTTCCAGTTTTGCTGCATGTATAAGTTCATGAACACAAATTGTATTGACTCTGACAGTGAGGGATCTAGATTGGTTCTGAGCAGGCTGTTGCTGTGTGAGACACCCTAAAGGTATTAAGTCTAGTTCTAAAGCGTACACTTGGTGCCTCTTGTACCTGACTACGAGGTTCACTTGTTCAAGCACAAGATACATTGGGCCAAGAGCACAGTCTGCTCTTCATAGACAAAATGAAGAGCTGAAGGGATGTAAGCATGTATACACATCAGTAAGGAGAATTTTTCTCACATCCTGTTGATGATGAGTTAAGTTAAAGAAAGTTTATCCTTTAACTGAGGGACAAACACCTCTGCTAAAAAGTAGGAGAAAAATAAAAAGAAAATCAACACTACATGAAGTGTAAATGCAAGACAGTACTGGAGAGCTTTCTATTCAGACCTCTCTGCTCCCTGTAGATTTCTGAGGTTAGGACATTAATACCTTCATGAAGAGCTCTGCGTGCCAGAGCTTCAAACTCAGTAAAACTGTGAAGAAGATAACAGTGATCTTCTTTTGGGTGGGATGCCATATCATTCAGTTCTCGGATATTCCCCTGCCATATCCCAAAGGTGAAGATCTCCACTCCAAGTTCACGCAAGGATGCTGCAATGGGTCTCGGGTCTCCTCCATTGGAATAGCCATCAGTAATGAGAAATATCACTTTTGTAGCATTTCCGCGGGCATGCCGTAGTATTTGCTGGAAGAGAAAATGAAATTGCACACCTCAGCCAAAGATTGGCAGTGGTTGGCCAGTACATTACTTCCTCCATTGTATGACTCCTATAACTTGAATTATACAGCTAATAAGGCCCTTGCAAGATCATCCACTATAACAAAGGTCAAACAGCTCGTAGAGCCTGTGGTTGATGAAGGCAAATCATCTGAGTCACACTTTAGGTGGTCACAGTTTACACAACCACAAAAATCATCACATCATAAGAAATAAGACACTTTTCATGCTGATTGATTAAGTCACCCATGCATCAGATTCACAATGATTCTGAGGAAAGCTTAAGTGACTTTGTTCAGATTGAAGTTTAAATAGGTACTACAAACATTGAAAATCTAGTGCAAGACCCAAAGTACAATCTAACATATTTTAATGCAATATTATTTTTTGACCACTAAATTATAAACCCTACTACTGATTTACTGTAAGGCTTCTCCTAACAAATATTTGGACTGTTGGTTATTTTAAATTCAGCATAAAATTGCCCATTTGTCCCTGTTGAATGATGATTTCCTCCCTTACAACAGTTTGCCAAGATCACTTTGGATTGTCCATCATGGCCTAAAAAACGCCTGTAGTTCCTTCTACTCTGCTGCTTGCTCTTCCTAATACTTCATACAAAGCATGAATGATACTGTTCACAACTGCCTGAGCGAGACCATGCCCCACAGATTCCTGCCCATTTCAGAATTCCAGTCTGACAATGCACTAGAATTCCTAATCATGGCCAGGTGCTGTCCACAACCCTAAAGCAGGGGATTGTGAAGATGTATTTTCTCCATCCTCGGGGAATTTACGCAGAAAGAATTAGATGCAGACTTCCAAGTTGGTAGCAGGTATTATGCCCATGTTTTTTTTCAATAACAGATTGTACCGTGCTACAATTAATGCAAAAGACCACATTTAATAGACCTTTGAATGATATTCCAAAAGACATGTCATTGTATGACAAGGAGGTAAATGTGATTAAGACACTCTTAACAAGCACAAATTCCAAAACCAGAGATCAACCGAGCTGAACTGTTTTATTACAAAATCCTTATGTAAGTCTTATGAAGTAAAATCATCTGGCTTTCAGCTGATCCAAAAGGTTACTATCTAGGCCAGCCTAAATAACCTAGAGAGTTTTTATACCCCTTCTCAGTAAACCAGGCCACATTTTAGGACAACTGGATTTTGATTTGTCAGTTCTCTGATTTCAGGTAGATACTATGCAAAAATAAGCACACACACCATAAATCAAAGCACATACCATTGGCACTGTGGTCTGAGAGACTGCCAAGCAATATTTTGCTGTTGGGCTTGATTTTATTACTGCTTGTTTGCAAAACCCAAAGGGAGTGAAACCAGATTCTCTTGCAGTCAAAAATACCCTTCACAAATCAAACTTATTGTTCCTCATATTGCTTAAGTTACAAGTGGAAAACCAGAATGAAGTAGGAAAACAGAATAAAGTGGGAAACTAGAATGAAAAGAATCAGGAAGAAAAAGACAAGACAAAGGGCAACATGAAGACAAACAGTAAGAAAAATGTACTACTGCCTAATTTCAAAATGCATTCTGAAACTGATGCTCTAATACAAGTGACTGCAGACAGAGACAGTAATGTTATTTATAATTCATATGTATAATTAACATATTTACCATTAACTGTGCTATTTTAAAACAGAATATAAACAACTTAAACTTCTATCCAACTTCTCAAATATCCAGGCTGATATTCTCTACTCAGGATGTTTGTCTAAAGCTATTTTAGTAAAAATGGCCCTTTTTTGAAAAACAAGACAAGGAAAACATATGTTCCATCCCTACTCAATTGGTTTTGGCAACTGTAGCATGTCTGAGCTTTGAAAAAAGAACATTTAATCTGCAAATTACATAATAAAGGTGGAAAAATATGCCCCAAAAAATTCAAATTGTGGAATGTATGTAACTGAGGAAGAAACCACAACTTACACAGGGTTAAGAGACCTTATGGAGATTGCCAGTGCAGGCCTCTGAAGATCCCACCTACAGGCAGATTGCTCTAGCAGATTATTATTTCAGCTTGTGATTATGCCATAACATGTACAGAAGGGGGAACAAATCTTAATTTTGGAAGTATGGCAATTTCTGTAGTATCCTTCAGTATTGTTTCCCTCAGTGCATAAATAGGGAGCTTCCCACACTTTGCAGATGAAGGTAGTGCATAGCATTCCAACACCGCCCTGGTTCTTCAGCAGTTAATGCTCATAATCAGTAGCAGTTATACTTCCACATTTTCCCTAAGCACAGAGACTTGTCTGTCTGCATGGCCAGGGAACAAATGAGCTTGAGCCCCAGTAGTCTAGACAGGACTACAGATATCTCAGGACTATTTAATTCTGACTAGCAAATAAGCACGGATTTTATTTTACAAAATTAGACTGCTACAAATGCCCTTGGAAACTCCTGAAACAAAAACCTCCATGAACTTCCAAGTAATCAAGAAATTTGAATGTTACTCCAAAACAGTTTCCCAAGAAATTGCCTGGTCCCGTGAAAAATTGCTTAGCAAGACCTTTCAAAAGATGTGGGTTTGAGTAAGTGGAAAGCATCAGTGAAAGACCATCTTTGAGGAGTAAATGACTATTTTTGAGAGGAAAATATGCCTTGGCTACACAACCCTCAGATAAGGCAAGAGCCAACATCTTTTCTGCCCTCTGCAACCCCCTCTGCAAGACAGCACTTCTGTCACACAGACACGGACTGAGCCAGCAGGTAAGAGAGCATGAAGACATCTTCCTGCTGCCCAGAAGACTTGAATATTCAGGCACCAGGGAATCTGAGTAGAGAAACAGACAGACAAACAGACAAGATTGCTACATATTGCCCCTAGAAATCAAAACAAAACAAAGTGACTGACCAGCTTGGCCCTCATGTCTTGCAGCTGTAACTCTAGACACAGAATCCCTGCTGCATAAAAACAGAGGAAAACAAAAGGGAGGGAAAGAAACATTCAGCATGGAGGGGGGGCAAGGAAGAGGTGGGAAAGAAGACAAAAGTCTATTATAAAACAATTTGTCTATGTCTGCTGGTCCACTTAGTATTTTTTTTCTTTTTGTGAGAACAAGAGGACAGGCCACCAGCCTGTCAGTGCTGCTGACAATCCAAGTATCAGTCTCCATTCCTCTTCTCTGCAATATTTGTGCAGCATTTCACATAATTTTTGTTTTCTCTAACCCTGACTTACATCCCTCTATTCTGAGTAATCTCTTCTCCTTCCCTCTCCAAAAAGCTGGTTTTCCCCGAAGAAAATGTTCATGTATTTTAAAATGTTTGTTCAACCCCTAAACTTGTTTAACCCCTAAACTTGAAAGTACATGCAGAGATTGTTCATCAGCACCTGCCAACTTAATGGACTGCATCTACATAAAGATTACTTTTTTTCATGATAAGGCTTTCCAGTCCCTTCATAAATCATCAGGTTCTTCATAAATACAGTTTAAAACCCTCTAAATGGTACTAGTAAGTTTAAAGGATCCTGAGAACCTGTTTCTTTCACATGAATATCCACATCTGCTTCTGATTTTACCATCAAAAAACTGAGCACCAGCCATAACTCAAATTACAGGGCTCAACAGCCTGTTAAATTGAGAATTTAGACCATTTGGTCAATACTATAAATTAATAGGGGACAAGTATTAACAAAACAAAACAACTATTGCTATTGATGATTCAATAGAAATTCATGGGGCCACTAAAAATACCTAGTCTTTTACCATTTCAGTAACTAGTTTGTTGTCTACACTTCCTTCAGAGGAGTAGTAGATCAGTCAGTTTCAGTAATCCTTACAGATTTTAAATAAAACATTCTTTTCACATTAGCAAAAAGTTATTACCATCTGTATTGTGTTCAGTCACTGTTTGGTGTTTGGTGTGTACAAATATCTGGCAGTCTAACCAATTTTTTGTGCCAATAAAAGTCCTTAGAATTAAAATATGAAGTCTTGTGCAACAAAAGAGTTATCATACAAAATCCTTCTCTAGAAATTCACTACTGTAATGGAAAAGTAAATCCTATCAGTACAGTCACAAAACCAGCTAAATCCTAACTTCTGCATTTTTAATACTAACATGGGTTTGTACCACAAAATTAGGAGATGAGCAGTATTGAAGGGCAAGGACTTCTTCAGTCACTTGACAGCCACAGCAATGATGTTGCCAAAGGTTCTTTGTTACTCTCTCAACTACATCTTCTGCATGTAATCCATAAACATATGATCTTGGGTCTGATTCCTGTCTTTACTCTCTCTTTTGATTTTAAAGAAGATTCTGGTCATACAGAATTGAATATTAGTATATCTATCTAGAAGGAAACAAGTTGAAATGTGTTACCCTCTCTCACTTTACAGACCAAGCCAGGCTGTAACATCATACAGCCCCAGCAGTAGCTTGCCTGAAAATGCTTAAGTTGGAGCCTAACCCTCAAAATAACATTATTCAACATTCACTTTGCAGGAAAAAACACTACAAAGCAAATATTATTTCTTATAGATCAGGAAGAACCACCACTGCATCTCAGAAGCAAACCAGAAAGCTTTCCACTAGAGAGCCATTCAGCTGTTCTAGCCCAAAAGACCACCTACACTGGATTTCCTTTCCCTTTAGGAATGACTTAAAACATACACACCAGGGGGTGAGCTCTGAATAGAACGAAATTATTCATACAAAAGAAATAATTTCCATTTTATAATATTATAGAATTAATTTAATATCCATAATGAAACATATTTGTTATTAAGCCTATATTAAAATGAATGAATGTTAGTTTATTACAAAAAACACTGCACAGATTTGTTCCATGTATTCATAACAATACTAAAACAGTACATACTAATTTGTCATAGGTGGCCTCAGAAGCAGATCAGCATTCCCATTCACAAAGGGAAATGGCAATGCTAAATATCTTTGCCAAGCTCAACTCTGTTCCAAGATTTCTTTGCTTTCACCCCTCAGGTAAAAATGTTCAAATCTGACAGGAGATTTTACATAAATAAATATTCTATAAAGAAAAAAATAACCAGTACTGTGATCAAGCATAGCTTTTGGTGAAGCTGAGACATCTTATCACTGAATCCAGAGCACTCTTGAGGAACCTGGTCATCTCCCAAGAATAATGCAGAGCTAGAGTGTGACAAACACAGGTCCCCTGCATCAGGAAACTGTTGCCAGGTGAAGAATTGTTTGCACCTGGTAGGTGGCTGTTCTTCAAAAACCACTGGCCTATGGAGGCACACAAGGCTGATTCTGTAGGAAGAAGATCTGGAAAGCAACCCAGACCAATTTTGCAAGCTTTTATGAGTTCACCAGGCAGTCAGGTACAACTTTGAGGTTTCTCATCACCAGGGATCACCAGTCTCCTGGGACAGAAAGCATGCACAGAGGGAAGGGAATATAAGGTAATGACTTTGGGAAAATTATTATCATATGTATAGTTTTTTCCCTGGAAAAATCTATGAATATGTATGTAAAATATAGTGTATAAACAGGAGCTTTTCCTGCACTCAGCAAGCAAGATATTTCGGAGGAGATATCCCCTCATGCATCCAACTGAACAAAGAATGTCTGCTTCTTAGTGTTGCATTGGTGCTAAGGAGTTTTATTTTATTGATTTTGGGTGCATAAAAGAACTGTCTACACCTCCTGAGCTCCCTCTCTAAAAGAGCAAATACAGTTATTCCATCACATTTTCTTTTGGTCACTATACGTTGCTCTTTTCACTGCTCAAATTGAATGAATCTTATCCCCTCTTTAGGTTTCAAAAATTAACTAAAAGATAGTCCCCAGTTAGAGGTTTTGGCTTCCAACCTTTCCCACTCTTCTCTGCACTGCTACACAGGCCCTAGAGAATAAGCTGTCACCTACCTAGAAGAAATTAACTAATTTTAAAGCTTCCCTCGGATATTTCACTAGCAAGAAATGCAATCTTGATTCAAAGAAAAGATGTACCTATAGAAATCTGGATATTTAAAATACTTAAATAATTCTTTCAGTAACTGGAAGGCATGATCTGAGTAAATCTCACAACTATGTCAGACAACCCCACTATGTGGATGAAAGCACACAGGTGAAAGAGCCAGGCAAGTTCATGGCCAGGAAATGTACTGACAGGACATCTCAGTAAAGACTGACAGATCTAGTAATGTTCAGATGGGGGAAAAGAAGGTTTAAGGTCCTCTTATCCATGCATATTATATAAATACTTAATGAGGGGGGGAGTAAAAAAGATGTATACAGAATCTTCTAATTGGTAGCAAGAGGCAAGAAGCACATATTTAATTACCAACTTTCCACTTAAAGAGAGGAAGCAATATTTCTGCTGTAAGAGTAATCAACCACTGAAACAGGTTTTCCAGAAGGTTTGTGGGCTCTCCATCCCTGGGTATATTCAAACACCAACTCAGAACACAGTCTTGAGCAGCCAGAATGAAAGCAACCCAAAACTGTCACTAAATGGTTTCAGTGACGGTTTTTCACTTTTTAACCAACTAAACAACCCAAAACCATCACTGGCTCTACAATGATAGGAGCTATAACACAGAATTTTGACTCACACAGTTGTGTTAGGACTGCTAGATATTGTGATTTGAAATTCTGTGGCTTGCAGTTTTGAGCTCTGAACTACAAAAACAGAATGCACCTTGTTTCCGGGAAACAACTAACCTGCATATCCTTCATCTTCAATAATTCTGATGTCTTCTAAACAGGACATTGAAAAACAGGGCATGTTATGAACATAGATATTTTCTGAGCTCTTGTGCTATATAACTTTTAACAACTTCATCAAGACTTTGCAAAGTTGCTGGAGGCCTTTATATGCAGCCGTGTTGCGTGCTATACTCAACACAACAGTTGGTAATAGATCTCAGTTTGATTTAAGAAATGAAAAATCCTAGTTTTCTTGTCTGTGAGCAGTCTCCATCATTAAAATTGCAAAGATGTTATTTGATTTCTTTAGTACTGCTCTGGTCTTCTGCTAATAATAAAAATAGGGACTCAAAAATATTTTACTAAATACATAACCGATTTTCGTGTATTTTCAGACCAAGCAGTCACATCACTATTGACTAGTACATCTGCCAAATACTTGTTTCTTTTGTGTTTGCTTTAAGCATTTATTACTTTAAATAAGCAGGGGGAAAGAAGAAAAGCAGAACCGAATAATTAGTTCCAAAAGGACAAACACAATTCATGACCTGGCCCATCTACTGCCAGCTGTCACTGCTCAATTATCATCTGAATACTTCCCCCCCCCCCCCCCCCCCCTTTCTCCAGGACTGCTAGAATTGAGCAACACTAACACAAAGTTATCACTGATAAGAGATGTCCCAGACCAACTGGGTGTGGGGGAGTGCTTGGGAGAGAAACCCAGCTATCTGCTTAACTGTTCATACTGCCCACGCTTAGCAGAGCACCACAACTCTGAACGTTACAGCTCTTCACAGACTGCTGCTTACATTCAAGGATGCTCTTCATCTTCCTGGTTGAGGTTGCCAGTGAGACCTTGAAACAGAGGGATTACTATAATTTTAAAAGAGCTTTTGTTTTGGATTGTGTTAATGTCATAGAGAAGTTAGCAGTCCCAAAATTTAAGCAGTTTCCTAGTCCTACAAAGAACCTGTTGCTAAAAGCAATAGTGCTTTTAATTTCTGCACCTAGTAAAGTCAGAAAATTCTTAGCATCACAAACATGCAGCCTCACCTGCAAAATCTGACTCACAGATTCCAGTAGCATATGGAACTGGGGGACAAAGGATAAAATATGTATCACAGAACATGTAAAATAAACATTCAGAAGTTTAATGCTGAGGCTTTTGTCAGGAACTACTGCTAAATATTATGTATTTTGCTGTAAAGACCTCTCATAAGCTTAAAAAATGAATTAAAAATGAACCAACTTATTTTGTCCTGACTTCTTCAAAATTTTAATGTTGTGAATTTATTCCTTCTCTCAGAACAAATCACTCAGCAGTTTTTCTGGTTTGTCTTTGTAGCTCTGAAGTAAAGCACATGATAAGACTGATTTCTCTGTGAGGGTCATAACTTTTAAGGACTGGGGATCAGAAGGGGCTTATTGTCAGACCCTTCCAAAAGAGGCTCTGAGATGACAACAAGAAATGGTTTTCTCATGAAAAGGAATCTCTATTCCTGAAACATTTGGGATGATATCATCCAGACACCATAATGGTGAAATGTATCATTCATTGTATTGTTGGTTCTGTATTACATCCACAAGATTTGTTTTAGTTTGTGCAGCAATATCTACACCAGGCTTCCAAATTACACGCTTCTCATTAGACTAAAAGGCAAGGCACAATTTTGTAAGCACAAGCACAAGAATTCCAAAGAACAGGTTTTCAACTAAAGAAAGTATTAACCCTGATTAGGCAGACACAGATATTATGCTAAACAGAGCACTTTTTGTCTGTCCTGACCAAAAGGTCAGAGAAAAATTAACTACTAAAAAAACCTCTAAAGATAGGTATATTTCAGGCTTGGTCTAAGGGCAAGGAACAATGTGCAGATGTGTATCTTGCCTCTGACCCTGCCTTATTAATCTTGTGAACAAACTCCATGCAAGGTTGGAGTATGCAGGACCAGTACTCTTCACAACACCACACTGATTGCAACTGGACACTTAGAGCTGACACCAGTGATGGTTGACAGGAACACTACTTGCAATTCAGTAATCCCTAACTAACAGCTCTGCAATTGCAAAGGTGGCCACAGAGGTAAACCAAGTTGACTTTTTGATTTTTTTTTACTACCATATCTTTAACACAGACTTCCAAAGCCATGTCAAAAACACTGTCAACCAGTCAGTTAGCTCTAGTTGACCTAAGCCATCATCGGATATTTAGAACATGATGCCAAAGATAACCTAGAATCTACTACTCTCTCATTATTAGCTGCAGATTTTGCAGAGAACATAGGAACAAAAATCCATGAACACATGTTTGATAACCAGACAATACACATGATTCTGAATGTTCATCTTTTTAGTGAGAGGGCATTACTTTTTTGAAAATTAAAAAAACTTAACCAAGTACACGGTAAGAAAAGATTTTCAGTTCTTTAGCTCCAATAAATTTTTCATTTTAATTTGAAAATGAGATTCTGAATCTGAAAATGCATTGAAAACAAAAGCTAATTTTCCTAGTGGGTAACAATGTTGCATCTTGTACTTTTGTCATACAGAAGAAACAAGTTACTTATTTAGAAACATACTTAGAAACAAGTTACAGAAGCCACTGTTACTTATTTAAACAAGCATTAAATAAGCATTAGAATTGTTTATCCTAAACTGATATGTGCTTACATTCTTTTGGGGGACATTTTTTTAATATTTATTAACTGTAACACAGAGCATGGTATTTGACATGCTGGTTGGACATTCATCACACTCCCCCAAAATCACATTAAATACAAACACCAGATTTCAAAGACCAGATTCTCAGAAATGTGTAACCTTGCTCTAGGTGACAAACCTTCCACTTGCATACACCTATACCTATATTGACTTCAATGGAGTGAAGATGAATTACAAAAACAAAAAAAATTACCTTTTAATGCAACAATTATTTTTATAACACAGAACTTCCAAAGGCTCCCTCAGCTACTCCTTTGCCAGATTTTTTACAATTGACTTGGCTGAGCCTGTCTGAGTACTACCTCTGACTTCTGCTTGACAGTAGTGCACACTTATAACTTCCACTTCAATTACGAAGAGAAATTGTTCCCATTTTACTTCCACTGGAAGACAGAAATTAGACTATCTTCTTTTAAAAATTGTATCTTTTTAGAAGATACAATTTTATCAACACATTGCTATGTGGAGTAGTTTAAATAATTTTATTTTTATCTTTTGTTTTTTTAGACCACCAAAACTAATGCAGCTTCAGGATGTTTAAACTGTCCGTCAAAATAGATAGCGCACCAATGGTGGCATATATGTAACTGTGACTCTCAGCTGCTAAAACAAGAACCCATTAAGCTTCCATGATTGCATGATGACCCCTCAGTTCTGTTTCAAAGCCCATCTGGTAACAAATGCACATCCTTCTCACAAAACATAATGGGTGGTGTTAGCAGTGGCTATCTCTCAGAAGCTCCAATAGAGTTGCCTATAGGTCTCTCAACACTTTTCACCACTGAGGTCTTTTGGCTTTAGTTGCATTCCTTAAGCATCAGGAAGAACACTTGCTTTAACCTGTTTGTATTTTCAATTCTGCTTTGGTTCTTTCTTGCTGTCACAACAGCTCTGTAGCTTTCCATAATGCAATAAGCAATCTGCTTAACATAAGCTGCATGTGGTTTGTGCTGTCCCACCAACTTATGCTGTGAAAAACTGAAGCCAAAGAGTTTTGAATTAATGAGCTCATCTTCTTCCCCTTTTTAAGACTGTTTGCATGTGCCTTAAAAGAAAGACTCCAAAAATGAGCACTTGCTAGCTCAAGCATGGCACAAAATCACAAACAGGGTGGCAAACCCAAACATCAATAGAAGTTCAGCCATTCCCATCAGGATTCTTTCTCTTGCCACTGTCTCTTGTGGTATATTCGGCATATTTCTGTGAATCACATAGAATTTATCTTTAACAGGCAGGGTAGGAATGCCAAAGTGTGGTCTACATGGCAAAAGTTAGTAAGGACAGCTTTGACAAAACACAGAAACTCTGCAATAAACTTGTCTGCAAAGTACCTTTGGAAAGGATGCAAAGCTGCAGTGTCAAGGAGAACTCTCTTATGTTTTTCAAAGAAGATGGACGCTGTGTGGTTGTGCAACTGCTTTTAGGATGATGTTTTGCTGCCACAGGTTTTGAGACAGCTACTGCTATGTAAATCTTGCTCCTGTTCACTCATGTTCCCAGGTCAGACACTAACTGGCCTGATGACCTTGCAGAATTCACTTATCTCTCTGCCTCGGTGGTTTCAGTGGAACTGTCACAGATGTGAATTAATGACTTTGAGACCTACCAAAGAAGAGGGCTGCACAACGATTTAAGTGCTGGGTTTATTCTAACAATGCACTTTCCTTCATTTTCTATTACTATAACACATAAGTGATACAATCACAGAGACTTTGTAATGCTTTGCAGATACTTTTGAGTTTGGAAAAGCAGCAGAGGATTCTGGTCAGAAGAATAAGGAATCCCAAGTTAAAGTGTAAAGGAAAAGGAAGAATTCAAAAAAAGGACACATTTTAGAAAAATGAAAGAAGAAATAATTATGGTTGTACCAAAGTGCAGTTAAAAACATACGGAAGCAGTCTAAGAGTCCAGAGGGAATAACAGTTTCATTATACTTTAAAAACTTTCTAGATTTATTCCAACAGTAGTATTTTAAACTTAGAATGGTAATTTTCTGAAGAGTGTCTAGAAAGGAGAGTATTCTCTGAAGATGTTAATTTGTCTGACATGAAGAAATCATACCAAAGAAAACCACAGTACAGTATCTTTAACCAAGAGCTAGTAAACAGACCGGAATTTAACCTTGTCATTCTATCTTAATTTTCCCTGTCACCATGTGAATATTTTTCTTCCCACATTCTTATAAGAACACAGTGTAAAATGACAGTCATGCTGTTGCAGCCATAAAGTTTAGTTCAAGAAACTAAATTGTAGGTTTCTGAAGGGATTTTTTGTTTATTCCACTTTAAAGACATCATTAGTCAAGATTTTGTATCAAGATGACAGATGGTATTTCTTAAGCTTATATTTTGTTTTTAACGGTTATTTTTAACTTGTATCATTAACTTTTTCACACAACACCCCTGGGATGGATATATATTGAAACATGGCTTCACAGTGGAAGATCTAATACAAGCATGTGTTTTCCTAAAGCAGGTTTGGCATGTGCAGCTCTGAGCACATTTTAAGTGAACTTGCTTTCTCCTGCCAAAAGTGAAGAAGAGAATAATCTCTGCCAATTTCATATGCCCAGCAGTGACGCACCTCTTGCAATCTCGCTCCTCAGCTCCAAATGAGAATGCGTAAGTGTTTCAAGACAAGTGCACCCAATGTTCATCTACAGGACACTACCAGAAATAAGATTTTTTAAAAAAATTTAAAATTGCAAATGAGACTTGGTTTGGTGGTTGTTTATGAACACAGAGGCCAAATGACAAGGAAGAGCTGGGCCTAGCCTTGTGAAAAAAGCTTCCTGGGTAGACTGGCTGTCCCTTGACCATCAACCGAGAAGTCTCCCCAGTATGACCAAGTGCCAACACATGTCCAGGGGCTGCCTAGACCAAATTTCTGCTATGGGTCCGTATGACAGCATGAAAAGTGATTGTGTTACGGTGTCTGGAAATGCTCCTGGGGACATGCCTCTACTTACTGGTATACTGCACACAGCTTAAGGTGACCTTTGTAAGTCATCAGCAATTAAAACAGACACCTGGCAGGCAGGTCTGACAGCTAGCAGGCACTCAAGTCCCGCTGCCATGAAACCAGGCAGGCATTTCAGATGCCAGACTTGACTCATGTATCACTTCTGAAATTGAGACACGGGCTCCATGTCCCTTCAAAGAGCGAATTTCACACGTTTGCTTGCAAGGGCAGCAGAAAACATGGGAGTTGCAGGCGCAGATAGCACGGGAAGATAGTGACTAATTGCTCCGACCAGACTATTCTGCATCCCACACCCCATCATACAGCCCTACACCGCTCGTCGCGGAACACCCTCGAGCAACGCAGAGAGCCACATTCCCACACCCCACACTGCACAGCACGGCACACCGCACGCCCCAACACCCCACGCACTATCGCGACTCGCATCGCCGTGCCTTCCCTCGATGCCGACACGCCGCCCTGCCACAGCGCACCCCGCACCGCCCGCCGCTCCCGGCGCCCCGCGCTCCGCGGAGCCGCCCCGTCTCACCGCCGCCTGCTGGAAGGCGCCCTTGGTGTAGGTGCCGCCGCCGCGGTAGGCGATGGCGGGGATCTCCCGTCCCAGCAGGGCGCACTTGTGCTGCTGCGGCCGCCGCCGCGAGATGTAGTCCACGCGTGGCACCACGTTGCTACGCGAGGAGAAGGTGACGATGGCGACGCGCGTGGCCGCGGGCACCACGGGGAAGTCGGAGAGCAGCTTCTTGACGAAGCGCAGCTCGCTGAGGAAGTTGGCCGGACCCACGCTCGACGACTCGTCCACCAGGAACACCAGCTCCAGCCGTCCGCTGCGCGCCCGCAGGCGCCGCACCTGGCGCTTGAAGGCGCGCCCCAGCTTCTCCACTTTGCTCTCGGTCGTGTCGGGCAGCGGCGGCGCCTCCAGGGACGGCGACGCGAAAGTTGGGGCGCGGAAGAGGGCGCCCGGCTGGCCGCCCGGCCGGCCCTGCGGCGCCGCCGGCGACAGGGACAGCGACAGTCCCCCCCAGCAGCAGAGAGCCACCAGGGGCCACATGGCGTGGCGGCGGGCGCCGGGAGACGCCGGCGGGCGCGGGAGAAGAGCTGCTGGTCGCCCCCTGACGCCCCACCTCTTCTCCACTCGGAGAGGCGTCCGGCCTGCCTCTGTGCCTCCCTGCCGGCCTCCCCGCCGGCCCTCGCAGGTATCCGCGCCCTTTAATCCCCCGCGGCTGAGGCGCTGCCCCTCGCACGCCCCTCTCTCCGTTTTCCCCTCCTCGCCTTTCGGTAGCGTCCCCCCCCGTCCCTCCCCGCCTCCCGCCGCCCCGTCCCGCCCCGATGGGTCCCGCACGGCTGGCGGGGGCCAGCCCGACCGCGGGGCGGGTGGCGGTCACAGGGAAGCGAAGGGGGGCGGAAAGGCAGGACCCCCCGAAAAGCGAGGAGCGCCTTTTCCGCTCCCTCGCAGCGCGGGTTGGAGCTGCTGCTCACGGGGATGGAGTGAGGGCTTGCACTGACACGTGCTGAATTAGTCGTGGTTAATTCAGCCCTTTGTTTTGCGGGGAGGATGCGCCTGCGGCTGGGAGGTTTGAAGGGTCCATATGCTCAGGTCTCGCTCCTGGCTCTGTCACAGTCTCCCTCTCTTGTTCAGGGGCGCACTTCAGCCGCCGGAGGACTCAGCTTTTCAACTTCCAAGATGTAGCAATACTTTATTTATGTACGTGTCACACAGTGACAGCGAGGTGTCCAGATACGTGAGGTGAGTGTCCACAAGGGTGTGTGCATGAAGGACAGGGACAGCACTTGCATATGTACATCAACATGTGTTTGCAAACATATACACTGACGTAGCAACAGTGACAATAAACTGTGCGTGTTATGAAAATTCCTGGTTGCCAACTGTGACATTACTGGCCATTTCTCTGAAGAGATCCTGTGCTGTCTTACTGTCTGTGAGTCACTTTAGGAGAGAGATACACTCGCAATGAGACCTCCTGCCAAATTCAGCACCCACTACCCTTCAATCAGTCTCAGTACAGATTTAAATCTCAAGAATATTATGAGATGAGAACTTGGGTTTGTTTTAGCCATTGATTTCAAATGGAACAGTTTTCTACTGTTTCTTTATCAACTGCATTTTCGGGAGTAACTTAGTCTCAGAAAAATTCCCCTGGGACAGATTAGCCATGTAAACCTGTTGATTGCAACTTTTGGCCTTTTGTTGGTATTTTCCTTCTTTTACATATTTTCTACTCCTCCTCTCGAGTTTGCTTCTGTTGACATCACAACGTGATGGAATACACAGGTACATTGATTCATTTGCAAGTTCAGCCCCACATTTACATTTACATTTGGTTGAATTATACATTCCTTACACATTGAGGCTTTTAGCTGATGGAAAATTGTTCTGATACTGTCCTTTTGACTTCCCAGCAATACTCAAATTTCACTGCAAATGACAAGAGACTAAGTAACAGAAAATATTATTTAATTAGGGAAATGATGCATCTGATGTACACATTTTACATGTTTTAGATTTATGGAGTAATCCAAGTGCTTCACAAAAATCTGTTTCTTGAGTATACTTCTGCAACTCAGTGCTTGAAGAGAAAATAGAAATCAGACAGTTACAGAGGCATATGTGAAAAACAGTTCTGGTACCAAAGGGTATGCTATGCGATGGACTGATCAGTTTCTGTTCATGTTATAGTGAAATGAAAGAGACAACATCATACTTGGGCTACTATGAAACCTTTTTGTCTTGAAAGGGTAGCTGAAAATTGCTACAACCACTGAAGTCCTCAGCAAACTGATTTGCTCCATTGGTCTTTGGAAGATTAAGGAAATGATGCTCCAATTGCATCCACTGTGGTCACACCACACCACTAGTACACTTAGTCTTCTCATCTATATTTCACTAGGCTGTAAGACTGTGTTGGTCTTTGCACAAACCAGAATGAAAGAATGGAAAAGTATAGGCAAGACGAGTGGTTTCTCAAGGTCCTCCTAACCGAAGAGGATCATTGCAGTTACTGAATGTTCTGCTATTACCCCTGAGTTTTCAGATCATAAAAAGTACTTTAGTCTGGGTTTGCTTGTTAGAAAGCTAACTGTCACTTCCTCTGTTTCACCCATATTTACATATTCCCAGATTCATCTTTAGAGATGCCACACATTTTAGGACTCAGAAGCAGAGGAAAAGAAGACATACTGAAATCACTTTTAGCAAAAGAAGAACAATTCATGTCAATGGCCTGTTGCCAGTGTGCAATCAGGTATGACTAATGGTGAAAACACAGTAGTTAGAAATAAATAGTAGTTAATTTCAGTCTTGGTGATCTCATCAGAATTACGAATGCAAAAAAAAAAAAACCCAGGGAGATTCTAAATTAATCCTTGATACATGTACAAATTTCAAAAGCATGCATTTTCTTAAGTCACACAGACTGTCCAGTCATGCTGCACAAAAATTCTTACTGGTTTAACAAAAATAAACGTGTACAGGGCTGCAGAGTGAACTCATCAATGCAAGATGTAAATATATCTATCACACAGGGAGTTTGTAATAATAGAGGGATAAAGAGGTGAACAGCTAAACTTTGACTATGGATGCAAGACTGAGATGCTAGCACAGTGCTGATGTGAAACAAAATCCAGGAAAATGTAAATGGCAAGAGGAAATTTCAGTCCATGGATAATTAGTGTGCAAAAGGCTTTGAAAATAATCAGTAACTTGTATTTAGTGAATAATTCTCCTAGTATATTTTCCCTTGTATATAACACGGGTACATCTCTTTACATTGAATGGCATTCAATCTATTTGTGTAGAGAGGAGACACTGAAGCATTACAAGACACTGAGAAATTAGCATCAGCATCTGTAGTAAAGGAAATCCAATGGTAGGAGGGAAAGAGTGAGGGCAGCCAAAGAATTCAAGTCTGCTCCTAATGTGATTTAACAAAACCCTAGAATAATGTCTGGAATAAACTGAAACTTAAAAGCTCGGACTCAGCATGCAAAATCCTCAAGAAAGTATTTTATCCACGAAGCTGTACTTGCAAAAGAAAAAGTTGTCTTGCAGATGGTGAAGGTCATGTATGTATGTGTAAGCAGCAAGCATTCTGTTCACTGTATGTTCACTAAGCTTTTCTGAAAGCAGCATTTTCAGGGGAAATCTCTGTTGTAATGAAACTGCCTTCTCCAAGCCTGCCTGCCAGCTTTTTACAAATCCTTTCCATGTTGGTGTGCTTAAGCCCTCTTCTTTTGATGGTCTTTTCCCTGTTGTATTCATGCATATTATTTGCTCTTTGGTTCATACTGATCTGTAGCAGATGGGGAGGTGGAGAGCAGAAGGAATTTTTTCCCACTTTAAGTGTCCCTGAAGGTCAAAATATCTGCCCTGGGCTTCATTACTTGAACACAAAATGCAGATTTAATGCAGCTTCTGATGACAAGATACTTAAGGTGGTGCTGGACTGTGACTCTATTCCATTAAAATCAGCAGGTAATAAAAAAAAAAGTTAGATCTTGTGAATAAACTGTCTTTGTCATGTGACAGAAGAGGGCTGACCGGCCCTGAAAAGGAAAGCTTAAGAGCACCACTTCAGCTGCTTTTACAATCACATTACCGTATCTCTTTAATTGTCTTATTAAAATCCACAGACTTCTTGAATTCCAGTAATTCTTTACTGTCTCCCCACAAGATCATATGGTCATTTAACGCCAGTCTGATTACTAAACAAAAGGGAAATCTTTACCCCCAGTTAAAAACCCTTCTGCAAACAAACAGTCTGAGGATTGCTGTCCTTTAGCCAAATAGCTTTTTGCTTGAATTACTCAATGAAACATGGACAAGCATCTTTCCAAATATGGAGAAGAAAAGCATTGTGTTTCCACCCCTTCATGTTCCCCCAAATACAGCTGGACAGAGCACATCCTTGTATTCAGCCCACACAGTATTTGTGCCTGCAGAGACAGCACCACAATATTACATACCCTACAATTTTTGAAGGAATGCAGGTCATTTTTGTTTTTACAGTAAGGATGTTCTGCTAGCAACTTTGTACCACAGTGGAAAACCCAGCTGCAAATGAAATGTCTTCTGCAGGAGTTTTACAGCATTCTAAATTTTAGCTAAACAAGAGATAAAATGACAGCTTAAGAACAGAAATCAGAGCCTGATGTTAGTTAAGCTTGTTCTAAGACTCTCTTTGTGCTCAAGCACACAGCATCCATCTGGGGAAACCCAACACAGTATGTAGCTAGCAGAGCTAGGCTTTCTTCCCCTTCAGCCTTTGCCAAGGTGCAGGATTACTCTGTGCTGTCCACTTCTCCTTGCAGATGTCAGGGGAGTATTTCAGCAGGGGGTGTTTAAGGAACTGTATGAGGAGGAAAGCTTTCAGGAACAGCATTTACAGAGCAGGGGTAGAAATACTTTCAATCTCTTTACATGAAAGCAGCAGAGCTGTTCTAGGAAAAGGGGAGAAAGAAAGGGCTTTGGGGAGTTGCTTCATCCTCTTTCTTCCTGTGCCTTTTAGGAGAAAGAACACATCCAGCTCCCGAGTGTATCTTCTCTTGGCTGAGAACCTTCACCTCCCAGTGCTGCTTCATTCATTGCCCCCAGACTGGAGCAAAGATCAAGCAAGGCTGCAGTCTTGTTGCAAAGCAGGGTCTGCTCTTGGAAGCTCCCTATGTTAGAATGCATTGCTGCAACACACTGTCTCAGCACTTTTGGACAGTTAAAATTTAATTTTTTTTTTGTGTGGCAATAGTGAAAGGAGGAGAGCACTATACAGGATGCAATGTGCATTCAGTTCTGAGGAGCCAAAGTTAGGCTATCAAGATCTTAGTCATAAAATCTGAGAGGATTTTTTTGGCCATTTTAGGCCTCAGTTGTAAACAGAACATATGGAGGAAACAAAGAATTTTCTATAAATATAAGAGTATTCTCAAGAAGGAGGAATAAAAGGAGATTAAGCTCTTAAATTATCACTTTTTTATCATCAAAAGTTGGGAGAGATACTTTGCAATCCTTTCAAATACCAGTAATTCACTGGCTGTAATTATTTTAAGATATATTTTCCAGGGCTAGAAACTTGAAGTCCAGACTTCCCACATAAATACTGTTTAAACACACACAAATTGAAGGCAGTCAGTTTTGATTTACACACACAGATCCCATTGACACCTCTGGGAGTTCTGACACAGACTGAAGAGAATACATAGCACTTAAATGAGAGCAAAATGTCTGTCCACATGACTTTGGAAAAAGATCATTATGTAGGAGGAGAAGTGTCAGTCTGCCAAAAATTGCTCCTTTCAGGCAGAGGTCTGTGCGTTTTAGTCTTCAGCAGAGCAAACAAGCACTTGAATGAGCCAAATTATGGGTTATTAGTTCAAGTTACAAAAAAAAAAAAAAACAACAAAATTCGTATTGCTTCTCAATATTCAGACAATGATGAAGTTTAGTCATAAGAATTTTGTTTTCGCTGGTGGACAAGTCCAATGCACAATAAGGACATCATAGGGCTAGCTTCCAAGATTAAAAAAAAGGTAGGCAAAATCAAAACATCTGCTGGTCTCTGTTTGCACAGCAGATGTTCACTACACTTCTAAGCTAAGCTTTTCAGAATTCATGAAGCATACTTTATCCATAAGCACACAGTCAGTCTGTCTTTGACCTACAACATTCATGCTCAAGTGAGTGTATTTTGCCATATTCTACACCCTGAAGTATGTGCTGTATGATTTTTGAAACATTCAGGCAAATGCTGAATGTGAGAAAAACATGGAAGGCACCTTTGGTCATAAAAGATAGGTTCATATTCAAGGTAACTTGAGATTCTGAAAACTCCAGTGGGACAGGACAAAAGATGCAGACAAAGTCTGTAGGGTGAAGCCTGACATTTTTTTCTCCTGAATAGGCTGATAAAATTAAAAAATAGTTTTGGTAGACAGACTATTCCAGGTTGCTTTTTCAAACCTTGCTGTATATTTTAGCCTTGAAATACATGGGCTTTGTCAGTCTTTCACTCTGCTAACTTATAGCATAGATTTACTGCTGATTGAGCATGTGTCCTTCTCAAGATGTTCTGCACTAACCCAGCAGAGCAGTACTCTGGGATAATGAGGGTAAATTTCTAAACTCTTTTTGCTATGTCCAAAGCATCTAAGAAATGCCCTTCACAGACATGACTGGAAAGTGCTTTTCTGAATGAGTAGTGCAGTTCTGTAATTTCCAGAGGTACTGAAGTTTAAGGAGCAAGGGAAAGAAGGTTTGGGGCATGCAGAGCAGTTCTTCCCAATTGCAACTGAAACGCACAAGCAGGAGAAGTGTGACTTTTAGCTGTGGTTAAAGAAAGGACTCCAGTTTCAAGGGAAACAGCTACCTTATTAAAATTCACACAACTTCTAGTATTGCATATGATTATGAAATATTTTGGATGTGCATTTAAGTTACTATGATGAAAATACTGCTCTCAGAGAAGAAATTATCTTCAGCTTGGTAGCAACAACTGAAGAGAGGTGTGATGGTGTCGTGGTTGCAAAATTATGTGTGAGTGCCTTTGCCTGGGGAAGCCATGAGGTTGTGGCCTACCCATGCCATCATGGTTTTTTTCCTGGTGGTGAATATCTTTTTGTGGGTAAAAGACCTTCTCTTTTTGTTACTATTATTAATATTGCTGTTGTTATGGTACATGTCTTATTTCACTGCTTTGTACTTTCTAGAAACTGTTACCTCAACCCATAGTCTCTGCTTTTGTCCCTCCCTTTACCAGAAGGGGTGGGGGGAAGGGGAGTCGCTTACTTGGGGTTTAATTTCCAGCTAGTGGAAACCAACACAGAAAAAGGGATAGGATAACATATTATGAGGAAAAACAGAGTTGATGAACAGAGAGAGACTTCACTATCATTTCTAATAAAAAAATTACATGATATTAGGTGAATATGTTGGGACCTCTCTTAAAAGGAGATGCTTCACACACTAGTGTGTAGTGAAACACTTGAACTCTAAGCCATATAGAAATACAGAGGATGCCTCAACATTTGTGTGCAGAAAAACTGTGGAATAAAAATCCTCCTAGTGCCAGTGCAAATATATCTCTTCCACCTCTGAAAACATGAAGTGCTGTACCCTAGATTTTAAAAGAGTATTTACTATACTTGCCTATCTTTAAACTGTTTACAGAATATGTTAGTTAAAAGACTTGCACACAGCCAGATGCTTATTCCAGTCTGATATGGGTCATTATATTCATACTACCTCACTTTCCCTCTGTATCGGAGTTTTTATTTATATTACCCACAATATTATTTTGAAATAAAGCCAGCCCAGGACTGAAGATGTGAGAAATTGAAATGCTTTCAGAATTATTGTGATACACATCTAGGACAAAGAGCTCTTACAATCACAGTGCCACAAGAAGGAAAATACACAAGGTTTCTCTTACAGAAAGAAGTGCGAGTTCCTTAGCTAACTTCAGGGACAGCAGTAATAGTTGGTGGAGGATGGGAGCAGACAAAAATTGAAATGAAAGCTAGATCAGCAGAAAGGTCCAGTTACCTGTTTTACACATTAATGAGGGTAGCATTGGGGCATCCCAGCCAGCAGTCATCTCACAATACTGGACAGCTGGAAGAGTGTCAGCCTCCATCCTGTACTCATCTAGACATCTGCTGCATCTTTTCTGTCCTAACAGCAGGTACACTCAGCACCCCAAGAGCTTATGAGTCTTGTTTGAAGTCATTCACGCAACCATGCCACATCCCTCTTGTCAGCCTATCAGAAGTTAAAGCAAACAGAAAGGAAGACATGCTGTGTTTTGCTTTTGCCTCCCTCGCCCACTTAAAATCACACTAAAGATCTATGTGTTTGCAGCAGTTAAACTAAAAAAGTGTTTGGAGTAAGCTTAAGATGTCTTTAAGCAGTCTGACCTATTTGGTTCATGTGGGTTTTTTATTTTCTGGTTGAAGGGACAATCAGGTTATACCCTCTTATTGTTAACAGTCCAAAGTGTCTCCTTTCCTGCCCGGTTAAGGAAGGCTGGATAATATTAAGATTTCAGCAAAACAAAAATAAACATCAGGAACTCAAACTGAGACTCTGTGTTCTAGGACTAATTCTTCCATGCACATTCAAGCATAGTTCATATTTATTATTGATGGAAATTTTGTCAAAGTAAGATCTAAGAAAGACACCAAAATTTGGATGGACTTTGGAAAGAAGTGAAGCCAGTGGAGATATGGTAGTTGACACCATTTTGGATTCCCAGATCTGAGTCTGAAGCTAATCATCTAAATGTTATACCTGCATTCTCTTGTGTGGAGGAAAGAATTGCCTTTTTGTCTTCACGCCTATATGTCCATGTAAGTGATGGCCCTAAGTCTGTCTGTGTGGTGCAAGAAGACACATCAGTGTGATGAGCTCCACACTTAGTGTACTCCTCTCTCTGTACAGTAATCATGTCTGGAACCATATCTTGCTTTTTACCTTCTCCATGGTCTTGTATTTTGTCTACTTGTCACAAAGATTTTCTGTGCATGTGTCAGCAGATGAGTATTGCATGGCTAAAAAGGAGATAGATGAATCTAGTTCAGTCAGCATATGCTCTCACTTCTATTGTTTATGATATTTCCATTAGATGAATTTTCTCAGCATGTAAAGCATGATCCTCAAATGAAATAAAATAATAATTGTTATCAGAAAGGAAATCAATAAAGTTAATTGCTATCTCCTTGAAAAGTGTATGGTAGAAGATGATTTGTACCATCTTTTGTCAATGGACAACTAGTAATAAAAACTCACATACTACTTTGAAAAAATTACTCTATGTGTCAGTACTGCCACTATTCATAAAAATATATTGGGAAAAAAGGTGTAGAATATATATCTTGGAATAAATTTACTGTATGTTGTATAAAGCCTATTTTTGTTATAAACAGGAATAAATTTTTTTCCCCCACTGAAATTATCTGAAGTGTGCAAAAATTAAGTAATGATGAAAAGTCATATCTAATCAACTTAGTGGTACTACTCTTTCATTTCATAAAGCTATTCTACTTATGTGTACCTTTGTACTCTCTTCTTGTTCCAGGCATAGTTAACTGAAACTGTATTTTAAAGCCATTGTAATTTCATCTGGTTTTTCAGTGCCATGTTCACTGAAGTCTTTATTATTCAATTGTTGGTTTATTTGGCATTAGACAGCAAGTTTTGGGAGAGATTTGGTCTAAGGATCTCCATTCTCCATGTCATCCGTGAATAAACAGTCTGTCCCTATAGCAAGTGCAGTGGGCAAGACAGCGATGCCCAGGGAGGGAAGAGCTTTGGCTGAGGGTGGCTAAGCAGAGAGGATTTCAATGTGCTTCAGCAGTGTCTCATCCTAAGACAGAGCTGTTATCAGCACCATGCACTTAATCGTGCTGCAGGACCGAGATCAGCTTCTAATAGAATCTGCTTCTTCTTGCAGCTTTGCAGTCTCCATCATCAGGGATGTTACAAGCCCATTGTCGAGGTGAGTTATGTCAGCTTGGTGGATCCTGGTGTGACTGTCATAGCTTATGCACCTCTAAGAGAATCAATCAGTTTAGAGTTGCCTCAGATCAAGTCTCTTAAGATTATATGAATTGAAGCTTTAACCACAGGTGTTCACCGGAAACCTAGACTGGAATCATCTTAGAGCAGTGTGGAGAACTTATCTTACAGGATATAAATAATACCTACTCACATGCAGGAAGGAAAATTCCAGGGCTTGTTAGCAGTGGCCATTAGGTAGGAACTGAAGATCCTGAATCATGAATTCTATGTGGAAGCATTTTGGCTGTTTTGCTTTTTTCTTTCCTTTCTACTGGTGGTTCTCCTTCCAAGCTTTGCATTTTCCTTCCTCATCATTTGACTGTACACACAAAACATATGTGCTTGATTTTACTCCATCTTTTAAACATATAAGTGCAGTGCCATGATATCAGGACTCAGTAAACATGTTGTGTTCTGATCTTTCAAGTAGACCCTTTTGGCCTCCAAATACAGAGGCCACCTGTGCAGGCTTGTACACTGATTTTAAATTCTAATTTTAAATTTGAATAGACTCAGGCTGTGATGATATACATACACCAAGGAAATGGGGACAATTTCTGTTCATATATTTAGGATACCATTATTTCCACAACGAACTGACAATCCTTAAAAGGTCTTTCTTGAATCAGAGGAAGTGCCATAAGAGAACATAATTGGTTTGAAAATTCTCTCTGTGAATGAAAGCAATGGCTTATTTCACCCCAATTTAAATAGTCTTTTATACTCAAAGCTTCTTGCTTATAAACACCAATTTTCCTATTTATTTACAATTGATTAAACACACTTGCAAAATCATTCCACAAAGAATGCTCTTTTTTTATTCTTCAGAAGTTCAAGAATTGCTTCACTTTTTTTCTGCTGTGTTGTTTTGTTTGTGCATGTACAAGTGTCAGCCCATGGGTTATACTTTTTAGATAAAGCTTGTTAAGGTGTTTACAGGTTGCGTCATATAATGTAATTTAAAAAGGAAAGAGTAAGATATTTAGAAGCAATTTTGTTACTTAATCGCAGCGATGGGGGCACACAGTCTTTGTCCATCTCAAGAATGGACAAGCTCCCAGAAGTGACTGTCCCTGCCCTTCCAGATAAAGACCGTAGGTTAACTCTTTAAGAACATTGTAGATACCCCTAGTGACTAACAACAACGATCATTTATGTAAACTAAGCACCCTTAACAACAACAACAGTCATTTATGTAAACCAAGCACCTTAAAACACACCAGCTTCACTGTGACCCAATCATAAAATGGTTCTTTTTGCTGAGGATGAGATCAGCTTTTTCCTCTGCTTCTATGTGCAAGACCCATGCTAGCAGAATCTTGCTTTCTTCTCTCTTGTTGCTGTGGATGAGGATTTTAACTTTCATGTAGACATGGTGGTTTGGATAAAAAAAAGGTGGAACATATTTATATACTTAAAATTAGAGGAATGAAGAAACAGCAGAGTGATTTCCACATGTATTTCCAGACGTCTTACCACAACCACTGAAAAAAGGGTCATTTTTTTCCCCCACAGAGATTTAGTATCATTTAATTGATAAGCCCTTCAAGAACTATAGAAAGTCAAAGTGTCTTGTTCTTTCTAAGAATTGTTCAGTTTCCCTGACAGGAATTTTGCAGATTTTCATGTTGCACTGGCAAAAATAAATGGATTAGGAGTGTAGTATTATTGTATTTTTTAAAAAATGTGAGAAAAAGGACTACAGTATGTCACAAATCTATATTGTTTATTACAGTTTGGGAAAGTTTTAATGTTAAAAAATGCATAAAGTACATCCATATGCTTTTTTAAAGGTTCCTTTTATTTGTTGAACCCTTAAAAAATCTGTATAGACAAGAGGGAAGAGGAAGCCTAAAGCTGCATGAAATCTAAAACTGAATTTTACTACTGTGGTATCCTTAAAAATATAATTATGATACTGAAAATGATTCTTACACTCCTATAGATATATGATCAGCAAATTTTTCAATTTTTCTTCTGTCTTTTGTTTTGTCCCATGCAATCTCAAGTTCATAGCTGCAGGAGTTGCCAGCAGGCCTACCAAAAGTCATAAAAAATTGATATACATGCATGCATTTAATGCTTCAGTTCATGTATGTAACTCTGGTTAGGAAAGACATGCATGATAAAACTTCACAAAATCAAAACCATGTCCAGTGACAGCTAAAATTCACTCTTAAGTAATTAAATAGTTGAATTTCAAAAGAAGTATGAAATTTGAACTCCCAAAGTAGAGTTTGCAGAACTAAAATTGGGATAATAGTGGAAACTGCTTTCTGTCCGTAGTGAAAGGCTACAAGAACACAGAAGTGTTTCTTTCTGGAAAGACTAGCGAGAGCTTTAAAACCTGTTAATTTCTTTACTAAATTTTGTTACTTTATTATCAGCTGCATATGTTACAAACCATCAAGCAAGAACCTTTTAAAATAATGAATGTAGGCAAACCTAGTTGAGCATTGCTTTTCCCCGCTCCGTTAAATATTTAAAAGGAACTTTTTTCCTCTTTGTTTCATCATTTCCCTTTAATTGTTTACTTTTTTCCTCCTGCAAGCACATTTGAGAGTTTACTGTAGGGACACATCTTTCTGCAGTGTCAAAACTCAGGGGCAACCTCCCTTCTCCTACCTCAGAAAAACCCAGAGCAGAAGGGTGGTGAGTTCTTGGGAAGCCGTGGGCTGTAAGGGAAGCAGTTGCCCTTCACATGTGGTGGCTAGTTTTCTTACTCCAGGTGGTAGGAAAGAAGGGAGGGTGCTTTTCCAGTTTTAAATGCTAGGGTCAGCTATCCTATTTGGTGTGGAATATACCATTATGGGTGAGTATGATTGCTACTAGTGAGTTATGCTGCAGGATGCAAAGGAGCTGGAGGTACTTTTCTAATGTAAATACTGAAAAGGAAGAAGAGGAAATGAAGTGTCTATTAGGAAAATAAATATTAGAGCATTTCATCCTCTTCTTGTGTCTTTGGCACGACTGCCTGTCTCAAGCCTTCTCCCCAGAGTACAGATGCAGTGAAATGAGCTGTCCACTGTTATACCTATGGTCAAAGGGTGGTGTTTCCCTGAAATCTAAACCATTTGCTTGCCTTATGACCTCAGGGTGAAATGGACCTGTTGATGACTCCAGATTTTTGCTTCTTGAGGATAGCCAAGAATGAAGGCCTTAAAGGTCACTAACAAAGTTTAAGACAAAGAGCATGAGGGGAGCTGGAGAGCAGAAGGGGCTAAGGACTCCTATTTTCAATTACTTAAACTGAATCATGGAACTACAGAGGCAAAAATTCCCCCCACAACCCACTGTACTAAGCTTAAGAAAAGCCAGATCAGTTGCAAATACAGACAGATGAACTTCATCAGAACAAAACAAGGAAGGATTTGAGACTTATCTAGATAAATGGGATTTTGATGTTAGAGCATGGCTTTTCTCATGGGCATAATTTATTTTAATTATCCTGCACATGGAATGAGAGGATGCTTTGGACAGAAGGAATTTTGCTCAGACATCTTGACCTAATTAAGAGTGCATTGACATTTTATATTTGAATTCTGTCACTAACATGCACATGACCTTGGAAAGTCACATTGATTATTGTTTCATAAAACAATCTTTAACAGTCACATGAAGCAAAATGGGAAAGCTCATTTATTTTTCTGGGCTCTGAATATAAAAAGATTTGACCACTTACACATTAAGATTCTAAGATCACTACACAAGTATGCTTAAAAACTTTAACTTCCTTGGCCTGCCTTGTTAAATAGTCTGCATAGTTGTGGCTAAAGGTTAAATGGCAAAATGCTAAGTTCACCGGCAAATGTTCTGGCATCCTATGGATGAACATACAGAACACACAAAATGTGCTCCTGCACTGTGAGAACACAAAAAATCCCCATGAAATACATGAGTCCTTCTGGAAAGCTTATGGCTCTGCTCTACCGACATGATTTTTTTACGTCAGTAAAAATCCACACTGTAGGATTGTTTATTTGTCTGTTTGTGCTTTTGTTTTATTTTGTTTTTTAAAATTTATTTTCAAGAGGAACAGGTAGAATTATGTTCAGACAACAAATGTAGGATTAAAAAAGGACTAAAATATATTAAAAACACAACTTAATTCCCCCCACTCCCTCAAAAAGAAAAAAATATTTGTATCCTAGAAAGGTTACTGAGAGTATTCCTGTCGTCTCCTTTGCCTTTGAGCTGGGGCTGGTACGGACCTGTCCGATCTGCAAAGTGATACTTTGCAGGTTTAGAGTTCATAGACTCACTAGATGTGCCCAAAGGCTTTCAAAACGATTTACCAAACATGATTTTGTCTAACATACAGTTTGAGAGGATTTTCAAGAAAAACGTGACAGATTTGCTGCTGAGAGGTGGAAAGTATGCGCTCAGAACTTCTGTGTCAGGGGAGATTCATTTTGTAATGACTCTGCCTCCTAAAAACATTGAAAGAACTTTGTTTTTCTTTTAGCACACGTTGAAAATAACTTTTAAAAACTTGAGAGCTATTGTGAAACAGCTTTCCTCTGGCAAATTCTGTTGGTTTTGCCTTCCAAATGTTTTAAAGTTTGTATTTTGTCTAGAACACTATTTTTTTTCAGAGAGCCACAGGAAACATGCAGTATCTGGCTGCTACATTAATAATATATTTAAGACCACTTGAAAAGTTCTAGGGATACATTCAGATTACAAAAGTGGTTACTCAGAGGCTGGGAAATAACACAGATATCTTGTCTTGGCTGTTTAGACAAAGGTGCTTGCTCTGAGTGAGGCAGGAGTTATAATAAATAAAGAGTACTGACAGAATTAGTCTTTCTGCACACACTGAATTAGTCTAAATTAACACTCACAGGGCTGGCTACTCCATAAAAATATTGCTGGATTGGACCAACAACAATTCATAGTGGTTTACCAAGCATTTAACAAAGGTATGTGTTGATAGAAAGAGGGGCATGCAGGTCTGTTGGTTTCATGCTGTTCTTTCAATTTTATTTATAATCTTATTTCTAGTGAAATGCAGCATTATGTGGATGATAATACAGTGTCCTTTAAGGTCAGCTTAAGCTGAACATCAGTTTTATCGTCTTACACCCAAATGCTAAAAACAGGTTGGAAAGTAAACATTTGCTACTTATTTTAAAAAGCATATGACTTCATCTTCAAATTGGAATAGAGATACTTTAAAAAAAATCAAAGTAATAAAAAAAGGAAAGAAAATCTAACAGGGATTAAAAGATATAGGGAGAAAACACAAAATTCCACAAATCCATGAACTTTTAATCCATTAACTTCACGTAGTTAATGTGAACAGTTGCATGTAGCAATATTATGCTACATGCTACTCAGATAAGCTACATTTTGCAAAACAATGCAGCCACCAATACAACTCTCCCTGGAGTCAGTAGAAAGAGGGCAATATTCAACATTTGAGAACATGGTCCCCATTTCCATATGTTTATGTGAAAAGAAACTCTGGTGTGCACCTGAAAATTAGGTTTTCCTAATGTATTTTCCACACTTAGAAATGCTTATGCTGGCATCAAAGTAGAATTATGGCTTCTGAGCAAGACCTGACACACACATTCTTCAAACTTCCCAAGCTGTTTCTTTTTCCCGGTAATCTCAATTTTGATTGCAGTTTGAAAAGGTGAAATAACACCCACTGCAGCTGACACAGCTCTTGCAGAGTGTTTGTTTTACGGCAGTGCCTCTCTTTTTGGCTGAGCTGCTTGTCTTTTTCCTGCTCACCTAGGAGCCTCATGAGCCCATGGACTCCCAAGAGACAATACAGGAAATTGCATGGATCACTTTATTGTTCTGAGCTGTTTGTTTAGTTATGTGGGGCTTTCCTTATCTCTGACATTCCAGAGAAGCCTTACTTTGAGGACTCCGTGGATACTAGTTATCAAATAGGTGAAGTTAATCTGTCTGTTCTGCTCTGTCTTCTGCCCAAAATACATCAGAAAGAGTCAAGACGAAGTGAAACAATTGCACTCCATGTTAGAAGACCAGTGGGTATTTGTTCATGCTGAATTTGAAAAGAAAATGAACCAGAAAATTTATAACATTTTTGTAGATAGGGTGAAGTCAATTTAGTAGGATGAATGTAGGACTGGATTGATTGCAACATACATTGCTGACAAGATTCCTGAATAAATGAGTGAAGAAGTGAGCTGGAACTGCACAAGAAGAATCTCAGATTTGTATTTTTACTTCAAGCATAATTTCCACCTTTCTTCTGTTGTTGTGGTCAAGGTGGACGTCCAATCCAAATGAAGGAAAACCAGAGCCCACTGTGCATTGCTATGACAATATTCTTGCACTCCATGCATATCAAGTCCCTGTGTACATCATAGGGAAAAAAATAGGATGCAGCTTTCTCTTATAGCTACAGAGAGAAAGACAGAATGAAAAGCATTCCAGTCCTAATGAACTGGTCATATAGCCAGATCAGTAACATTATACGCCTGTTTTCTTGGCTCGTTTCAAGTCACAGCAAGCAAAAGAACAGAAAAACCATCATATACGTGAAATAACACTTGCTTCTGGGAGCATGATGATTGAGAATGTAACTATAAAAAGTGAAAATGTAGAGGATTGAGAATTATTACTGCTAATAATTCAAGGGTTAGAAGCAATGGATTTAAAACGAGAAGCAGCCAATTTAAACCAGCAAAAATATGTTCTTTCCCTCCTTTGTTGACCTCTTCTCTACTATAGACACTTAATTGGACTACAAGTTGGATTGAAAATCACTAGGAGGGAATTTTGCAGAGGATAGTGACATTAACAGGTTAAACAGGTTCAATAGATTCAAGGAAGAGAACTATGTATGGCTATTAATCTTTATTGTAGTCAGTACTTCAAGAAGAAGAAAAAGAAGAAAAAGAGGAAGGAGAAGAAGGAGAAGGAGGAGGAGGAGGAGGAGGAGGAGAAGAAGAAGAAGAAGAAGAAGAAGAAGAAGAAGAAGAGGATCAGGAGGAAAAAAAGTGAGGTCTTGTCCTGCTGTATATTTTTCTTCAACTGTCATTAGCAACTGTTGTTGGAAACAATTGCTGCTCAGAGCAGCATTTGACCTCATCTAGAATAGCAGTTTTTGCTTCTTTTGGAAAAGCATTTTAGAGCTGGTAACTCAATTTCTTTTCAAAATCTTTCTCTGTCTTTTACAAGAGCACATTGAAACCCCTTGCTTAAGAGGTTACTTAGCAGGCTGTGGTTCTAAAAAAACCAATTTGTGTGTGTGGAGGCAGCAAAGGGAACAGCACACACAGAAGTTATGGACTCAGCTAAAGCCAGCTTACTCTAGGAATGCAGAGAAAAAAAGTACTTCTCTGCTGTTTACATAACTGGAATGTTTCCCTGCTTGTAAGCAAGTCAGTACTTTTAGCACTGGCTGTTCAACACTGCCAAGATGGAAAGTCTTGTTTCATTCAGGTGCCTCAAAGTACAACAAATGTGATAGATCAGCCTTACAGTTTATCATGAAATATGCCATTTCCTAGTGCAGCAGGACGCGTTCTGTTGTAAGCCATATCTAGCTTGTCACCACAGGAGTTGAGTTCTTGAGCGTGCTTGTGCGTGCTGCTAACCTGGACAAAGTCAGAAGAACAGAGCACAGTGCATGTCTGAGAGCTGAAAGTCTGTTTCCCACCCCTCCTGAAGGGGAGGGAGGGAAAGCTCACTCCCAGGAGTGTCGTTTGAACTCAGCAATTGTTAGGTCAGAGCCTCGGAACAGCAGAGAGACCTGGAGATACCACCCAGGGATGGGATAGCCTGAGAGGCCTGAACAGACAGCAGAAGGGGTTTGGAACTGACAGTGGAGGAACCCCACCCAGATTCCAAAAATAATGTAGAACAAGACTTACTCTGCAAACATATGAAAGGTTTGTATAGATATTTACAAGTTCATGGTAACTTGAAATTGTCATTCTACTTGTTTTCAGGGACATTTCTTAATCTGTTTCCCTTTGTTCCCACTTGGTTGATTACAAAAAAATTCTCAAAGAAGCTTTCTGTTCAAGTGAGGACCAATGAAAAGCACTTGCAAAGAGGATATTCAACATCCATTTTAAAGAGACAAATTCATATATTTGCAATCCAGGGAGCATTTCTATTATGGTGGCTCTTGTTTTTCTACTGCTTGCATCTGATAAAATGATGCACATACTTAGAGTGTAGATTCATACTAAAAGCTTGGCTGGATCACAGCCATGATACTTGTCTTAGAGAATCTGAGGTACAGAGAACAAACAGATTTTCACCATTCTAGTGTCAGTTAAATCATAAAGTGTCTTTGCATAGAATTAGCTCTTTCTGTCAAACTGACAAGGATTTTTTAGACAAAGCATTAGCAGTGCAAAGGCAGAGGATGGCTGTGCAAAATCCTCTAGATTTCTAAGACCATGATGGAGTTAATCCCCAGTGTTTCTGACTTAGTGTGCTGATTTAGGAAGTTTCCTTTTTCCTTTCTCTTGAATAAAGGTATTAGGCAGGTAGGGAAGAGACAACATAGTGACAATAATGTGTCCCCTATGGGGATCAGGTGGAGGAGAGAGGCTGGCACAAAGCTTTTGCCTCCTGTAATTCATCCTCATACAGGCCTCTGCCCTGCAAAAAGTGATGGTGTTCCCTAGTCTCTCGCAGGGGAGAACAAGGGTGTGCTGAGCACTGCTTTGGCTGTTCATGTGGAAGCATCTGAGATCACTTAACAGGCTTAATTTTCTCCTCTTATGCTTAGGTTTTAAAATACTATTTATGCTTCCCATTTGTCAACAGCTTGTCCAGGAAAGAGTAGCTCAAAGAAGATGATTCATTTTGAGTTCTTCACTTTTTGCAGCTGTTCAAAATGGAGCACCAAAGTTATGTATTTTGGTCAAGCTCAGAAAGAATTTGTATATCATCAAGGATTGCCAGCCAAAAATCTTCACAGCTGTAACTAGACCTTGAAAGGTACAGCACTGACCATATGACTTGGTCAAATATGGATTTAACTCCTTGCAAAGCACCTGGAAAAACAAGGACAAATCAGGTATCTTAACTTAGAAGCAAACACATTTAAATTAGATGTCTTGTGAAAAGAAGAAAGGAAACAAAAGTCACAGCCTGCGTTTCAGAGTACATTTATTTTTTGTGACATAAGTGTAAGTAAGTAACAAGAATTCCTCATTTAATTTATAAGGGCAAAATAAATATCACCAATACATACTGAACAGGTCACTCTAGAAAAGGATGAGAGACTGAAGTCTGCTTCTTCTAGAGTCCAGCTACTCCATGAAGATGGCATTAAAGCCTGTAAAAATTTTTACAGTCCTAGAAATGAACACAATTAATTAAATCTGGTTTACCACACCCTCAATTTTTCTAGTCCACTATTCTGGTTTCATGTGCCCTCGTAAATTCATATCTACTGCTATCTAGGCTTAATTTCTCTCAGTTGTAATCTGTCTATGATCAGTCTGGGCTGAAATAAGATTCTTGCCTTACTTCTCTTTTGAATTTTCCAGCAGTGCAAGAAAAGCTCCATGGGCAAGAATTCTGTACAGCTAAGCCTTCTCCAAGCTCTAGCCATATAACTGCACCCATGGAAGAGCAGTAGGAGACACCATGGGCTAAGATGGAGACTTGGCAAAATGTCTTCTATTTTTCAGCTGTTGTACTGACACAGGATTCCTGATGGAGCCATTGGCAGGCTGTTTCTCACACTCAGTCTGTGTGTCACTTAGGAAGCAGAGGGGAACAAGTCTCACTTTTCAATCAATTCAGGCAGATTTGACAGCAAAAAGTAAACAGCATTTGGCAAAAGTCACTCTCAATGAGAGTGTAGTTAAGAAAGTCACTCACAGTGAATATGTATACAACTTCCCTCCTCTCGTTTACCCCCCAACCACTACAACATAAAAGATGATAATTTAGGTTTGTTTTCCTAAAATTATGATCCCCATTGCTACCACATCACAGATTTACCAGAAGGGTTGTTTCAGCTTCCAGCTAAATGAGGCAGAATTTTTGGACATCTGCCCTGCTTGATTGATGCAAATATATTCTGGAAATAGACCACCAAAGCCCGATGTTAATATACCCTAGATAATGTCCCATACATACAGAAGAAAAGAGGAAGACAGAAGAGATCTGGAACTTCAGGCTGACACTGGAAGCCTGCTGCCACCCAGGCATGAATATCCTGTTAAGTAAGTGGGAGGACATCTCAGCACGTCATCTTGTCATCGATGCAAAACACCTTGCTCAGAATGCTCTTAGGATAAGATGAAGAGTAGGGTTTGGATGTCCATGGATGAGCAGAAAGAGTGCTTCAGCTAAACTTGTAGTTAAAACTAGGGATGTACTTCCCCCCTTGTGGCAGCTACAGCCTCTCTTCCCTGGAGGAGCTGTAGCATCATCTAGTGGGAACTGACCAAAACTGTTTAAGTCACAATTGTATGATTCAATTACCGAACATAAATGACTGCCATAGCATTTTTTTTTTGACATGGGGCAGAAAATACCCTCTTTCCTCCTGGGAGAAAAGGTTATCTGGAAAGGACTTGGTGCAGCCAAGCCACACGCAGCCTGTTGTAGTAGCTGCTAGATGAGCTGAGTGTCTCCACCAAGGCTATCCTTCTCCTTCTGCAGAGATGCTTTAGACACTCCCAAACTGAGCAAGCAAAGGCAACAGGGAAAAATAGCAACATGCTGGTGCACCTATGAACATTGTGGTTCTCCATCTTTGTGCCAATGAGTGGGAAGAGTTTGAAGTGCATTGAAGTTCCTGGGAGACACACATGTCTTCCTCTTTTCCTCAGTTGCTTTCTTTCTTGCTTGACAAGAACCACTTTGGTCCTAACTGGGAAACCCTCCAAGACTATCCATGCTAAAAGAAAAGAAGTCTCTGCTATTTAGAAGGAAGTACTGGGGGTCCTGCAAGTACTAAGCAGCAACCATGTAAAGCTGTGCAAACTGCATGCTGGAAACTAGCATTCAAACAATTGCTTTCCACAAAGACAGCTCTGAATTGTGTAGAAGACAATGTCCTATTTCAGTGCATTTGCTTTTGAAGGTAGGTCAGAGGACAGTAACTGCTCTTGCAATTGCATGAATAGAGTGAGTCTAGCCTTTCCACTAAAACTGAGCAGGGAGGCACACTGTCATTCAATAGAGACAACAAAAACTCTTCTGATGCGGATTTCAGTCCCAATTTTCTGTGCTGTCTTCCAAGAGGATAAAGATAAAAAATAGCATTTACTCTTTCAGGAGGCTAACTTCTCTTGTGGATCAAGAGAACAACTGCAGGGTGTGGTGAGATGGGTGTCTGCACAAACTCAGCACTGCAAGTCAGCAGCAGTGGCCTCAACAGTGTCCTGCCACCCTCTGGTGATGCTGTAGTGAAACTGCTGCAAGCATTAGCAGTTTCCTTGTATGGTCACTAACACAAATGCTTTCTTAAAATGTGATCCAAACCTGAAAAAGACCAAATTTTGGGGTTGCCCATCTGATTCTGTTGAACACAGCATACTTGCAACACCTGGTGAAGATGGATTAAGTCAGGACTTTGCCCTCTACTTGGGGGAGAAGAGGCATTTTAAAATAGTATTGCATATTTTACTATTTTTTCCACAGAGATAGATACAAGAAAAGCTTAAAATTGGGCAAGCTACAAATATTCAATTACTGGCATACTATAGACACAGTGACATTTGAAGCTGCTCTAGTGCCTAAGAGCTCTGAGCAGAATCTGAGCGACCATGAGTTACTGAGATAATTATTTTCATTACACCCACAAGTGATTTAAAATAAGCAGCACAAATGAGGCAAAGAAAGTCAATAAACCAAGCAGCTGGTCACTTCTTCCTGGTGGAATAATCTCATGTGTCCTCATAGATCAAGAGGCAGAGTGAAGTGGTACACTGCAAAGTAGACAACAAGTGGCATTTTCCCATTAAGCTTTTTCCAGAAAGATTAGCCTGTTTTGAGACTGCAAGAAAACAGATGTTGTAAAGCAAGAGCTGTCCAACTGTGCCATTTTAACACACAAAGAAAATCCAAATTGATAAATAGTAATTTTAATTTAAAAATCAATAATACCATTTGTTAGTTTCAGCCCACCACTGCTCTTTTTCAAAAGTTTTCCTTTCCATTTCAGGATGGTAGAAGAATGAAAATCTTGTCAGCTGACAGCATGGTAAAATACTTTGTCCCTCTCTTTTCTTGTCCACTCTTCTCTCTAACTGATTTCAGCATCTGCTACCACTTCCATCAGCAGTACAGCTAAGCCATAGGAAGTGGCCCCTTATTTGAAGACCTGGTAGGTGCATGTGCAGAGATATCCATCAGAATGGCTGGCATCAAAAAATTTCAGGTGCAGGGACAGAGAATAGTGTTGAAAGCAGTAAGGGCAGTAAGTTCTGATGGGCTTTGAAGGGCTAATTCAAAATCCATTGAAGCAGATATTTTCCCAGTCCCAATTTTATGTGACTTCTATTTGCTGCTCTTATTTTTCCCTTGTCAGCGACTTTATGAGCTGAAACAACATTTTATAACAATTTTACTTTGGTCCCTTCCCTCACAAGCCTTTGAGATCACTTAGGGAAGGGTGAGAGTGACTACATTGCAGAGCTGGGGAGAGCACCTCGGAGTTCCAGAGAGGCCAAACCTGCGGGGTAGCCTCTCCACCCAGCTGTGTCCTCCACTGCCCAGACAGCTTACTGCTGGTCAGAGCTGACAGCTTGACCTTTGCTCGTTGCTGCCCCTGTCACAAAGTCCACCTGCCATCCATATCAAAGGAGCCCACACACAGCAACTCTTGCTGTGGGTGGCCGTGTGCCCTGCAAGAGCCTCTCGTTGTGGGCAGCACTGCGGTTCAGCCAAGCTGGCAGCAAAAACCAGGAGGAGAGGCTGGCATGGATTTTATGACATGTTGCAAATGCAGACTGTAAAAAGTGAAGCCTCATGTTTTTGAGGGAAATCTTTCTATCCTCTAAAGGTTGCCTTCATCTCACAAAGGCTGCAAGTTCTTGTGCTCTAAGGAAAGTCCATCCCAAAATACCTAAAATGCAGCAGACCCTGCATGAATTAAGGCATTGCACAGATCTTCCTGAGGACTGCTACATGGATTTTATTTAAACACTCTCCACAGCTCCTGAAAGGCTGACATTGAGAGCAATACACAGTAAACCTTAATAGAAATGACCAGAGGTACAACTTCCAGCCTTTTCCTCTGGTGTAAATACTTTGAGCTTTCCTGCCATGAAGTAAATTTTAGCCATGTGCAGCTGGAATGCTCTTTCCAGGAGAAGCAGGCAATCTTGTCTGGCTAGAGAAAGAAGTAACTCACCATTCAATGCACTATTATCTCTGAGCTCACATGAAAACTGGAATAGTCTCCCTCACAACATCTCTGCTTGTGGGTTTGTGTTTGTTTGGTTTTTTTTTCTTTTTTTTTAACTTTTTTTTTTTTTTTATTCTTTTTCAGGAGGCACTGAAATGAACAAGTAACAGTTGTACTACTCTGTACAACCCCTCTTCCTCATACAATTTTCCTCCTGCACCATGCTCCCCACAGTAACGAGGGTGTCTCAGAGGGAATATAAGTTGCACTGTAACAGGCATCACTGCAGAGATGTGGATGGTAATTGCAGCCTGAGCTCACACTAAACCTCATACCTAATTATCCACAAAGGCTACCATGGCTTTAGGCAAGACATTCCTGCATGTTTTGATGGCTAGGGATAAATATTGGATGTGCTCCCCACCACACTGACTAGTCTCAGTGCCTTCATGCCTCCTGTCTCGAGCAGAGAGAGAGTTTAGAAATGTCAGCCCATCTCTAGACAGGCGTGATTTTGCCGTACATGTTTTGGAGGAAATGTCCCTGGGGCCAGTGGTGGAGGGAAGCCAGGGAAGGGCAGAGCAGCTGCCTGTGCAGCACTTTGCTGGTGTGCGTGGGGCACGCCGACCATGAGGGGTGGTCCCATGCGGAGGGACTCTGGGCTCCTTGGACTTTGCCTGTGCCCAGTGCTGCTGTGCAGCCACAAGCTCCTTGCAAGGACACGGCAGCTCTTGTCACACATAATTTGCATGCATCATGTCAGACTGGCTTGTGAACACCTGGTCCACTTTTCACTGCTTGACAGAGGTAGAAGTTGATCACATAGTCTTTGAGGGTTTTAAGAACATTCCTGTTACTTGTTTCCCTCACTCGCTGTGACTAGCACTTTCATGGGAAGGAGGTCTTTTTTCATGCAGCACAGAAGAAAAAATTGGCATATCTGAATTGGAGTAGCTCCATAAGAAATTAATAATCCTTACAGCTAAACATTGTGTCTGCTGCCTTTCCTCTTCACATCTTGTCTGTTCCCTTTCATTACAGCTTCCACCAATGCAATACCACAGAACTTTTAACTTTTTAAACTTTGTTAAAACTCCTTTTATAGAGAAGGAGAGAATTTAGTGACAAATGGGATGTTTTGTGGTCTGAATGTCACTTGTTACTCAGCTGTTCGTACTCTTGATTTAGCCAGTGTTTGGAAATGCTTTTTGGCATGAACAGCACAGATCTTCTAGGTAAGCACGTTCTCAGCAGCAGTCTGTGTCAGTGCATGGGTGCACTGGCCCAGGGGCCTGGGGAGAAGGACAAGGCTGGGTCACCCTGAGTAGGCACGCCCAGACAATAACTTCACCTCCCTCCATCTGAAGACAGCGCAGTGAATGATGGAAAAAGAGCTGAGTCCTGCTATTGGTAGCTCTGCTAGAAATTATGAATTCCTGCACTTCAGTGTTCCATGTTTCAGAGTCTGTTCAGCCACTTTAGAAGCAGCTGTTTTTAAGAAAAATATTCTTTTTAACTTTCACATCTATTTTCCCCCTACTTTCCTGGAATCAGGAAAAATAATGCAACTTATGCAAGAAATTCAACTGTCCCTTGCAGAAATTTCTCTTCTGAATGTGAACCAGTCAGTTTCAGATGAAACCACAAGATGTCAGTATGTTCACAAAGAACAAATCACTGGCGATGGTTTAAAATTGCGCTGAGGACAGTCTAAGCTTATTTTCCTCTCAGAAGTTAATATTTACACAAAATCAAAGATTATGCTAAGTAGGAAAGGACTCACAAGGTTCACCAAATCCAGCTCCAGGCCCTGCAGAGCACCATCCCCAAGAGTGACCCCATGTGCCTGAGAGCATTGGCCAAACACTAATTGAGCTCTGTCAGGCTTAGTGCTGTGACCACTTCCCTGGGGAGCTTGTTCCAGTACCCAACCATCCCCTGGCTGAAGAACCTTTTCCTAATACCTGGCCTAAACGTCCCCTGACACAGTTTCAGGCCACTCCCTGTCACTGGCAGAGAAGAGATCAGCGCCTGCTCCTCCTCTTTCCCCTCAGGAGGAAGCTGTACCTGCAGTGACTTCTCCTGAGTCTCCTCTTCTCCAGGCTGAACAGACCACAAGAGCCCGGCTGCTCCTCACTTATATGACATGGCTTAGGAGAGCAATTCATCCTGGGGAATTAAATATTCACATGGAAAAGTTACTAGCTTGAATGTACCTGTGTTTTACTCATGGACAGAATCAAGCAGTGGCCATGCTATTTTTAGAATTTAGCATTTTTCCTTGCCCTCTGTAGATTATGTTCCATGAAAATGCTCCAAGTAAAGAGAAACCAGAGGAAGAGATGAAAATCAGGGCTGGTGTTTACTGAAAATGCTCATGACATCTAGATTTCTGAGTCATGGCATGTATCAGATAACATTTGACAACTGTTTTGTGCCTTTGATTTAATGACCTCCATGGAATTGCTCATGAAAAGACTTACCCCATCTAATAAATCAATGCTGCTAACACACAAAGCAAGGAAGTCAAGGAAATCAAGAAGTGATACTCAGAAAGGGTATACTGCTTGTACAGTACGACTGTACAAGCTCAAGACAACTTGAGGAAGCAATAGGGACCATCTCAGACCTTATTTATATCTTAGGCAGTCAACCCATTCTCTCCCATCCAGAAGAATATTTGCTAAGTGGGTAAGATCAAAGGTGGCAATAGAACCTAATTATGTGCCCTGTCAAAGTTGCAGAAGAGCTCTCCTCAAGTTGAACCACATACTGGACAGGCTTCCATATGTCATTCAGTGACTGATGGAATCTACGCATCCATGGAAAAGGAAAGCAAATCTGAAAGACAGATGTCTCAAAAGCTTTAGGAACTGTGTGAGGCTGCATGTGGTCAGCTCTGCTTGTTTAGTCTGTAAGGCTGGCTAAACCTCTCTCTCCATATTTGAAGGAGGCAAGATAATGTATTCCTGAATAATCTATAAGGAGCCAAATTCTGTTTGCTTTTAAGCTATCTGTTGCAATTCATGCCAAGTCCCAAGAGATCCTGTATCATCTACAAGAAGAATCCAAGTTTTCTCACTTAGTTGAGCAAATCTTCATGTGTTGTGTAGGTGTGCTGGTGGTTTCCATCAGCACTGATCATAGCATTCAACATACGGTGACTGCAGATGCTAAAATGCAATATCTACTGAAAGAAAATTGTAGCTTTACTTCACTTCTGCTCTGTGTTATTTTGAATAATGTTGTGATCCATTCAGCTAGGCAAATCTACCCTGTGAAAGTTATGGGTCAAGAGAATTGAAGATTATAGATGTGGAGGAAGAGATAAGAAATAGACAGGATATAACATATTTTCAAGTTTGCTACCAAGACTTTGGCATCTTGTTCAGTAAATCTGATAAAATGCCCTTCAGGTCTTAACTTGTGAGCACTGTGAGTACTGTGGGTAGCATACTGGCATGATGGTTTCTCAAGCAGTGGTTTTTCAAGCAGTGGTTAGAGAAACGATGCATTTTGGGAACAAGCCCTCAGGTCCAAACATTTAATAAAACAACTGAATGAAGTGAAACTGCTACAGGAATAGAAAAAAAGTCATGCCAACCCCTCCTAACTCCAAAGTGGGCAGCTGTTTCCCTCCTCAGGTCCTTCTTTGATAAGACTTTTTCGCCTGATGCAAGAGACAGCCATGTTGCAGACCAATACATCGTGTAAACTATCGGACTCCTGTTTTTTCTCAAGTATGAAATACACATCTGTATTTCTGCAGTGCTTAAAACCAGACAGCCATGGTGAAATGAGGAAAATGGTGCAGTTTAACTGCGTCATGGAGACGGTGTTGTATTGTTTCAAAACTTATGGAATATGCATCAGTCTCACAGAAAGCCCTCTGGAATGAGTTTCACAATAGGATTTGGTTTCAAGAACTGAAATTTCACGTGAAAAAGGGGAGTTTGCAGACGGAAAGCTCACCGTTACTTCCTCTGTGTATCGTCAAAGCACATCCTGACATAATGAAACATTTAAGTGTTTAACTACATGTTTGGAGCCTCTGAAAAGAGACTGACATTTCCTTTGTCCACAGGTCCTGTCACGATGGATGCACGTGCTGTATATCCAAGTTGCTGTGACAGCATGAGCGCAGTGCTGAGAGGGAACTGTCATCCCCTCAAAGGTGCTCGGAGACCAGTGCAGCCTGGGTGAAGGGAGCAGGTGGAGGTGTGAGGTGGACTCAGATCTCACTCTTCAAGTACAAGGCAGGTAAGCTATTGGCTGCAATTCCTCATTGGTCACAGAGGGTAGGCATACTTTCCCAGAGACAAAGCTGGATTCCTACACATGTGGATGAGAGCTTTCGGCCCACTCACTGCTGGAGTCTGCTTTCAAGAAAAGTTGTTTTTAATTTTAAGTCTAATTTCTTAACAGCTTTCCTGACTGCACCACTTTCAGACATTAAAATATCACAAAACACTCCAAAGTACATGCCTCCAACTTACAACAGATTTAAATTTCAGTAAATGCTAAATTTAATTTTTAAAATAAAAAATCTCTTAACAGTGGAGAAAGGCTTCTTCGAGCTCTGCAAATGAGAAAAAGCACTTCAGCAGAAAGAGTTAGCATTAGGGATCTTATTTATTCACTCTTCAGAGAGTCTGGAAGCAGATCTGAAGAGAGCCAGATGAAGTCAGATAAATTTGCAGCTGTCTCAGTCATAATCCACATTGGGAAATGAAGGTTAAGCCACCACCTAAAAACTGACTGGGCTGCTGCAGCCCTGGTGTATTGAAGAATAGCTGAACATATCGGAGATAAAGGCAAAATGGTTGCACAAATTGAACAAATTTCTGGTTTAACAGGCCAAAAAAAAAAAAGTGGAGAGGAATTGTCTTTTATATTTTTGTATGAGAATCTACCTCTTTTCTCCTATTGGAGTTTTTAGAATAAAAATGCTTTTGTGAAAAGCTGGTCTAAGATTTTGCTTGAAACATTGTGAGTTTGCTAAATCCAAGGCAGAGAAACTTAACAGGGATTAAAAGCCAGTTCTTTAGACAAAGAAATAAAACAAAAAGCTTTCTAAAGACTTCATTAACTCATGGAATAACTGAGATGGGAAGAGACCTCTAGCTATGCAACCCCCTACACGAAGCAGGTCCCATTAGAACAGGTTACTGTGTGCCTTGTGCTATCAAAGTGTGAGTGTTTCCAAGGCTGGAGATCCTGCAATGTCTCCAGGCCTATCTTCCAGTGAATAACCACCCTCAAGGTGAAAAACTTTTCTTAATAAGTAAACCAAAATAAACCTTTTTGCAAATCATGCCCTCTTGCCTCTTGTGCACCACACAATGACGGGACATAAGGTCCCTCCTCCCCCTCCTCCTCTCCAGGCTGAGCCAGCCCAGTCGCCCTCTGCCACCCTCACATGGTCCATGCTCCAGCCCTGACCACTGCAAGGCCCTTCTCGGGTCACCAGGTGGAATGTGCATCTTCTTGCTTGTTCTTTATGTGGTTTCACTGTATTATGGTTTAAAGGAGGTGACACCCTGGAAGGGGTGTGAAGAAATGAAGATCCACCTCTGGCTGCCAAGGGGACATCACTCCATGCACTGCCATGTTGTCAGTCAGCTTGGGACAGAGGAGAGATGGCTATGCTGTGAATTGATAGGAGGCACAACTTTTATAACATGAAGTCCTCAGAAGCAAATTTCTTCATGAAGATACTAAAAATATATTTTTTCAAAGGCTGAAAGAGTCCAAAGCCTTTCTGTGACTTTCAGAGATGCCTTCTCCAGGGCCTCAATTTCACATGACTGTTCCACTGCCTAAGCAAAACAACACTTAAAATGCTTTGGCCATGGAGAAGGCAGCACGTACAAGGATGTTCAAGCGTGTTTTTGGTTTATTAGTTCTACTACAGGCACTAGAGCAGATGAATGTAAGAGGAGAAACTTGCTTTATAGTAAAGAAAGAGACCTACAGCAGTGACAAATTAATTTCCATCCTGTCATGACTCATGAGACAGTGCTACAGTAACATTAACAAAACATCAGTTAAAGTGGTAGTAATTATTTCCATTGCTAATACTGACTCTGGCTTAACAACATTTACAGGCTTTGTTACACTGTCATAAAATAAACAGTAATATAGAAACAAACCAGATTCACTGCTTTTGAGAGAATGGACTTTTTCTCTATTTCTGCCCTTGACAGAATCATGCCTTGTAAAGGAAGTCAGAGGTGGAGGCATAAAAACAGCTCATGAAAAATCCCAGTGAGGACTTGCACAAGGCTTTCAGCAGCATTATATTCAGTGTCAGAAGGCTTGTGGCCTTTGTTTGCCGGGCAGACACCACAGGTGAAGGCTGCAGGAGTAGGACTCATTCAGCCCAAGTCAACTCTGCTGTTTCCTGTGCACCACTAAAACAGCAGACTGGCAGTGTCCCAACAGTCAGCACTTTATTTCTTCTGTTAGATATGTTGAATTGTGTTATTTTTTTTCACATTTTTTTCTTGTGCTGTCAGTGTCTGGTTCTTTGGCTGTGAGGAAAGCACTATCTGCCAGAACCCGTAGCTAGATGTCCTTGTGGCTTCATACCAGACTATTCAGGATCATGCATTAAAAGAACCCAATGAGAACATGCCTTGACAAAAAAAAAAATGTTGCAGGAAAACACTTTGTCATTGAAACTTTGTAATGATGAAACAAAATGGCTCTAGACCAATTATCTTAATAGATTTTATTTAATCCTTTTGTTCAAAATGGGCAGTATTATCCAGTTACCAGATGCTGTTTTCTAGAGCTATGGATGGGTCTTAAAACTACATGTTCAAAATAGGGATTTAAAGCATGTAATTTCACATCACAGAACATTATTTCTCAAGGGCTGTGCTCCTCCACATGAGATAAAAATGGGGCCAAGTCTTAGTCTTCTCCATGAAATGTCACCTACCACTGCAAACCTGACTCCATTGGAAATGGATATCTTAGTCTCTGGGAGTTTAAGAGTAAATAATATCTGAGACTTAGTCCTGTCCTTTTAGTGGAGGACATGTGCAGAGGAAGCAAATAATTCTGCATATGTCCTTAGCCAGCATAGTGGCTCAGAAGGCAACCCACACAGCAATAACTCATTTTCAATATAGCATTTTCCTTTCAAAAGGACCTTATAGCACAATTTAACTTCTTATCTGCTTTTGACTTGGTTGTTATCTCCCAAGCTCATCCTCAACCTTTCTTTAAGTGATCTCTAGTTCAGTAACTTGCACACACCCAATGTATTGCTCTTAGGAGCCTCTCTTCCCAGAAATTCAGGTGCCATGGCTCACAGAAGTGTCTTGATGAAAGAGTGAGTTCACTGGAGGTAAATAAGGTGCACAATTTCAGATATGTGCCTGAAGTGTCTCATTCTCATACTTCAACCTTTGTACTCACCACTGCCAGGGACTGTGTTTTAAAGGAATGTTGCACTTTGTACCAAGTGAGGTTATTTTTCGGATCAGCTAATGCTTACTGCACCACTGCGTCCCATTTGTCTTTCCTCAAACCTGAAAACTCCCGGCAGATATTTTAGTAGTCCAAACTCAGCTAGATTCGAACTACTTTAAATAGAAGTGTAATTAAAGAAGAAGATTATCCATGCTCTATTTCTGTGATTTATCAGTACTTTTAATATAATAGAGGCCTTGTAATCCAAAAATCTCCTGGGAATTAGTCCCAGACTGCATTTTGCTTTTTAAGGCCTCACTTATTTCCTTAGTGTTTAAAGAGTTTAACTTGTCATTGTTCAATAATCCCTACTAACTGACTTTTAAAAAATAATAACTTTTAGATAAAATCAGGTACTTAACACAGTATTACAGAATGATTATCTGAAGATTAAATAAAAATCTAACTTAAAATCAGGAAACTTTGCTTAAATTCTCATTCCATGACCATTTTTTATATGAGGTTTTGCAGAATCAATACTTGATGCACAGCAAAATGTACACAGAAGAGGCTTCTGCAGATGACTCCCAGTAGTAATACAAAATCTTATGAAATTAATCCATATCTCTGCAAAGAAGTGGAACACATCTTTGTAATCCACTTCTGATCAACAATTTATATGTATTATTTAAATTATTACAGGAGTTACTTTACTTGTTGAATATGCTTGTAATGCATATCAAATTCAAAATTAGGATATATCACTACAAAACACTTTCTGGCACCTTGGCAGACATTTTAGAACTCTCCTTTTTCTTGGGTGTCAGGGTTTGTTCCCTGTGCATACTCTGTGTGTGGTAATAGGGTAGCTCTGGAGAGCCTCATGCCCGGCAAGAGGCACCAGCCCTGAGTATTGGCTCCCAGGTCACCAGTTACCTACAACAGGATGAAAATTTACTAGTTCTGTTGAGTGCTGTTCTATTGTCCCACTCAGCACTGTGTAAGCCCTGTGCCCTCTGGTTCTGCTGTCTCATGGTGCTGGGTACCACTAGGGAAATGCTCCCACACCTTGAGCACAGGGGTCAGGGATTTTCTGGCTAGAATTCTTTTCCCACACTCTTCATCTAGTACTAACATGGTAACTTACAGGACAACAGCTAATAAAGAGAGAAGCTACTATTCGGGTTGCACAGTTTCTTGGTTGCTGCTGGTGCCCAATGATTGATGTGGACGTTTATAGATTAATACCTCCATACTATAAGTTTAAACCCACACAAGGGGTTAAAGAGCATTCCTAAAGCAGCAGACTGGAAGCAGACTCAGACTGCCTGCACAAGGATAGCAAAAAAGTCACAAGCTGTATTGTAAATTATGTCCTAATAGACTTTCCTCTGACTCTTGGTTACATCCTCAGCTGAGACCCCCCAGGTTATGCTTTTTAATTGTTCTGCAAACACCACCCTCTGAACTCTTGCTGAGAAGAAATAAGCTGCTCATATTTTTAGTGGTGTTCAGAGTCAGTGACATGGCAAATATATGATGTGCAGCCTCTCAGGGTGAAAGTCAAGGTGAGCCTGCTTCGTTGCACAATGCCATTCCTAACATGTTGGTTGCATATGCTGGTGAGATTGGGGTAACCACACCAAATCTCTTTCTCTCAAACACCACCAGGCACAGATTTATTTTTTCCATTAGCACAATCCCCTTTGTCTAAAACCTACTTTGAACCTAAGTAGTGCCTTCATCTTTCAAGGCCAAACTTGGTTTCTCCCCACATCCCTGGTCAACTCCACATCTTTCAGTTCTTTCCCCTTCTCTGTCTGCTGTGAATGGGCTTGTTTCTCACTTTCTTTTTTTACTGTTGCCTCCTTTCTTGCCCCATGTAATTAGTGCTACATGAGTGACACACCCAGTTCCATCTCTGGTTACATGTCCCTCTTCCTTTCTGCCAGCGCTGATGTTGAGGCCAAGAAGTTGCAGCATGGAGGCAAAGGAATGTGTCTCATCCCACACAGATATCAACAGGGGCTGTGCATTATCACAGACACGTACTACAGCCTCAGAGAGAGCAGCAGAGTCATTGCCATGAAACAGCAGGTCTCCATTAGCCCCAGCTTCTCCTACCTAACTCAACATGAAGTACTGTATGAGAGAGTCTGAATCCTCCCGTGCTAGAGGACCACATTGACAGATATGTTCTTGGCTGGCACACAAGAAGGGTCACAGATCTTTTATCAAGCCTTGTAGGAGCTTGGACTGGGGCAAAGTGATGCCTCTGAGCTCACACAAGGGACAAGAGAGTCTAGACATTACCACAGTTGCTCAAAGAGCAGCTGCACAGAAAGGATTGTGTAATTTTGTGCTTCTGACAGGCAGGGAGCAGCCCGTGAGGGTTGCTTGAGCACAGAGTGCTACATTGGCAGCACCTTCACTTTTAAGGATAACAGCTGATGAGGAAGAGCCTCATGGCTTTTCTTAGCAAATGCATAGGGTGCTCTGTCTTTTGTAACAGAGCCATGGCCAGATGCAGCATCACTTGGCAAAGAAATTGTGATGAAGCATTCTTGCTGAAAATGTGGATACATGTTTTCTGAAAAACATTTTAGTCACTTTGTGATGTATGGCAACAACCAAGGTCAGGTGGATCTGAGGGGGTGAGTGAAAGGTCTGGCAGAGGATTATAATCCTGTGTTCCAGGAAAAAGCCCAATGTGTGGAGAATATGACATTTAGCATAAGTCTGTGATTCCAGAGTTGTTTCTAAATATGGAATTGTCCCCAGTCAAATATGGGAAGTGTTTCTTCCAGTGTAAAGTGCATGGTGACATCCTTAAAGCCTAGGAAACCATGCCAGATCCATTCTCAGTGTGATGGTGGAGACCCAAGGCCCCCAGGTCATCTCCCAGCACGAGGAGCTTGACAATTGGAGAGGCCAGGCATCTACAAGGACTTTTGGAAGTTTTGGAAGCTGAGAGTTTTTCTTCCTTTTGAATCAAACTTTAGGTCCTCCTATAAGTTAAGATGTTAGCAATAAATAAGTGTATTTTAGCCAAACCTAATGCTACACATGAATGTCATCACAATGTAATATAAAGGGCACAAGTTTTAGAGGAACACAGTGCATTTATTGAAATACAATGGGAGACATTTGCCTTGAGTAAAAACCCTAAAACCTTAGAAGCTCCTTTGAAATGTTGTGCTTTGTTCTACTAGTTGTTCTACTAGTTCTTCTCCATTTGTCCCTGCAGAAGTCTGTCCCTCGGGGGCTTTTCTTTTCTCTTACTCAAAGAGACTTTTTCCATTGAATGAAACAGAGATATAATGTAATTTCTGACAGCCACTATGCAGAAACTGTGTCCTAGAAAAATTATGTCTGTGAATGACTCCACCAAAGCACACCATTCCTGTTGATGTGGGTTCTTGAACTGGTCCTGAAATCTTTTGCCAGGGTTACACAAATAAGTTTAGCTCCAGTATTGTCAACTGTTAGGATTTTATATTATCTGATGTTCTGCTAAATGCATCAGTCCCTGGGGCTGGTAGATTATGTAAGAGTCTCTGCTTTTATTACAAAATAAAGTTCAATTTCCATTTTTCCCAGAAGAATTTAGGAATGCGACCATTAATAGTGCAGACAATGCAAGGTTACTAACCCCCACAGCCCTAATTTTTAAGGCAACTATGATTTTTTAAAGATCTGACTCATTATTTTTGAATACCTGAGGGACACTAGTGTATTTTCAAAAATACAACTATTCTTCAGATTTTCAGGTTCTTATCTTATTTCCTCAGCCTGACAGAATTGCCTAATTCGGGAATTTTTTTTCCTCTGGATGTTTTGAACATTGTATCTCTGTAATGCATTTCTGACATTCCAGAAGCAAGCCCCCAGGAGCCTCTGTCATGCGTCTGTTGTTGGAGGTGCCTTGACAAGTGTGATACCATGCATTAATACATTCAAAATCATACTTGTCCACAAAAAAAACCAAAAATCCCCAAACCCAAAAACCACAAACAAACAAAAAACCAAAACAAAAATCCCCCACCAAAATAGTCATTTTAGATATGGAATGTCTCTTTCTGTGGTGACACTTTCTTCAGGATGTAAATTTCATCAGGGAAAGCAGATATCTTTCTTTCCTTTTCCAATGTCTGAAAGCAGACACACAACTGCTCTGAAGCACCCGCGTTCGCACCATGCCTTTGAGTGCAGCTGCCCCACATGCTTTTGCCACCTTACAGGTACAGATGTTTCCTGCTTTTTCTGGCCCAGTATCTGGGTAGATAAAGTTATGCATTACCCAGACACATGTTCTCATCCCCCTGAGGAGACTCCTGGAAGAAATGCATCTCATGCTGTCTGACCTTTGATAATGCCAGTGAGTGATGTTGCCTCTTGCATGACTGTGCAAGGCTTTTCCTTGCTCACAGAAGGCAAAGGGGAGAACTGAGGGGCAAGAAGACAATGGCTCCACTAAAGTGTAGCTGAATTTTTGTGCTATAGCTCCAGAGAAAGAGGATAGGTGACAGTGTTTTACAGGAGTTTGCTGGGATAAGCACACGGCCTGGGACAAGCATCACCAGCTGGCATTAGTGACAACAGCTACCAGAGCTAGAGCTGTGGTTTCTGCATAAGAGCTGTAGACAGCTGCCTAATAACTGCCCAGCTCAGCTGGGTGAAGAAAGGAAAGTGATGATTGTTTGTGAAAGGCCCATCCAGAGTACTCCTGTTGGTGTGAAAACACACTGGCATTAATGGGGACAGCAGCTCTGGGGCCGTGCAAGATGAGGAAGAGCCAAACACCCAGATATCCCAAAGACATTGTGTTTGGTCTAGACTAAAATTCTAGGCCCTCTTAGAAAGGGGGTCCCTGACTTTGGTTGGATTCTAGCTCCATATATACCTGGAGATTGCAGTGATTGATGGTCCCAGTGCTAGAAGCTCAAGGTGCACACCATTCAGCAGCTTATGAGCTCTTTGACACAGTATTGGACTAGGTTAAAACAATTCTTAGAGATGGCTTGCATTTTAAAATGGTCCCTTACCAGAAGGTGATCGGAAGGCTGTCTACCTCGAGTGGTTCAACAGCATGGATGTAGGCTGGTGGGTTGATGTTATAAAGCCATCTCATCCTAGCCTGGGTAAAAAGAAACTGCATTTTGCCTCACTTAAGAGTTACAGGAGTTCTAGAATATTCTGTGTTGGAAGGGACCCACAAGAATCATCAAGTCCAGATCTTAAATGAATGGCCTGCATGAGGGTCAAAACCACAAGCGTGGCACTATTGGCACCATGTTCTAACCAAGTGAATAATTCAGACTTTTAACAGAAACTTCATATTCAAAATGCAGAATCAGACTTCTGCCCTGATTTGGCTTCAAGTAAGAAGATAGATCCACTGAAATTTAAATTTATGTTCCACACAGTTTCTGTGTCACAAGTCTTCACAGAGACTGGATTTAAAATGTGTCCATGGGCTAAGCAATTTCTTTCTCAGCTGAAGGTAGGGTGTGGGAGAGAGTAGTTCACAGAGCAGAGCAGCTGCACAGGGAAGCTCTGATATGCAGATAAGACAAAGAGCTGAGTTGTCAGTGATACCAATCAAATATGAAGTTCTCAAGGAAAGGCAAGCTGGCATAGTTTCACTATTGCCAAGGGAATTGTAACAATTTACACCGCTTGGAAATTTGTAGACATTTTGGTGAAAAATTCAAGTCCATCTTGGTTTTTCTGTCTTGCATCTTCAACTATCTTGTTAGAAATTTGGCTTCTGTTGCCAATGAAAGTGGGATTTTCCTCTCCTGCTAAGAGAGGAGTGGGTCTCTGTGCATACCTCATGGACATCCCCTCTGTCTTTAGATGGCTGGGGAAGAGTAATGAAGTTGGGATGCAATGCCTTGATGTAGGACAGAAAGGGCTGCAGGACACAGATGATTGCATCCTGTGGAGCTGTGTGGCCTGACTGAGCAGAATGGATGACTCTGCAGTTTGACAAGACTAGTCTGCAACCACACAAGGATCTTACCATGGGAAAACCCCGCCTGCTCCAGGCATGCCAGCAGGCACTGCTCAGCAGCTGCAGTGCATTAACCTGGTGTTGGGCAGGGGGAAATCCAACCTTGCTGCATGCCTGTTGCAATGGTCAGAAGAGAGTAATTTGGCCCAGAGAATTTATTATTCATCCAGATGCTCCAGAGCTGCTACTTCTACTCAGAGAAAAAAGGCAGATGCTATGAAAATTTTTTCGAAGACAAAAGCTTTCCACAGAAGCACTGACTGGAAGAATTGACTGATTAGGTTGTAAGCTATTTTAGGGGCTGAAACGCAGTGCTGCTTGCCAAGTATGATTTCTAAGACAGGATGAAGCCTTGGCCACTCCTGCAAAGATGCTCAGGTATCTTACTGCTCCCAAGGAACATCTACATCCCGGATCTCATGCAGGTTTCCCTAACATGACCTCTTCTCCAGTGACCCTCTGCCCACAGCAAATCTGCCACTAGTGAGGGAAGGAGGTCCAAGGTAGAGATGTGATGAAGCAGTGACCAGAGCCCCCCTCTCCATCTGGAGCAGAATGGAGCAGAGGGAGGGAGGGAGGGAGGGAGGAGAGAAAAGGCCCTCACCCAGGCTAGCGTTGCTCTCTAGCTGCCATCTGGAGACAAAATGTCAGGGCAGGTGTGTGTAGGAGAAGCCACTCGGTAGCAGTAGCCAGGGCCCTTGGCAAGGGCTCTAAGCCTACCTTTGAGTCTGAGCCTCTTGCAGAATTACCTGAAATGGCTTCTACCCTGTGTGATTTTCAAGTGAGTGTTTTGCTTTAGTTAGCCCCAAGACAATTTCAGCTTAGGTGCAAACCCTTGACCCCATCTGTATTATTTCCTGACCAGCTATGCAGCTGATGCACAATTCATTATTTACTCACAATATAGTCAATGGCAGAAGCACATCCTGCACACCTGGGCTGTAGGGTTAGGCCCACAAACTGTGCCCTCACTTAAAACATATCAAGTGATAATGATGCTATATTGACAACATGCAGGGACAGGACCCTCAGGTCAAGTCCAATGAAGTTAAAGGACTAATGTGGATATGCCAGTATTTTGGATCAGGTTTTCTGTTTCCTACTTCTTTCTCAAGATTATCGGACAGTGCTAATAAATATGGGACAGAAAGGCATAACATCTCATTCCTTGTCATAAATGCCGCCTGCTGTGCAGAACCTGGTGACAGTTCGTCTTTCTGTTGAGCTTTCTTCCCCAGGTTTATAGAGCATGTGCAAGCTTCCATACCTATCACTCTTTTGTAGCATCTTATGGGCTCCTGACCACCCTCCTCTTGCCCTATGTGCTTCAAATGCTTTTTATGCTCGGCTATTAAATCTGCATAAGCGCACAAAACCCCATTGTGGTTTTTTTCAGAAAGCAGTGTTCTGGCTGCAGTCCTGCTGTGGGAGCCTATTGTCCATGGGGAACTGTCTGTTACTGAGGATGTTTCCTTGAGGCTTCTGTCTTTGGTTCTCCTCCCATTCACATAATTCCTCTCCTTCCCTCACATCATCTGGATATCACTTTTGTAGTGTTTGCTCTTAAATGCTCTGAATGTGTTGGGTGTGTCCTTGGGCTATGATCTGCCATTTGATTGAGGAGATATACTCACTTATCCTGCTGTGCTAGTTATTGTGCTCCCAGATAATACACAGCAATGTTTAAATAGTGTGACTGCTGTAGCAGGTAGATATTGAGATGATCCAAAATGCCGTAGCTAAGAATGCCTCGTTGAGTGAAGTTCACACTGGGACCTGATCTCTGCTGTGCAAGCCTCTGTCTGACTGGGATGTCACCAAGGATTATGGCTTCAAATGAGCAGCAGGTGAACTCTAAGTAAAAAAGATCACAGGCAACCTTCTGCTCTCAGTTACACTCCATTGACGTCAATGGGGTTGCCTGGGGTGAGCTCAGAGCAGAATTTAATTTCTCATTTTTAATATGTATAGCCGAAGCCCCCCGAGATGATTTTCAGCATATGGCACAGGGTCTAAAAACTCCTCAGCTACTCATGCTGTAAAGTTCTTCTTGCTATCAGAGCAACAGGAAAAAGCTATCTTGTCTGGAAAAAGAGGGTGGAGCTGTTTCGCATGTTGCTGCATGCTGCCCACATTCAGTGAAAGGAAAGGGGATAGGATGCCCCTGGGACCTGTGTGTTGCACACCTCCTGCAGCCACTCATGGCAACCTGCCATCAGCTGGCAGGATGCAGCAGCTCCATTTCAAGTGTCCTGTTCCACTGGCAGACAAGCTATTGCATGAGTGCAGGTACTTCTGAAACTTGAGTGTTTCCTCAAATCACACCCCTATGTTGTAACACCTCTTGGATCCCAGCTGGCTGCAGAGAGATGCTGTGAGTTTCACAAGTGTCATGATGATGGAAGGAAAAGATGTTTGCAGGCCTATGATTCTATGATCACTCAGGACAGTTGATTTCCACACTGTGTACAGGACCACAATCTTTCACTTGAAGCTGGCCGTGCTAGAGGCTGCATGCTTGAAACCAAGCTGGTTGTTTGCTTTGGGCATGCCTATAAACTGCTTGCCTTTTGCTCCTCTATAATCTAAAACAGCAATCAAGAACAGCAAATAATGACAGACAAAATCTGAAAATTGAAAATTTATTGATCTGACACATGAGATATCATATACATTTATTTAATTGTTCTTTTCTTTGGCTTTAACTTTAATTCTTTTAAAGAGATGTTAACAATAATTAAAATAATACAGGAGTTCTGATATGAAACAGATTTTATTTTGTAGTGACTATATTTTTACAGTAACTGCCAATATTACTGTCAGATCAAGCTAAGGTTATATTTATTTCTTGGTGAGAGTGATATGCTACAAGGTGCAGTATTCTGGGATCAAAATCAATGGGATATATTAAGTCCCTAATGTATTCCTGTTGTGAAACACATCCTTATTTCTGCAAAAAGGGATCACTTAGGTAGATGGTCTCCTTCATATGGCTGTTGTGGCCTGGAGATCCACGCTGGGTCCCTCCTTTCCCAATTTCCTGAGCAGGGGCCAGTAAGAGCTCTGCTATAACATTGTCTAAATGCAGGTCTTGTTTCCCACTTGCTAGGCTGTGACACCATGGGATGGAGAGCAGGTTTTGTGTGTCAACAGCCATCCTGGTCGCCAGATTGTAGTCTTCCAATGGCAAGCACAGGTTGACAGACTGAAACCAGAAGCTGAGGAGCAAGGATCATATATTTTTTGTGGCAATTCTCTTTGGGAAACATGGCATCTCTGTCCCACTCCAGCTCAGCACCATGACAGCATTATCCTCTGAGAGGAGAGGGTTATCGAGGATGGGGTCTTTCCCTGTGCTATGGTGTGGGGCTGGATAACATTGATAGCAACTGAAATAGGAGGCAGATCTCCCAGCAGAGGAATGAGTTTTATATATTACGAAATAAAGGCATTCAGCTCATCCTCTGTGTTATATATAGCATGCACAGCTAGCTAGGTGCATGGCAAGGGTTATTTCTCTTTCTTTACATTGTTTACATTATTCCACCACACTAATTACATCTCATAACCCTGCATAATTTTGCCCTACCACAAAACATAGTATGGCATCTTAGATTGTCCTTAGTCAGTACTGTCAGATCTTGTGAGCTGAAAAATTATAGAGAAGTTAATAGCAAGATGATAGCAAGAAATGAATGCAAATTTTAATTTTCCCCATTGCCACAAAATCTCAAGAGAATAAAAGAGGATTATTTCAGATTGAAACACCAGAACTTAGTAAGTGTTGAAATATTAGTAGGAGACCAGAGATTGGTCCAGATGGCTGACGGTAAAGGTCAAGCCAAGTGTGTCTGAAACCCTCAAATTTAAACACTAAGTGGGGCTTTGGGAAGGGTCTGTGTTTCTTAAAGGACTTTAGAGAAAAGCCATTATTTCATCTTGACATTTAAAAAATAAAAACACTAAACAAGGAAGTGTCAAGTGCAGGGTAAAGAATGGCAGCAGTACAGCTCACTCCTTTACATATCACACTGTATTTGCTGTTCTGACAAGAGCAACAGTACCTTACTGGCTGCATGTGCGTGGGAGGCTGGTTGAATCCCTTGCAGCTGGTGGCTACATGAGCTGCTTCAACTCAGGATTACTGTAAAGAAGCAACTTGCACTGTGTAGTAAGGGAACGAAAATGATGTTTATCTCCTCCCCTAATGCTGGCATGCCTTGTCAAAGATGCTTCTTCCATGTCAGACACCCAGGAGCTGGCGCTGCCTGTAGGCACTGCAGGCAAAGTGAACAGGGAGGAATGGGAGGAGTGGTGTGACCATAACTCTACGACAATGTGACCATGATTCATTTCTGCACAGAAAGGCACATGTGCATCCCCAAAAGGGGTTTCACTGCCAAATGTTTTGTGAGGATGCCACTATCTAAGAGGCCAGCATCTTTGAGGCAGGAAGCAACAAGTGTGCATCAGGCACCAAGTTAGTGCATGCAGGCACATGTGCATGCAATCCATCTGAAGGGAAGGTCACACAGTACATCCTTTTCATCTCTCTGCTGGCTGGAAGAGGCTTGGAGCCATGGCTTGGCAGCTTGGGCTTTGAAAACCACTAGTCTTCTGTGTCTGTACATATCTGCTATCTTGGCTGGTTAGGGCATGCTCATTTTCTGGCTTACCTTCAGCAATACACAAACAATCCAGGATGTTCTTTGAAAGTATTGATGATCACTTTCTCATACAAGAGGTGGAGAGGCCAATGACAAAGGATGTGGTGTTGCACCTCACACCAACCACAAATATTTGAAAGGTTGTTGTGGCCAGGAGAGGTGCCCGAGAGTTGGAAGAAAGCAAACATCACCCAGTTAAAGGGCAAGAAGGAGGATCCAGGGATCTACAGGCCAATCAGCCTCACCTCAAACTGAGGTCAGGCCAGTCAATCACTCCTCAGGCTGGTTTAGTGCTGACTTGCACTATTTCATTGTGAATCACCAGATGCTTGGGTGATTAGGAACACTGCCAAAGCAATTTCATTAAGTCTCTCTGTAGGATGATTTTGTTTTTTGTCTGGACAGTTTCTGTTGGAAATACCTGTCCTAGCCTGTCTACTTGGATGAATGTCTAGGACTACCTGGGGAGAAGACATCCAAGAGAGTGATGTGGGAGAAAAGGCAGTTTTCAAATAATTCAGTGGTCAAATTAGGTCACATTAGCATGCAAACTGTCACCCTCCAGCAGAATATTTGGGAGAAGGAGGGAAGTGTACAGAGGCGTACAAAAAAAAGATCCAGCATGGTTCTCTTCAGCAAACAATTTCCACTTATCATAGCGGTGCAATGTCAAGCAATTAACTGACTGCAAGTTAATTACCTCTTCTACCAACTCTAACAAGTTACTACTTTCTTTGTATTTATGCATTTATTTCAAAATACAGTATTTGTCACTTCACAAACAGTTTAAAGTGGGAAAAAATGGTAGCTAGGTGAATGAACACACCTTGTCTTGTGTACTGAACTTCATGAACTGACATTTTTGGAGTGTTTGAAGTGCAGAGAGATAAGTAGCAATCTATGGGATCAAAGCTTCTCCCACAATGTCTGAAAGCTGGGGATTGGACTTCTTCTCATTATTGAGTAGGCTGCTGGGACCTCATCTCAGCAGAAGCATGACTTGGGGCATGACTAAAAGAAACAACAGATGTAAAAACAAATATCTGTAAACTGCATGCATGTCAGCTTTGTTAGGAAAAACCCTAATCACAACAGCCAATAAGCAACAAAATCATAACCCCATAAGTAAAAATTAAAGACGTATTTTACTTTTATAAGGTAAGCTTGGAAAATACTTGGAAGGTTTGGTGTCACCAACATTTGATTTTCACTGATTTCAGTGTGAAATCATAGAAACATCTTTCCATGATAGGCACAGATGACCATGAGCCTCCCATATACATTGTATGTTAGTTGTGTGGCATGTGTAGCTGGAGCTTGTGTACCTTTGCCCATGTATTCTCTCTACTCTCATGTACGAGTAAATTTACATCCTTTCTGTTTAGAGTAGTGGAGCTCATTATCATCTTTAGTAAAAATACATGAAGTAGAGGAAATGAGAGATTAAGAGTACTTTGGTAATCCCCAAAATGCAAAGGCATTGTTAGCATTTACAGCCATTGCTGGCAGTGACATTTCTAAATGCTGCAACTGGCAAATAAAAGGGAAATAATAGTTTCTGCACTCATATGGATGGTGCAGTTTCAAAGCCCTTATTACACATTCCAAACAGGAATCCAGCAATGCAAAGGTCTTTTGCCAAGTCCCTTCATGAGCAGAATTTTACCCTAAAAATCCAAGTTGCATTTCTATGGAGCATTTTAATTGGATATGTCTGGACTTAAACTAAAGAAGTCCCTGTAACTTCAGCCATGAATCAGTATTTCTCTGTTCCTTGGTAGGATTCTTGTTCCATCACTGTCTACTTGTTTTGCTTTTTTGTCATTGCTAGCTCCAGAATTTTTGGAATACCTTTAACATCTCTGGGAGTGTTTCTGCCTTTATTCATCTTCAGAGGAATGCTTGTCTAGAGATCCTTGTTCTTAATCAACGATGGCAAGTGCACAAAGTAACATTGCTATTATAAAGCCATGGCAAACCGCATGGATTCACACATTCCCAGCACTGGTCAGTTTTACTCCATTTGCTCCTCAGAAGAAGCATTGCTGGGCCATGTACGTTCATTGCAGAAATGACTGTTTAGAAGTGGTTTAAGTCAAGAGTTTCAGTAAAGAAAGGAAATTCCAGAGATCTCAAAGTACCTTTTACTGTGATGTGTTATGACTGCACATTTTCTTTCCTCAAACAATGTAGTTTAGTGCAAAGCTCTTGTCCACTCGGCTGATAAAATGACAAAAAGTATGCGGAGTCATGTTCCAAGAGGATCATGATCAATTAGGTTCTTCCCAGACTAATTATTCATCTATCTGCTCATGCAGATACTGCCCCTGCATCAGCCTTTCCACAGTGGTAAGCCTCTTTGCTCTTCATATAAATATTTGTGTTGAAAAACAGGCAGTACAAATGACTTGACATTTTTGGAAAATATAGTGTAGGCCTTTGTGGTAGGATGGGGCAAGAAAAAATGAGTCAGAAGACCTTGATTCTGATGTTTCTTCAAGTCTTCCCAGAAAATGAGTGTTTGTCTGTCTTTCATCTTAGGCAGGGACCTCGTGATTAACAAGTTATTTCTGGAGATTAAACCCCACTGTCATATTTCCCTACAGAAAAGCACTTTTAGTCACCAATGCCAACCTCTTCTCCTCCAGCAAATGCATCTGTTTAGAAAAGAAATACTATCAGCAGGGCAACAGGTGGCATATTGCAGCCAATTTTGAAAGGTTATAATAAGAGGGAGTGTGAGCAAGAGGAGAAAAACTGGAAAAGAGGGTGACTAAGATGAAGGAAAAGGCAGTGGCAAGCATTTTTTCCTGCTATTGCTCTTACAGTGTTCTGGAATAAAAATCTGATGACTTTGCAACACTGGGCTAGGGTACTGCCCTGGAAATGCATTGCCCATTGTACTGTTCTCTGTTTGCTTAGAAGGAATTCAGAAGGGATTTGCTTTCTCTTGTTTCATGAGCCCCACGCTTTCACACTGACCAAAGTGGATACACACCAGCTGGCCACGTCCGTCACCACCACTGGGTGGGAGAATTCCTGATTATACTTAGATCCCTCAGACCCCACTCTGTCACTTGCTGAGAAGCTCTGCTTGAACGCTGCTTCCGAAATGCAGCCGGCTGGGAAGTCTGCACGCCTTGCCTGAAGGAGCTGGATGCCTTCTGGATCAAACATGAATGACCTGCTGAAGGTGCCGCTGGTGCACGTCCTTACCCTGGCAGCCCTCAGCTTGGCTGAGACACTTCTGAAAGGTTTGCTTTTTCCCTGCTCTTCTTCTGCCGTTTGCTAAAGGCGGTTTTGCAAAGGGGAAGTTGTCTCTGCTAGCAGTGGGGAGGGTGGTGCTGTAGCGTTCCCAAAAAAGACAAAAATGGTCTGCTTTCAATGGTCACTGCTCTGCTTGGATAGCAGAGGAAATATTCTCATATTTGTGTTTGGAATTGAATTCTTTGTCTGTGAAGAGCACATAGTCCATTGTAATAGGCAGGGGAGATCTTTGGGTTCAGCTTGGGTGGGATGTAAATTTCTCCTGTGAAAGGAAGCTCAGAAGTGTTAATGGCTGGTATCACCAGTTGCTGCAGAGCACAAGATCTGTTGTGTTCAGCACATCTGTGTAGGTTTTTAAGTACATAAAGCTTCAGAGTAAATAAATATCTGTGATGTCTTTACAAAAAATACATATGTATGTACAAATATACACTGTTTGTTATAGCATATAACACAGAAGTTATCATACCTTCTTCCTATCTTGTGCGCACACATGCATATGGGCATATGCTCACATACTTTTAACTAACAAAAGAATTGGTAAAAAAATCTGTTTGGAAAAGTCTTTGAGGTAAAAACGCAACTGTGATACCATTCTGGATGTCCTGTTTGGTAAAGCTGTGGGCAAAATTTTTTTCTGAACGGTGATTCAGATTTACAATTCAAAACTTTTGAAATTCAATGCTTACTAGAGACTTTTCAGCTTCAGAAAAACAAAATGAAATCTTAAAGGGAATGCCAGTATTCACATGTTAGGCCAACATTGCTGCTATTGCAGGCCTATGCTTTTACAATTGTTAGTCAGGTTATTCTCAAAATGAAATAAAGAGAAATAACCTGTCTTCTTTACAAAAATGTTTTGAAACAAAAATATTGGTATATTTGTAAGGCACTGAAGTAAGTTTGTGAACTTAATGTTTGTGAATATTGTGGTAAGATAAGTAGTAGTGGAGAGACAAGAAAAACAAAGAGGACAGGGATCGATTTTTTTCTAGTGTCGCAGTGTAATGAAGAGATACACTGCCTTTTCTAGGACATCACAGTTGAGCTGTTTTTTACCATATGAACTGCAGTTTCTTCAGGTGTCTGCAGTGTTGGAGAGGGGCTGGTTCTGTTTTCCGTATTGTTTTGTTTGCCTGGTTCTGGTTTCAAAAGTATGAATCCAAATCCAAAGCCAACACATTTGGAAGCTTCTGGTGGGCTGGGGACAGAAGGGTATTTGGCCTTCTCATGGTCCCGTGACCAGCCTTGGGTCATTTTTCTATCTCGGGAAACTACAGCTGACATCCAGAAAAATGGCACCTGTGTGGCTTTACACATATATAGATTAATTTATTTTCAATTTATTTAAAGCCACAAGGATACCTTAAAAATATGAGAAACGCCTAGTATATGCATATGGAAAGGCCTGGCTCCTTTTCTATGTGATGGTAGATATGTCTGTACATTGTTCAAATTTTATTTTTCTATGTTAAAATATGGTAATGCACACATCATGAGTTAAGAGTGCTTTCTGAAGAAAATATGGACTAACAACAGCATCCAAGCTGCTTGAATGGCTTTTAGATGTAAGTCCCTTCTCAGCCATTTCGGAACTCTGTGGCCACCTCACAAAATGACGGCAAGTCCCACTGCTCACTGTCCTTGCTTGGGTTAAAAATCACAAAGGTGAAAAGAGCATAAAAGGAAGTTATACATCCCTGTTGCTCTCCTGGTTGCTCACTGAGGATGCAGAATTGGGAAGGCAGTTTTAAAATGATTTCTTTTTCTGTTACTGTAGTGCTGTCAGTTTGGATACTATTTTCTTAGAAGCATGTGGCTTCATTCTGCCCAAAAATCTGTATGCTGGCTTTCAAAAGGGACCAAGTCAGACCATGTCTATGCAATATTCTGTCATCTATTGAATAAAAGACACACTTGAAAGTATGTAACTATTTCTAGAGAATTTATTTAAAATAGAAACCTGACAGGAAATTATTTATTTAATATAGAAACCTGTTCTTTGTTTCCCAAAGAACAAAATACTGTCATTATGCATACCAGCTCTTGGCACAAATGTACCTTTATTATTTGTGAAGTGGCTTTGTTTACCGTTACAACAGTTATAAAACTGGTTGCTTTGAATTATTATTACTGTAAAAATTCACATTTCTCAGGGTTAGAAAAGGATCCATCCAGAGATTGAGGAATGTGGACAACAGCAACAAAACTGTACTATATAAAATCAGATTGCAAAACTCTGGGCTTAATGCTTTTAAACCCCAATAAACTTTTCCACAAAATAGCAACGTTTCATTTAAAGCAGAGAGGATGACCATTTGTGGGGGTTATTCTCCTGAGATGTCCTTCAGTAGCAGGAAAATGAAGACTTTATAGAAGTCTTCCATTTGGTTTCATTGGTATGGGATTCATCTGGGAAACAATACAGATGATTCTATCTGTTTAATATGACCCAAAATGACCTAATAAAGTGATGCATGATACAATTTGAAGCAGTGATCCTAAACAATGAACTCGTCACAGACTTGTTCTAATTGAAGTTTCATCCATATGACCTTTAGAGCTATCTTAGATGTTGTTTAGAGATTTACATAAGTATAGTCATTATTGTTAATCAATGATACGATCCAAAGTCATACAGTCTAGAAATATTATTGAGGCAGATTCATTCTAATTAAGTGTCAAAAGTGTTTAGAGTTTTACATAAACCTGATAGTGGAAGCTGATCCTTTCTTCCTCTAGCTTCATTCCGGCAGAACTCCAAAGACATTCTAATTTTGACTTCCATAAATTGAAAAAGGATTAAGATATTGACTTTCTATTATTCTCAGTCTCCTTAATCTGAATGTCTTCTCTTTTGCCCATTCCTTAGGGAGGGAAGGGTAAAATGGATATAGTTTATTTTTTGCCTGAATTTGAATCTCTTTGTACTATGGAGGGCCAGTAGATACACAGAAGTTGAGATTCTCTGTGAACAAATAATGGGCCAGAAGCTGCTGTGCTCAGTGAGGAACAGGAAGACTCCTGAATCCATGATGTATTTTCAAGGTAGTGTTTCAGGAATATAGTAAAGACTAGTTTATCTCAGCACAGTTGTCAGTGAAAACCAGTCCAACCAATATGGATGTGTGTCTCTTGCAGCCATTGGTCCAGACATTCAAGTGTTTTTGGAGGCAGTGGCTGCAATGAATAACATAAGCAGGGAAAGCGAGTGGCTAGGCTTATGCTTTGATCCCTTCCAGCTGTGCTGCAAGTCTTTCACCAGAGCGATGGCAAATGTTTCTAAAGATACATTCAACTAATGTATGACTACAGATTTATGATAATAAGCATTAGACATAGCTTTTAAACTTCTAACTCTCATGCTTCTTGGTTAGAAAATGTGAGAAAATGAGAATGAGTCCTAGACATGACAAAAATCTGAATGACCTGAATGATCTTTGTGAGCCTGGCTTAGAAAAATATAGTGCTGTATAATGGGTTTGGTGTTTGTATATAACAGGGGTTTTTTTTGTTGCTGGTTTTTTTTTTTTTGTTGCTGTTGTTTTTTCTTTAAAGATAAATAGTTGAGTGAATAAATCCTGTAATATTGACAAAAAAGCCTACATCTCCTGTACTAATAAGGAGGCACTCTTCCCACTCCAAGGGCAGGTGAGCTTGGCTTCAATTTTTGTGCTGCCCCTTGCACTTCTAGCCTATGCAATGCCACCCCTATTGCAGTGGGACATCCTCACCGGTGTCCTTGCAGTATGCTCACCTATTGCTGTGAGTCTTGAGGAAGAGATGAGTCAGAAACACAGGACACACTGAGTTTGTTGGTGCTTGGTTTGCTCTGTTTTGCATCTTATGTAAAGACCTCAAGGGAAAATGCCAGTGAGTGACCCTGCAGGGACATGGCTCCCTCCACCAAAGGTGTTTGATAGGCTATGTAACACTCTCCAGTAGGCATCAGAAGATGTTCTCATTTTCCCTTCTTCACACAGCTCCTTTGATCAGCACTCCTCTGGAAACAGTGGATGCCCTGGTAGAAGATGTTGCCAAGTTTGTCTGTGCAGTGGAGTCATATCCTGAACCAGAGATTACATGGACACGCAACAGCATTCCCATCAGGTAGGGAGCAGCCCCAGCCCTCACCAGCAACTTCTGCAAAAATTGACAGTGCTTCTTTTCATGATACAGGAGATATCTGGAAATACAAAAATCGGTCTGTGGCAGGAGAGAGAATGAGTGGCTGTAATTATCTAGGATTCTGTATTTCTGAGGGAGTGGTAAGAGCACTTGAGGTTCCTCTTGCACCTTCACACATTTGAGTTTGCAGAGAGTTGGTTTCTGCTGCAAGGAGATTTCTCCCCAGCTTCAGACAATTCAATGTGCTTTCTTCCTCAGTTCATCCACTATGAAGGAGGAGGATGCTGTATAATATTTAAAAGGAGCTTAGCAGGGTTTGTTGTCTGTCTCAATGTTCTTGGAATCTTTGCATGAGAGGGGTTGTGCTGTGCCATTCTTTGCTTCTAGTTCTGGATCTTTGCTTCTAGTTCTGGATCTGGAAATTGTCTTCTCATTGTTTTGCACTGTCAGATGTTAACAACCAGGCATCAAGATGTCAACAAAGAAGGCAGCCTTCTGGAAGTGTGGAAATGGAAGTTGCTACCATTGTTTTTGCTCTTTTGCTGTAGACAGGTTTCTACAAAGTAAACTGTACTTGATCTTCTAGCTCTGAAATCACATTACATCTGCCACATGGCTTCACATCGGTTTCCCATTCCAAATGGCTGTAAGCGACTTACTCTGTGAGGGAAAATGCAGCACAACACAACTTTGCGTAACATAGTTAATACCCAGCCTCCACAGGAGATGTGCATATTGGGCAGATGGTCACCTGAAGTATGGTTCTCACTGTTGTGGTTAAACATCCAAAAAGGTTTTGAACCACTGGCATAGGAGGCTCAAATAAGTCCGCAGCAGAAGGAGGTCTCACTGCCTGGAAAACTGCTTTAGAGTAGGACAAAGCAGAAAGTTACAAATATTAATATAGGCCTTCAGAATTTTTTTTCAATGTTGGCCATCTCAGCAAAATTTGGCCCTAATCTTCTGATCCTGACTTTATTCCAGCATGAAGTTCTGAACTTCCATGGATGTTATTTCCAAATCAGGTGACCTTTCTCCTAATTCCTTCCCCATCTTTGACATTCATGACTGAAAATCAAAGCAGGGAGAGAAAGCCATCCGTGAAGGACTATGTCTTTCTCTTCCCATGTCTTTAAGATTATCATTCTTCTCTGTGTTCTAAGGTAATTTGAAATGCAGATCATTTATCACCTCAATCCCCTCTTCCAGAGGCCAATCATAATTCTTAAAGCCATTCCACTCTGTCTCTGAGACACAGTGCTTTGACCAAAATGGAAAATAAAGATAAAATCATTGCTTATGGTAAGGCCATAGAGCTCAGGGGCTTCATTCCTTTACAGGGATTTCTGAAGCAGCATTAGTAACAGCAAGTGTTTCATTTCACAAGGCATTAATATTCAGTACTGCTGGATACAAAAGCTCAGACCAAAGACAGAGGAAAATATATATGAATATATTTACTTTCTAAAAACTCAGATGAAAGTATTTGCACACTGGAAAAGCATCAGATCAGAAGACACTTTTTTCTGAAAAAACCCTATCTAAATGTATTTCTGTGCCTCTGTGTGTGTATATCAAACTTCAAAGGGTCTAGTAATTGAAAGCAATTAATATCAGTTATTTCATTTCCAAAATTTTCTTCTCCTGCCAAGGTTCCAAGATCCTGGACAGACAGTAAGATTAATCTGCAAAAAAACCCAGTATGTAAACTTTGAACTTCAATGAGAATAGAGCCAGTGCAGACTTCTGGATGTGCCTTTCTGTTTGACATCAAAACTTGTGCAAGTAAGCCAGCAGGTGCCCTGTGCTGAGTGCAATGGTCACCTGGCCCATCATCCAGAACAGGGCTGCCCACAATGAGCCTTCTTTAGGACAAGAAGGAGACAGGGACAGCATGTCTTTTACATTGTTGATAACTTCATGGTATTCTTTCTTCCCAAGCTGGAAAAGAGGAGGGAGATGTAATACTGAGTGGTGAAATGCTGTTGAAAGGAAATACATGCCTAAGCCATCATAATGGTACATTCAGATTAGTCAATGACTACTGTACAATTTTTAACATTAAAAGACAAAACTTGACATATGTAGTGGTCGGATACTTGTGATTGCTTGGGATAAAATCCTCAGGTCCCAACCCTTTTTCCACTGTTCATTAAAATCTAAATCCAATTGCATGAAGGTGCTTCCTAAAAGCATCAACAAAGATGTGAAAATGGACACTACAAAAAGTTAATTTCTTTGTTTTTATTTATACTATTTCTTTGTATGTGTCATAGCTTTGCAATGAAGATCAATACCTCAGCTCTCTGATTTCTCATAATTTTTCTTTCTGATTTCCTTGGCTCTCCCACTTGACTCCACATAGCCTCCCTACTCACATACCACACTTGTCATGCTCACATATGAAATTGGTCTTTGGCCCACATACTTTGTTACAATATCCCATATTTTTGTTGATCCAGCTTCAGGGCTTTCTACAGTTCTCTGAAATATCCGGGTTAAAGCCTGCTGTCTTTAAACCATAGCTATCCTTGAATCCTCTAGCTTGCAGATGGCTTCAGTACATTTCTTTGCTTGTTTGTTGGTTTGGTGGTTTTTTTGCAAAACAAATAGACAAAACTACTCCAGGATGTAGACACAAAAGTTCATGGTCTTTAGTTTGTGTCTTTTTTCACAACCTTAAAAATATTTCCATAACTTTATCTGTTTAATAAAAAATCCCACTTTTTTTGCTTTGCTTTGTTTTGTTTTGTTTTTCCTGAAGAAGGTTTCTTTAAACAATTTCAGCTACCTCTAGTTCCTATGTAAGCATCTTTCTCTTTCATTGAACAATGATACCTAAACCAGGACCTGGCTGGAACTGATTATTTGTGCTCATGCCTGTCCTTGGCCAGTCAAAACCCCAAACATGAGCCTACTGCTTTTACCAATGTCTGCAGGGCAGAAGAATTGCACTACACTAGTAACAGTCCAGAGCTGCATGGTCTAGTGAAAATTTGAATCTTAATTCAGAACTCAACATTTTCAGCGCCTTCCCTTCTGTTTGTGGGTTGACAATCAGAGGTAGAATTATTGCCATTTGTAGTGACATCAGCAGTCTGCATATTCAAATGCAATTCCCTTTCTCTGTCCTTGGCTGTCCCTGACAATCTGTGCTGTGCCCTGCAGGCTGTTTGACACACGGTACAGCATCCAGAGGAATGGGCAGCTGCTGACCATCCTGAGTGTGGAGGACAGTGATGATGGGGTGTACTGCTGCACAGCAGATAATGGAGTTGGAGCAGCTGCACAGAGCTGTGGGGCTCTCCAGGTGAAAATGAGTAAGTGGGAATGCAATTTCTTCCTGATGCCACGTGAATGTTTAATCAAAAGCCTGAGCAGACTCCCATCTATGGCACCTGGGGATCCATGTTCAGGGCAAACCCATTCTTGGTTCTTGGGAAGGTGGGTGCAGTTCTTTCAGTCAGAGACATGGCATATGGGATCATAACTTAATGCAGTTGTGATTATTTACTTTGAATAACACATATTTGTTCTAAGATCAGAAGAAAAAATGGATGCTTTGAAGAATGTCCTTTGTGCAAAAATCTGTAAAAGGGTTTGATAGATTAGTCCTCTCTGGCAATACTGCATAAGTCCCTGGTGAATTTTAATTGTAAAATTTTTCTTCCTGATGCTGGCAAAATCAACTAAATTATATTCAGATGCTCTGAATAGCAGTACTTTGCATGTTCTGGAACACCAGGTTGTAAATCTCATCATTCCACATGGAGGGGAAAAGATTTGCTCTTGCAGAGAGATACATACATGCCAAACTCAGTAAAGCTGGACTCACATGGCTAGAGTTATTTACACAAGCACTTTAAAAGGCAGTGGAGGTATATTCTGGCTAAAGCATCTGTTTGTAGGAAAGGATTTGTCTGTGCTAATGAGATGACCCTCAAGGTCTGGTAATACTGGAACTCTGCATCATCCTAGTCACTTGCAGGTGGTGGCCAGGAGATGATGCTCTCTGAAAGTTTTTTTCCTGCTGGTTCATTTATCATGCAAGGGCCTCAAAATGTCAGATCTCCCAAAATACTAATATAATAATCCTTTATACTCTCAGGTCAGACTAAGGCAAACTGTGTTCTTTCAGTAAAATGAATTTAAATTTATCCCTCATTAACTTTAAGGGAGTTTGATTGCATTTTCTTTTAGGCTTGATTGTCCTTTTCCTTTTCATAGTTATAAATCCTTCAGTTAAGGATGTTAATTGCATTTACACACCCTTCTTGTTGAGTTAGAGGCAAGCCTGGGTTAAAATTCTTTCAAAATCAATTCAATCCAGATCTGAGCTTTGAGACAAGACAGTGTTTACGCAGTGAAAAATGTCAGAACCTGGAATGCTAACATTCTTCACTACTGGAAATACTCTTATCTGAATTTGGATTTTAGCCCAGGCCCTAATTCAAATGACTGTCAAACTCCACTCAGGAAAACAAATAACCCATGCAAGTTAGCTGTTTTTGAAGCTTTTTAAACTGAATGCTGTGCTGAAGAAAGTTCTTTCTTACCAAATAACTTCAAAACCAAGAAAGAATGCTTTATCTTCCAGCAATACAGAGAAAAAGCAGCAGATTTGTGCATGTAATTCCTGAATTTGTCTTGTTCTATTACCTTGTAGCTTCATCCCAAGTTTAATTTTTGGCTTTAAAAATTTTAGGACCCAAAATAACTCGTCCACCTGTAAATGTGGAAATAATAGAAGGATTAAAGGCTGTTCTTCCATGCACTACAATGGGGAATCCAAAACCTTCTGTTTCATGGGTGAAAGGAGAAACAGTTGTAAAGGTGAGTATAAATGGTTTTCAGTAATACTAAATATGTGCTGAAGCTACTGTGTTAAATATTAGCATTAGTTATAGTATTTGTAAATTCTAGTAGCTAGAAAGGAAGCATTTGGAAAATCCAGGGCTCATCTCATAAATATCTTCATTTGCAGTGATTCTACATATGAACGAAATGTTCTCCGTGTATCTATATGTTTTGTGATATATGCTTGTCGCTGCTAACTATGGACAAATACTGAGGAAAGCACTTGTGAGTGTTCTCTTTAATAGGAGCTCTTTCAAGCTATAACTCACTGATCTGCAAAAATAGCAATGGGTGAATGTGTCATGTCATGAGCAGGAAGAGCTGGCCCCAAATCCTTGAGTTATAGGACATGTATGGTGCTCATACATGTAAGCCCAAATTTTGTAAACAGATTTTTGATGCTGTTTGTGTGCAGCCTGCATGTAGAGTCCTCACCTCAATGGCTCCTTCCTCCGGCAGGAGACTGCTCGCATTGCTGTCCTCGATTCTGGGAATTTAAGGATACACAATGTTCAGAGAGAAGATGCAGGACAGTATCGTTGTGTAGCCAAGAACAGTTTGGGCACAGCCTATTCGAAACCTGCAAATGTGGTAGTGGAAGGTGAGTGACTTTTGAACCAGTCTCCAGCTCCATGTGCCAGCCCCTCATGTATACCCCGTTAACTTGAATTTACCTGAAGTAGTGTGTTGATGTTGTCAAAACCACCCTACAGGGCGATAATAAAAAGAGGAGAGGAGAGGAGAGGAGAGGAGAGGAGAGGAGAGGAGAGGAGAGGAGAGGAGAGGAGAGGAGAGGAGAGGAGAGGAGAGGAGAGGAGAGGAGAGGAGAGGAGAGGAGAGGAGAGGAGAGGAGAGGAGAGGAGAGGAGAGGAGAGGAGAGGAGAGGAGAGGAGAGGAGAGGAGAGGAGAGGAGAGGAGAGGAGAGGAGAGGAGAGGTTTTGCTATTGTAGACTTGAACATTTTCTGCCCACTAAATGAACACTAGGTTGGTTTTTCAGTTTCTGGTCCTTATGTGCTTTGTGTCCAGTTCTTATGTGCAGAAGGTATTTGCTTTGTGGTGTAACCATCACCAGTTTCAGAGTGCTGAGAACAGTAGACAGGGATACCCACATGTTGGCAACAAGGCATTCTATCTTCCTGAATTGTATAAGAGAATTTGGTTTGGGCAAGGGCTTGTGGCATGAATGGGGGACTGACTAATTTAGTAGACAAACAATTTTTTATTTCTGATTCAGGATGCCTGTAATGCAGAAAGTAGAGAGGGTCTTCATTTTCTTAGTAAGCCTCAAAATGCTATTGTAGGTTACATTTGGCCTGGAGCTATCCGAGGTTACTTAGTGTGCAATCCCATTTCTAAGAAGAACGTAGACTTCCTTCTGAGAGCAGTATCAGATGTATTAGATCCAGCTACACATTACTATAGGTCTGCTGTTTTCTTAAAAAAACATGAATTTTTCAGGTTTTTTTTGTCCCTTTTTAATATTTATATATACAGACCACGTATACTAGAAATTCCTTAAATAGCTTTAAAACAGGAAGGCAGCTATTGTTAACCTACATTCAGAACTGTACTTCTCCCAGACTAAAAGTAGTGAAGCAAACTGAAAACAGTTGGATATTGATGTGAACAGCTTGAGTCCTGGGTTTTAGTTTGGCCCCTGTCACTGAGACAGTGGGCAAAGGCTTGTCAAGAGTTAAACTGTGAATGGCAGATTGGTGCTATGAACACAAACGCTGAAGGGACTCTGTCACTGCAATTCTTTGCTCTAGATTCTGCCAAAGCCAGTTAGGGAATCTAAAAACAAGCTGGAATTGCACCAAAAATCTAGGCTGCTAATGTTGATGGTTTTTCTCCATCTCCAGAATTATGCAGTGGCCTGTTAATTCAAGGACTGGCAAAATAAATCACAAATACCCTACTTGGGGTGTGTATGTGTGCTCTTTTTAAAAGGAGGAACATTAGTTCCTAATTGATCAGTGGCAGGTCAATGCTCCCACACAAATTGTCCCCTCATATTCCATTCATTTGTTGGGTGAACAAATAAATACTCTTCTTCAGCCTCACCTGGGTTTCTCTGGTAGGACACCTGTATAATATACTTAATTTCAGGTGGCCACCCAAACTAGACAGACACGTGTTTAATTTATATTTTTGGCTTCCAAAATCTAGAGGTATTAATCCTGATTTAGTTCATAGAGTGAACTGCGCAGAATCCATTTGTTCAAACTGACATCAACATTCATAATCCTGACACAGCAGCTTGCTGTGCATACAAATCCCTTCCCCTGATGGTGTTTTAGATCAATTTTCATGGATATTTAGCATAACTACATGTGTGCATACCTGTGTACGCCTGCAAGTTGGTATTTGCACACATCACCCTCACACACCTCTACTATTATTTTTAGTATCCCTCCCCTCCTGCCTCTCCTACCCCATTAGTATCAGCATTTGAAAATAACTCCAAGTAAATAATATGCTAAAATTTTTCAAAGCAGGAAAATCACACTTCAATATTCTTTGAGCATTCATAGTGTTCATAAAATTTATGAAAATTGTTGTTTATTGCTTCTCTGTAATAACATTATGATTTTTTTTTGTTAATCTTGGTCCCAGTATTTGCTGGAGTCCCCAGCCAGCATTGTGTGGTTTAATATTAAAATAAAATGAATAAGCATGGCTGGTTAACTAGGAATATTTAATTCAAGGCAAGTGTCCATTCAAGGAAAAGTGTAAATATTTATGCCTAGCTAGAGCTAAATCACTGATTCATTGTGTACTTCCATTTTAATGGGTCCTGTGTGGCATCCCACCCTTGCACAGAAGGGAGCTCCCAAGGATCATATGTCCTTGTGGTTGAAAGGAATGACAAAAGTAAGAGTGCCTGCAAAAGCTTACAAAGTTTTATTAATAAATTGCACATTTGGCATGGAAATGTGAATGGTAATCCCTGACCTCCTATATAAGCATGGGGCAGTGGATTTTGATAAAGGGTTAGGATGAAAGGAGAGGGACTGAGAGAGAGAGAGAGGATTAAAGAGGAGGAGAGAGAATGAACAGAAGGAAGAGGGCAGCACCACCAGTGCTGGTTCCAGCATCAATCCAGCTGGTAGGTATGCAGGCCCCTGGAACACACGTGTGTCCCGGCTTTGTTGTCCTTTTTATAGTGAAGTTTCCATGCACTGGAGCTAAGTTTGTCACTCTCTACGCAAATGAGTTATCATGTGCAGCCCGTTATTTTTGACCTTTGTGAAAATGGGTTGGGGGGCTTCAGGGATCTTGGGTACTCTTGATCCCCCCTTACATTCCATGCTGGCTCATCAGCATCACTCCTGTGCCTCAGCTGTACTCTGTTGTGCTAACTCTGGGAGCCAGAACAAGGACACTTGTGCCAGAAAGGCACTGCCCTACTTCCATTTGGCCCCTTTCTCCAGTCATGGTTGGTAATGGCTGGCACTACCAACAATCCTTGGTTGGCCCCACAGCTGTGTGGCTATCAGTGCTTGAGACATACATATTAGCCCCTTATCTTCTGGCTTCCACATCCTGCAATTAGCTTAAGGCATTTGTTCAAAGTGCAGAAGTGTTCTTGAAAGACTGACTCTCTGCCCTCTGCAGGCAATCAGGCTCCTAAATGTGCTTTGATCAGGCACATGCTTAAATGACTTGCTCAAGTTGGCCCAGAAATTGCAGCAAGTCACAAGTATATAGCGTGAATTGTGCAGGGTCCATTTTTTCAAACTGACAACAGACTTGGCCCAAAGGTTTACACTACTGATGTACCTTACAGTACTACTTGTCTGGTTCTAGTGGTCCAAGGTAGAACTATTTGAAAAATGCTGCTATTTTGATTTTACAAATATTTTTTCATCTTTTTTTGTCAGTTTTCCTCAACATTCATAATACTGACCTCTATTTATTACTTTAAAAGCACAGCTTTAGTATTTTTAAGGTTTTATTATTTTTAAAGCAAAGTTGAAATAATTTGAGCAATGAGCTTTAGATGAAAATTCAGATGCAGTTCTTGTCAGGAAAAAGAAAGCATTGAAGGCCTCTTTTAGTGGAACTGATTTTTCAGTTTTCATTAGTGAATGCTGTGAAGGAGATAAGGACTCTATAGGCTCTTCACTCTGCATAGACCTGTCCCAGGTAAGGGCAGCCCTTTTGCTTTCCCAGGGCAGGTTTCAGGCACCAGGGCTCAAGTCATGAATTATAATAAGTTAATTCTGGCTTAGGATTTTAATTGAAAGGATTAAAAAGCCTGCCTTTTTGCATCTTTTATCCAACTCTGGGGCAAACTCGGAAGAATTTGGACAAGTGATGGTGAAATAAATTTTTTTCTTTAAAGGCATAATCCACAAGTGCTAGATATACAATCATAACAGACCTAATTGTTGGGTTTGTGGGAAGAGCTTGGTTCCTCACTGGGAACGGTGTTGAGTCTCTGGACAGCATTGCCCTCACTCAAAGTCTGCCTGGGGTGCCTGGGGGACATTCGGAGAAGAAAGAGGCCATGGATCATCCCCTTGATTTGACATCAGAAACCAGGCTCTGGAGATAAGGTATGGAGAAAGGATGCAAGCGGCAAGCATTGGCCAAGTGAGCCAAATGAGTGCCTGCGCAAGGCAGGCATCACTCCTGAAGAAGGGTTGCACACAATTTTTGTCATCTTGGGGCATCCTGTAGCAGTAAAATGATACATGTCTTTGGTTTCCCTCTGAGGAATGTCTCGGAGGAGTAGGGTTGGTTCTTTCTGACATCTGCTGGGATCATTATAAATTAGTTCTTCATTAGTGAGCTGGTTCACAGCTGTTCAGAAGCTGCATCGTTGTATTTTCCTCACCTGGTTCTTCTAGTTACAGCCCACTCAGCTTATGAGAAAAGGACTAGTGAAAGTAATGGCATGAAGCAGAAGTTCAATAGGCAGAAACAAGCTTTTTCCACAAAGGACAAGGCTTTTGCTTTCTACAAAGCCAAACATATAAGAAATGCGCTGAGTGTGTTGGGTCTGCTAAAATTAGCATGTGAAGATGACTTCCTCTTGCTATTGTGCATCCAGAAGTTGGAAGGTACATTGAGATACAGAAAGTAAAGTGTGCTTTGAGATAAAGGAACAATATTATAATCTTGACTGTTTGCCAAGAAATGAGTTTTTAATTTCCTGGAGGCAAAATTTCTGACCTGCAGTTATGTATTCATTTTCTATCATCTTAAGCATTTTGCTAATTAGCTTCTTAATCACTGCATTATCAACTTTGGTAATGTACACTTCTGCAAAACCTAGAAGAGTATTTATATACTCAGTGAAGCAGTACTTTGCCAAAAGATTTCCAATGATTTCTTGTTGTTTGCTGCATTAATTCTCAAAGTGAATCTCTGGCTGAAAGGTTCCTGAATTAATCCAAGATTCAGGACTGTGGTTGAATAGAGGCATTTGCTTGCTTACCTGATCTGTAGTTCACATAGATGTCTGAAGGCTGAAGTTTATTGACAAGATGTTGACTGAGATGACTAAGATGTTCCAGTTTTATCTGAAATCTGAAATCACTCCATTGGAAATAGAGAAGCAGTCATTGCCATCAATAGTGTTGAGATTTGTCATCAAATGCAGAAATTACCATAGATGAAAGTGAAAACTTAGGGAAGGGTATAAAGATTTAAGCTGTGCCAAGAAGGCATTTTTTGGGCCTCCTCTGAGCATTTGAAATCTGTAGGGTCTGTAAGACCTTTGGTTTTTTCCTTTATGCATTAGACAGATATTTATGTACATGAGCCATAGAAGGGGAGGAATTTTCATTTTTGTTGGTATTTGCAGTGACATCAAACCGTTTCACAAAAGCCATGCAAGAGCTTTTCAGGTTCAGCTTCTGGGCCTGCTGCCTAAAATTGCACAGTCTCCAAGGTCTGACATGAGCTAAGAATGATATTCCCCATATCCATTATGTGTGGATTCCCCATATCCATGAATTGTGTGATATTAAAAGAATATATTTAAAGCCATGAGCTCTTGTGTGGTGAGAGGCATGGGATTATTCCTGTTATGAGCATGCTTATCACTCAGACACAGAGTGAAGCTGCCTCATTAATTTTTTCTTAACATGCAAAATAAATTCCTTTAATCTCTTACTATCTTTTTACTATTTGCTTTAATCTCTTACTATCTTTTTCAGATATTATCCTTATAGCCAGTGTTCAGATTACATGTAATTTCTGCATCAAATAAAAAGTGTGTATTGCAGAACAGCTACAAAACAGTAAATTTTGTGATGATTTACAGGTACCATTGCCAGATCTGGGCTCAGTTTTTTCTTTGTTTTGAAGAATGTTTCTTCTGTCCTTAGGGGAAGGGAAGTGCCACCTTGTGAATTGGTAGAATTCACATGAAGAAGGGCTCTTGTTCTTCTTCATTCTTCAAAACAACAATTAAAAAAAAATCACAAAAGAAATTGAAAAGTTGACTATGAATTTCTGACTTGCTTACAAATGAAAAGACACCAAAAACCACATTTCAGCCTTAGCCTTATACTTAGCTTTAACTATTGAAAGAACATTTTCTGGAAACTAATGGAGTTATTGTCACTGAAATGTACAAAGGGTTGTGGTGGATTAGGCACCAGAGCAGCATGTGAATGAATGGCAGTTTTCTGACTCGGGAGACAATGTGAATGGTCTGCTGGAATGTGGTGTGCAAAAGGTTTTTCTTCCCCTGCAGGTAAAGAACAAACTTCCTGTTTTTCTCAGTGTTGCATCCAGCTACCTCTGAAACCTCTGAAGTTCCAGTTTGCTCAGTGATGCATTTTTAATGTTGAAAAGTGTAGTAAAAGGCAATAAATACAGGGACTGCTATGTGACAGGAGAAAGCATGTGGATGGTCCTGTTGGTTGTGTACTGAGTTAGATGCAACTCCATCTTGTGATTTATATGAAACTGAGCTTGATCTCCACCAGCCTGTGGCACCAGAGACTTGTGGAATTCAGGAGCATACTGTGTGATAACCTTTAGTTTTGAAGTTGTCACTCTACAGACACGTGTAGAAATTAGCAATCATACATCTGTAAGGAAACAAACAAACAAAATAGCCAGGGCAAACATTAGAAGAGGCAATGTGTTTAACAAAAAAGCTACCTGTATTCTCCATGGATATATTAACATTTTTGGTTCAAATCTCTGCATTTTCCAGCTGTCTGAAGAGGCATCAGTTAAGGGCTACTGACCCTTTCTTTAACTAGGCCATTTCATTAATTTCTTTGCTGAAGTGTTGCTGCTTCACTTCATCCTGTGCTACTATGTGGCAGTACATAAAACAATCAAATTAAAACAATTAAAGAACCAAATCTGCTTATACTGCCCTGACTTAGATGTTGTTTTGTTTTGCATTCCAGCTCTGGTAGATAGACGTCTTTTCCTGGCCACATTTTATTGCTTATTACTAGCTACTAAAATAGTACCCTGCCACAGGCCACAAAAATGTTTCCCTGTAAGCCACTTCTGAAAACTGCCTTAGCCTTAAAAATAGGAAAGCTTTCCTTGGAGAACCATCCATTCAGAAGAAAAGACTTGCCAGATTCCATCTAGATTTTTATTTTAATCATGTAGTCTAATTCTTGTGCCAGTGAGGAGATGGCAGACAAATTGTCAATAGAAAGCAATGCTATTGCTGCTTAGTTAAGTCCCTCTGAAGTGTAAAGCACTAGTTTCCTTCAGCTGCTTTTTTGGATGTCTTATATAGTCTTGGGACAAATTTGAGATAAATCAGATAAAGCACAGATAAATCAGCAGACTAGCAAGTCACACCAAAATTCAAGTAACAGGAACAAAAACATGTATTTAGTGAAGAAAATTCTATCTATTTGAATAGACCACATTCCAGAGGTGGTCTATATTATGAATGAGCTGACTCCTGATATGCCATCCAAAAAGTTTTTTACACTTTTGTGTCGACTTGCCTGCAAGTAGCATAGATGATGTAGGACAGGGAGATACCAAGAGACCACTGGAGCAGCCAGTCAGCACTGTTGCCTTGCATTTCCCACAAATTAGATTTCAGTGTGAAATCAGAATTTTTATCTCTGTCATCTTTTGAGGCAGAGTGTTTTGGGTCAGGTGAATTGCCAAATAGTAAACTGGCAAGGAAGTTTGAAGTTCTTCTTTTAAGTACTGGATGAAATTTCTTCACAGAAATTCTAATACCAACACTGAAGAAGAGCCTTTGGCTTGGCCTTGAGCAGAGGCAGAAGCTCTGGGAAAGGATGCCTTTCCTGTTTGTGTTGGTGCTGGTGTATGTACCTGCAGGCAATGTCCTGTGATAGTAAAGAGAGAATACAACAGTTTGATTTTAAACATTGCAAAATGTTTATGGGGAGGAAGCATTACAAGTTCGCCTGTAATTACACCAAAGTATTTGGCTGACCTCAGTGGGGTGGCGTGGGCGTAACTGAGAACCCAGAATATCTCATTAAATCTCCTCCTACCTGTGGCACTCACCAGAGTCATCCCAAGGTTCTGAGATGCTGCAGAAGCAATCATGGCCCTAATTACAGGGTAACAGGGAAGGCTGCAGGAGGAAGAAAGCAGCCTCAGACCTTCAACAAATGACAAGTACATGAGAGCTATTCAATTTACTCCCAAATCTTGCTCTGCTGTGACATTGGCAGGATGTTCATGCTGCCTTTGAGTCATTATCACAGGGTGGCCTCTTGCAATGAGGAGCTGCAGTGAGGCTTCAGACAAGGCACATACACAGAATTCTTCTTTAAAAGCATTTGAGCCTGTTATTTCCTTTCGCAAAAGCCTCTTTCCCCTAACAAAGACCTTGGGAAGGCACTTGAAAAACTTATGACCTTCTCACATCATTGAATGAATTGTGGGTTTAAGAGAAAAAATGACATGGCAGTTAAAATCCGTCTCTTCTCTAAACTACTGGCTAGCTAGAAAGCATGAGCTTCCCACAGAACAATGGAGGGAGCGGAGGATAGAGAACATCCATAGCTAACAGATAAAGGGGACCAGAGCAAACTGAGACAAGCATTCTGAAGTTGCTGGAGCTCCTCATAGACCCTCACAAAAAGGGTATATCAAATGGGGAGTTGAGAATTTGGAAAAGAGATGGATCTCTGTTGTAGGAGGAACTAGATGAGTTTACAACACTAAAAACCAAGAATGTGTGATGGATAAGATGAGCAGGGAACAGATTCCTTGCTGTCCCCAAACCAAGGAACATCCTAGCAGGTACTGAGCAGCACTTTAAACCAGACAGAAGAAAGTACTTTTCACATGATATGTAATTAAATTTATGGTACTGCTAATACCAGTGGTGAAGACCAGATGTCAGGATGATGTGTGGATTATCTCATTTTTGGGTGTGCATAACCATGACTTCAATATGTGCACACAGACTAGTAGCCTTGGTAGCAGTCATGATGGGTCGTGATCATGAGTGGAACAGGCAAAGGAATTGCTCCTTGACTTCAGGAGGCTGGGAGCTTCCTTTCCAATTTCACATTCAGTAGTGGGTAGGGGCAAAGATAAATGCACCAGATATGACTCTGTACTGTAGACAAGACAGATCATAAGGAGGTTTAAATGGGTTTTTCCTTCAAAGAAACCAAACACAAATATAAGACCAGTAATGACATGAGAAGAATTTCCTCATTCATTTCCTTGGGAAGTAATTTGAACATTATCCTCACTTGTCCTTGAATCTAGTGTTTGCTCTGTATATAGAGATGAACACTTGTACAGAACAGGTTTTATATAGTTACACAGGATATAACCTATCTATTTACATTTTACTCCTGGTTATTACATCTTTGTGTATTTGTGGTGTCTCCTTTTAGGATTCCAGAGACATCTACATGGAGTGTAAAGTCCTTCACAGCTGAGAAGTTAGTGGCTGATATATTTACCATCACATGAGTCCTTCTACTAATGTAAATTGTTCTACCACCCATAAATCTAGGAGTCCACCCTAAAATAAAGTTAGCTTGAAAAGTTATTGTCTTGCTAAGAAAAATTTTCTTTTCTATCAGACACTAGAGCTTTGAATCTGAAGGCATATGATTCAGGATGGAGAGGTTGTGCTTTGCTCCATCTTCCTTTCACACAGATCTTGAACTGTCTCACCTCATAGCCTCAGGCTCCAGGCTGAGTGTCTATATATTGCTGTGGAATCTAGCCTGTGCTGCATGATGCTTTAAGGACTACAACAAGACCCAAGTCTCCCAATTAATATATCAGGAGCCAGAAGAACTTGCATCTTGCCATTGTGTACAAAATGCAGATACTTCAGATGCATTGGAGGCTTATCCTCCTGAGTTACCACAATAAAAGGGTGAGGGTCAGTGGATGATGAAGTACTGCTTGCTTACAGCTTGCTTACAGCTCTTCCTCACCTTGCTTTTTAGGGCCCCATACATAATAGTGCTGCTCCTTGAGAAATAATACAGTGATTGTGTGGGTTTCCTACAGTGTGTATGTACTTTTTTTTGCTTTGATAACTTGTATACACATGGTTCTCTAGGAATAAACATGTTTGTACATAGATTAAATAAAATAGGTAAGCAATTTGATAGAGATAAATCGAAGTGTCTCATATCAGCTTTGCTGGAGCTGTTTTGCTCCTCTTTGTATTTACTTGGTAGGCTTACAAAAAAAGATAAGTGCTGCAACTTAGGTAAGAAATACTTGGAGATCAAAGTAGAACTGACCTTGCAGTTATCTTGGGATTTAATTATTACCTCATCCCCATTTTGGAAGTGCTAAGCCACGCTCAGAAGCTGCTGCTCCTGCTGCTGGTGCGGCTGCTGCTGCTGCAAGAGGAGTGGTTGACTCGTTGTCTCCTTGCCCTTGCTGGAGATTATGTTCATTCTACAAGGTGGGATTTGGTTCTGTCATGTCAGCTGCAGAGACTGTATCTTGCCTGGTCAGCCCTGGTTCTTGGAATGTGATTAGCTGCTGCACACAGCTTGGAGTGGCTGTCTCTGTGACTGCTGATCCATAAGCATGGTATGTGGTCTGTTCTTGGCACGGGTATTTGAAGAATTTTTTTCATTTTATGGAGGTAATGTTAGAAAACACAAATGCTGCAGGTTTTTATGTATTTAAAAGTGTATTTGTCAGACCTTCCCTCATCTCTCACCTGTGGGAAGGAAATGGTAGTCCCTCTGCTTTTTACCTCTCCCTGATTGCCTGGTTTAGGCTTGTCAGGAAGACTGCATGGTTATGAGCTGAAGGAATCTGAATGGGAAGTTAGACAAATGGACTTCACACTGGCAAAAATCACAGTGGCACAAGTTCATGGCTCTTCACAGCATACAGCTAGCAAGCAGAAATATTTTTTCTGTGGCTTTGTAAGCAACGTCCAAGCCCAGTGGCACCTCTGCAGACAAGAAATAATTCTGACCTTTCACGCTTCAGGTACAAAAGAGCTATGGGAACACTGACAAACACAAACAAAAAATGTTTGCAATTTAGCTAATTACTTACACATGAATTTTGTACAGTGCAAAGTCTTTGCCAGGGTATTTATATCTGGAAACCTTCCAAGACAATATGTGGTTTACCAGTTCCGGCAGCAGTGTAGACATATTGGATCTCAACACAACACTGGACGCAAAGGAAAATGTGTTGTGCACACAAGATTTGCCTTTACACACTGCGTTCTGCAGCTTAGCTGAAAAAATAATATGCTTAAGACCTGGTTTCAGCCACCCAAAAGGTCATATTTCATTGATAAATACAAAGCAGTTGTGGAAAGCGAGGGAGATTGAGATATCAGACCTGGGAGAACAGGCACATTGGGTCTGGCTCCTGTAAAAGAGCAGGCTTTGGCTGCAGTGGGAAGGGAATGTTGCCAGGCAGTTCCCAACCCAAAGTTAGCTCCTGGTGGCCTTACCTTGCTTTGGACTACGGGGGATGCAGATGCTTTACAGTATGACAGGGCTCTGCCAACAAACTCTTGGATGTGAACACCTGTGGATGTTGACAGACTAAGTTAATCCACGTACATGGGAAAGTGTTGCTCATATTCTCTTAAATTCAGGGTTCACCAAAGCAACTGTGGCCTCTGGACAAAAAGCAACCTACCCCACATCCCAAAACTAGTGCTTGAGTGATCCTGGTGTTGCCTTTTTCCCAACCTGGAAATGAAACTCAAGATCATTTTAGTAAGGACATAATATAAGAGTGGATCTTTATTTGAAGGCCTTCAGGGGCAGTTATGGAAAGATGTCCACAAAAGCCCACCCTCCGAAGTATGAGTACATTTTTGTAGGTTTTAGGAAATTAGCATAATTGATAAAAAGCACCAATTAGGAGGACAAATGTTGATGTAATTCCCCTCCCCAGGTCAAGCCCCTTCTCTGGAGTCCCCCAGTCAGCACTAGCTGGGCTTTGTCCATGAAATGTGTCCCAAAGAGTTGTTGTAGGCCTTGGTTCTCAGGAGGAACCAAGACAGCAGAGGGGCCCTGCACCTCCCAGGGCTTGGAGTTCTGCAAGTCCTTTTGTCTTTCTGCCTCGGGAAGGGCCATGGAAAAGTACTGGGAAAACCAGCCACTAGTACAATAGGCTGCAGAGCTACAAATGTATGTGTGAGGAATACAGGGAGCATATTAAAGTAAAAAGGCAAAAAACAATCAGCATCACTGATGCTCTGGGCATCACTTCGTCCTTTCCCCAAAGCAGCAGCATGGCTCCAGGCCACCTACACAGCTGTCTGGTTGTGACTGGCCAAATCCAGCCTTCTTTAACAAAAAATAGGCCTTACCCAGACTGAGGGCAGGCATCTGCCAGGACTGCGGGACCAGACCCCAAACCTGGGAAATTAAACATAGCTCAATCAAAGCCAATGGGGGAAAAAAGTCACCTGGAAAGAGTTAGCCATTCAATGTGGAGGCAGGGGGGAAGGCATACTGCTTTAATCTTTTTATAGTATAAAAATTTTGTGACTGAATAAAAGCTCTACTGTTTGGACCGGATGATGTTACGTAATTCTCAGAAACGAGAGCAGCTGGCCATGGTACAGATACCTCCTAGCAAGCCCTGCAGTGCACAGAACATCATTTACCAAGGCTGTAAAAAATATATTTATTAAGGGGCTTGGGAGTGAAATTTGACATGCTGGCTTGGATTTTAGCTGTCTGGATTTCATTTACAGCTCCTCTGTTTTATTTTCCACTGAAATAAATAAATAAATTAAGCTGTTCTTGCCCACTTTCCCTAACTGCTTTTTCGGCATGCCTGTGGGTGAATCCAGTGCAGAGAGCCAAGGGGTATTGATAAGAATGTTGCTAATCTTGTGATAGTAATGTAGCTAAACAAGCAAAGGCAAAATCCAAATTCAGGAGGATGTGGAAAAAGACAAACAAGTAATGGAAGCATTAGAAATCACTGATTGTTGGAAATTTTCACTCTGAGGAAAATTGAGAATAAGAAAAGGTCCTGAACCCACCAAAAAAAAAGAATTTCACAAACATTTATTTCTATTTCCTGATCCTTCTTCTTGTCTTTCACACCTCTTCCTGCCAACTACACTACCACCAGATTTGCCATTTCCTACTTGCCTTTGCCTCTTGTCTTTACTTGTGGAATTGGGGGCTGGGGGAGGAGAGGGAGGGGGCAGAAAAATCATGGTTGTGGGGTATGTGTTCTGCCATTTAGATATAGGACAGATTTTGTTTCTCATGCAGTTGCCAAAATGGACCCTGAGCTCATCCTGGTGTTCTTGCCCTGCTTTGCACAGGATGGTGACACTGGCTGCACTTATGCAACCCATCCTGACTTTCCCACAGCACTCAAGTCTGACAGCAATGTCAATGTGTTGATCATCTACCCATAGATTACGTGGTTGAGAAATAGGTGACATTATTTTTTTAATACTCTTTCTCAAAGTGATTAAGAGGCCTTTGGAAAATATATCCCTGGATCGCCTAATCAGCTATCCTCCAAAACCTCTTAGGACCCGGAAAGTCTGGTCCTTGTCCCAGGAAATTTCTCATTTAAAAATAAAATAATTAATCCCCCCCCCCCCCCACGCCAGTTTATTCCAGTAGTACCATCTACAGCTTCATACTTAAGTAAAATATTTGAAAGCATGCAAATGTAAGTATCTGAAATGTTAAAGAATTAAATCTGTAACTTTAATTCTGAAGGTTTTGAAAAATGCACATGATAGCCCTGGGGATAGAAGGAATTTCAATTCTTCCACACTTTGGAAATCAGCTTAGTTGCTTATAGGCCAAATTTTACTTAGCCATCCCTCCCTGCAGTACTTGCCACTAGAAACATGTGAATGTTTAGGAGCTATTGCTGGATTTTTTAATCCCAGTATTTGGTGTTTTAGGATCTTAAGAATGGCCTGATGCTTCACCTTGCCTATGGTGGCAGACAACTGCTCACCTAGCAGTGTGCTGGGCTACTAAAGCGAGTGCAGTGATCAGTGCTGATGGTTGGACGCTGGGAGGAGGAATGCAGCTTTCTGACCTCCCCACAGGCACCATGCCAGGCATGAGCTGAGCCAGCCATAGTGCTTGCTGTGGCTTTGCACCCTGCCTGTGCTATTGCCATTTTCAAAGTGTGTCTTTTTTCCTCCTGGCTGAAAGACCCTAGCAGATTTTGGGAGATCAGCTAGTACAGAGGAGGACATACACGCCACCATCCAGCATCAGCTAACTGGGTGCTGGTAATTTGTCACTTTGGTATTAATTTAACTGAGCAGCAGAGCCAGAGAGCAGCATCAGGTGGGCAAGGGTCCCAGCAGCATATTGGGCAGCACAAGAGAAGCACTAAGGGCCATATTCCAGCCCTGGAAGGAAACATGCTGGCTTCAGCTGGAGCCATGTGAACGTAACTGCTGCCAGAGGACAGGCCCCAAAGTTTAGTATTTCTCCAAAAGAAGTATAAAAATAATGATGAGCTTAGCCTGAAAAACTTGGGTCCGAATTCATAACCATCTGGTGTTAATGGCCTGAAGTGAAACTTCAGACAAAGGTTTCATTTTACTTATTTTTCATGAGAAAAGCTTCTGACCAGTGACTGCAGCTTTGCTTATTACTGATGGAGCTTCATACCTGCTGCCTCGCTGAGGGGTAAGGAGGTGCAGAAGCCTGATACTGCTCTGCTTTGACTTTAGGCAGGTGGCACTGAGCAGAGACAGTGGGATTGCTTGAAGCATGCAAAAGAATTAAGAAGCTCAATATAATATTTATCCCCTCGCCATTTTCACTTAACTAACACTAAACTTCATCTTCCAAAAAGCCTCTGCCCAAGAGGTTATTGAAAGGCAAAAAGGATTCCATGCTGAAATTAACTCCAACTGCTACTTATCTATGAGCAAAAATTGTTTTTAGGCTCTTTGTCAAAACAAACCTCAGCTGCATACTAGCTGAGAACTGGGTGGAAGGACTATGTGGAAAGCATATACTTTTTTTCAGTTCAACTGAAATTTTGCAGACAAAGCCTTCCCATCCCAAATAGTGGGGACACTATTAGGAACACTAAGGGGAACACTTAAATGCTCTAATTCTGAACAGGGCAAACAGAAGATGCTGACGTGGTGAGGTATGTTGATAAGGAGAAACACACAGACAAAAGTGGCAAACAAGATCTCAGGCTTTTCTGACAACAGTAAGAGAAACTTCCCAGCTTCTTATAATTTCTGATGGAGATTTTTAGACATTACTGTGTGGTCTAGAAGGTGTAACTCACTAAGCATGAGAAATTTGAGTAAGAAATAGCAGTGCTTTTGAGCCTGCTTCTGTACAGACATTCTGGTGTTTCCATTAAAAATTTTAGGTCAAAACTCAAATGTTCCAGGTGGGAAGTTTCTCTTCTCTGCTTTTCTCTATGTGGTCCAAGTACAGCAAGCTTGTTAAGACCATCAGGGTTGTGTTTCTGGATCAAAATAAGTTTTCAGCAAAAATACTTCAGTTGTTATTTCTGGCCAACAGTCCTCACCCTTGCCCCCTTCCCCAATTCTAAATCCCCCCATTCCCAATCCCCCCCCCCACCCAAAACCAACAAACACAACAAAAATGGAAGGGGGTAGGTGAAGGAAATGCTTATGTCACTTTTCTGCAAAGGGCCCAGAAATCATATTTCCACAAAAGGAGCAAGAGCTGCAGAAATGAGAAGCCACTTCAAAAATCTACTTTTCCACTGCAATCTCATCTTCCTAAAGTTTTTGCCAGCCACTCTCTCATACCTCGATGCTTGATGTTAGACATTTCCCCTCGGGGCAGCTTGTTGTTGTGTGGAAAATGCCAGTGTTTGCAGCACTCCGTGGCAAGTCTTAATCACTGCAATCAGACTGAGATGTTTATCTGACCCTTAACCTTCATGGCACATATCCATACTGGTGGTTCTTAATGGTTCAGACAAAGTTTCACAGGTCAATCGGGGCAGGGCAGCATGGTAACTTGCTGCTTTTTTTGCTGTCAGCTATTCCATCTGCATGCTACCAAAGAGTTTCCTCTTGGTTTTCTTGCACATTACCTCCTCTAGCCTTTGGACTTGACACAGAAATTTCCAGAGGTAAACTTTTGGTCCGTAAGGTGCAGAATGTAACCACACTAAATATTTTTTTTCTCCTCCTCATGGGAAGCCTGTTCATGCTATACTTTTATTCATGGAGCTGTGACTTACAACAAGGAGTACCCCCAGGCACCAGCCTCAGCATTACATTATTGTTCAGCTAACACCTTTGTCTTCTCTTACAGTGTTTGCCAGAATCCTGAAGGCTCCTGAATCCCAAAACATCACCTTTGGATCTGTGGTGACATTGCGGTGCACAGCGACCGGCATTCCAGTCCCTACTGTCACCTGGCTGGAAAATGGGAAAGCTGTAAGTGCCTCTTTTTCATGCTTTTGGCACTGGAGGACTGCTATCAGCTGGAAGGGCTGGTAGTCAGCACCAGTGATTTCTAGTCGTTCCTAACTTAGCACCTTGTTTTTCAAAATGGTTGAGTCCAGTTCATCTCTCTGCTGCAGTTTTCCCTGGAAAAATATTGTCCCCCTTATCCACGGTGTTGTATTACTTAATTTGTTAGGATCTAAAAAGCCCAAGATGAAGGGTGCTTTAGATCTTTCCAACCATCCTCCAAGACAGAATTTCTAGGACTTCATTGTGTCTTTCTGCAGCTATCTTTCCTTTCCTTTTTTAATAACATGGTAAAAATAATGAGGCAAAATTGCATATCTGACAAATATGTCAAATATGACATGGAGTTAGATGGACCAAACTGTTTTGAGGTCAAATACCTGTGGAACCTCATTATGCACAGGATATTTGAAGAAGATAATAGATCTGAAATTTTCTAGGCTGACCTAGGTGATGTGAAATATGTCATGAATTTATACCTGGGCAGAAACATCTTCTTAAGAAAGGCACACCCTCTTCAGTGGCAGGCACCAAAGGATGCAAATCCACTGTGTCTCATAGGAAAGATTCTGTGGTCTAATGATCCTGACCACTTAATATGGGTGCTTGCTTTCAATTTGCCTGGTTTTCATGCCTGTGTGTAGGCTGTTGCAATGTCTTCATATCAGTGAGCTGAATACCTGCTTGATGTCTAATATTGCCTGTGTGGGAGTGAGCAGGGAACCAGTCATGGTAGCATTGCAGCCGAAGCCTGCCATAGCTTCCCTCTAGTCTTCATGTGCTTAAGATGAACATATTTTATTCTCTCTTTGGTCTTTTGACAGCTTTTTAAAGGATGTGATCTCCAGGGCATGATTCTGTGGAGGCAGGTGGAGTGTCTGCTGAGTGCAGGCTGGCGATTTGCTTTTGCTCTTTCTCATGTCAGCCCTGAGTCCTTCTGAGCAGAGGCTGATCTTGATTCTTGTGGACTTGCTGGTCCAGAGGACCAATAAATCCCCTTGGTTCTTACTTCAAGGGGCTATCACTATCCTGTTTTGTATCTCCTCTCTCCACACATTAAAACACGTCATTAAGACCCAATGGCTACTGTGCAGGCTGTCTTGCCTTCCTTGCCTCCTCTATACCTTACTGTGATCTCCAGTCTGATTAGGGCTAATTTTCTATATTCCTTCAATGTTGCTAGGCAGAGCAGCAAAGGGATCAGACCAGCCTCTGCTGGGACCTGTGGGTTCTTGGTGGTTTCTGACAATATTTAGTTTGAGACAACTGCAGATGTTTATTTAAGACTTCTTACCCACTGGTAAAGCGACCTTTTGCAGGGGTCTGGGGTACCTGGAAAGAGCAATATATTTTCATAGCACAGACCTGTACTCTGCTGAGATCCCAGTGAGTGGGTCCCACAGAGAGCTGAGGTACATGAGATGATGGCCCTGCCTGGACCACTGTCTGACTGGTCATATCTGCTCTGCCCCATTGCTGTCTGAAAGGCATAGCCCAGTCCCAGGAGGGTAGTGTTCCTGATTGCCTCATGTTAAATATGGCAAGGAAACCTTAATGAGAGCCTGTCTCTGGGAGAGTCAGCAGGAAGCCAGTGGATGGGGCATGGTGAATTTGAGGGTTGGTTAACAGCAAGGGTGAGTCCTTTGAAGATGCAGCATGCCTATGGCGTTATGGTTTCTGAACACCAACCTGTAATTGTCCTGAGGTTCAAAGAACAGGACTCTGCTGAGCTTACTGAGCTTCCTTGGAAGAGGAGGAGGAAACTCCTCTGTGCAGCAGCTGCCTGGCCTACCTATTTAGAAACACAATACATTTTCCTCCTGCTATGCACCACAGGGCATCATGGACCTTATAATGTAGTTTTCCACATATCCAGGAATAAATGAGCCAGGTGTGAAGATATGAAGAGGTCTATAATTTCCTGGTAGCTGAAGTGATGTTTTAAAGACTAAAAAGAGAACTCCTGGAAAAAAAATCTCAGAAAATGTGGTTGAAAAGGAAAGGGAATCAATTAACACAAGGGAATATCTTAAAGTTTCCAGTAAAGGCAAAAACAGATGGCCAGTGTGGAAGTCCTAGGCACCACTGCCTGTGATTTTCCACTGTACATGGTGCATACTGCTTGTGCTGCTTGTGGTTACTTGATGAACCTCTTCCTCCAGTGTCCCAAGCTGGAAGGAACAATCCCAGTTATCTGTGTGCTCAGCAGGCACAGGCCAGTGCTGCCAGATGTGGTACACCTGAGGCCTGAGGAGCCAGCAGGAGAGAAGACTGGATTAGCACAAGCTGCTCATGGGAAGCAGCCACCTATCCCACCAAGATACTGGAAGGTAGGGAGGGCTATAGGAAATATTCTTCCCACTGAGAAGGGCCCTGCACCATTTTAGTGCTTAGTGGTTTCTGGAGAGAAAAGGAGTCTAAAACTAAATTTGAGCAGCTCTGTAACAAAAGACATATCTGTGAAAAAATATCCCCTGGGCTCCCACCCTCTTGAACTGACTTCATGTTATAAGGCCAAATATATCCCTGGTCCCTTCACTTGCACAGTGGCTGACATACCTGGTGCAGTACTTACAAACTGTATTGGTCTGATTATTTAGTGATTTCTTCCCATGAACATTCTTTCACCACAAGTCTAAGCTGACACTGAGAGAGGCAAAACAAATATATTCTTTTCATAATTTTCTTTTCATAAAGAATCCAATCTGCTTACAAGATATGGAACAACAAGGAAAAACACTGATGAGTTCCTTGTTTTTTTCAATTATTGCTATCAATACAATTGATATTTCATTTCACTGAAAGGTCTCATTGAAAGCACATTTTTACTGACCTCCAGGGAGGTCAGATTAATACTTCTGTCTTAGTTACATGTGTAGGTAGAGTGCTTTGCTGGGGCGAATCCAGGGAGAAAATCTCCAATGTCCTTAGAGTCAGGTTACACCTAGGGGGTCCCCAGGCAACATACCTTGCTTGAATTATGTTTGATGCTTCTTATCAGTATGAAGGTTAGAGCAGGCAATGCTCTCCTTCTTCCTGCCTTTGCAAGATAGAGTCTGTATGTGCCATACTCTCCTACTTTGATGAATGCCATGTTGGCAGAAAGACTTGATGGTAAATCAAGGCCAACTAGCCAAAATCAGCAGGCTTCAAGCTCATTTAACTGCAAATTACTGATCTGGGAAAAGAGCTGGCCAAAATCATCATATTTTCAGCCCCTTCCATATTTCTAGTTGTGAGATAAGAAAATGTATCGGGTATCTGCTGAAGTATTGTAGCCAGAGCACTTTCTATGCTCATGACTGCTTTGAGAGTATTGAAATGCTTATACTAATCCAGAATCAATGACTTCCAAACTATTTTCTTTTCTTCCTCTGTATAGCGGATGTTCACAAAGTCATCCTGTGCAGTTCCTTCCTAAGGCATGAAGAGGCAAACAATCTACTACAAGAAGCTGTGTAGTAATTAGCCAGCTCAATTGCATAAACCAAATTGTGACTATGACCCTCTTGAACTGAAACCTAATTGCAAAAGTATTGCTGAGGTGTGAAATAGGAGAGATCTTTTAGCATTTATTTCTGTGTGTGAAGTTGGCGGCTGTGAAAGGGCCAAAGTAACACCAGCATCCTTAGGTCTCTGCCACTTTTGTCTCCTTACCACATCTTCCTCTGCCAATTTAAATGCCTGGGACTCTGTCTCAGATTTTTCCTTGGTTTGCCTGTTTGTGTCTTTGTTGGAAATATTACTGAGCTGGGCTTTCACTCTTTCAGGTTTCTGTGGGGTCGATAGCAGAAAGCGTCAAGGACAGAGTGGTTGATTCCAGACTGCAAGTGTATGTCACCCGACCTGGCCTGTTCACTTGTCTTGCCACAAACAAGCACAGCAAAACTTTTGGAGCCGCAAAAGCAGCAGCAACCATCAGCATTTCAGGTATGCAGGGAAAGAAGAGGCCATTAATTTTTTTAGCCTTTCCTGCTGGGGAAGAGGAAAGGGATGTGGAATACTGTGGTGGAAGAGGGGAAGCTTTGGAGAGCTGATAGTGTGTGGGGGCCTAAATTTGAGTACAAGTACATCCTCCACCAGGCTATTTCCTCATATACTCTTACACTTTGGAGATGGGCATAGCTGTCATTTCCTGAATGTTTGATGCTGTCTTGTACTTTGTGTCCCAGAAGCACACTTGGTAAGTTCATCCATATGGAGGAAGTTGTGGCCATGACCCAGCGTTGGTATCATCTAACAGCAAAGTGAAAATAGCTTCAAGCAGTTCAGCTTCGCAAGGGGTTGGCATCCAGAAAGCAGGGTGGTTGCTGTCAGAGTAGTACCCTGCCTTGCCTGAAGTTATCTCTTCCCTCAGAGACGTCTCCCAAATGTGAAAATTAATTTCCAAAGAGGAGAAATCCCTCTGTCAGAGCTAACTAACAGCATTTGTCATACAGAGAGAAAGGTGGTAGCTTGTCCCATCCCTCTTTGGACAGGCAAGGGGACTTAGTTAGAGGAAAGAGGAATCAAATTGAACATGGCAAGGTAGCCCTGGTTCTGCTTTTAACCAGGCAGGTACTTGTTTATCTCTCAGTGCCTTAGCTTCTAGTTTCTTGATAAAATAATCATGTCCTTTCTTACACTGGGCATTGAAACCTATCATTCCATAATGTAGTCAGCATTTGGTACTGAATTTCCCATCCCCACTTCTGCTTTTAGCCGAGGCAAATGTGTGTCCTACAAATGCAGTGGGGCGGACAGGTACTTGTGGCTGGTGGAAGTTTTACTCCTCCAGGCTGTGTGTGCTCAGCAGGAGGAGAACTACCCCTTAGACCTGAGCAGGAGTCTGCCTTGGCCTTGCCCCAGCTCACAAGGCTCCAAGGGCAGAGGTGCCCTGGCCCTCGGCTGGTGCCCAGTGCCTCCTCCCTGTGCTGGCACTGCCCAACTCCCTGTGGCACAGCAAGCCAGGGCCACTGCTGTGTGCCAGTGCTGCATCCCCAGCCCTGGCTTCTCCTGCTTGTTACAGCTGCTGCCTCAAGTAATGGATATCCATGTGGCTTAAACACAGGATGCTGCTGCTGGTTACATGGGACCCAAAGGACCAGGATAAAAGTGTGGGTTTATGGTGCAAGAGCCTACTTCAGCTGGCACTGCCATCAACAATCCACTTCCTCCTCTTCCTTTCTCACTTTACAGTGTTCAGTGTTGGCCAACTTTTCTTCCCCACAAGAAGATACAAACAAAGGAACAGAATTTAGATGCATTTTTTTCATACAGCTTGCAGTTGTCAGATACATTTCCTAGCATGGAAATCTTGACTTATGCATCTCAGAGGGAGCAATGAACTGTCACTGATGTCTTTTCCATTTCTTCTTTCTCCTGGTTCATCACAATTCCTGGATCTGGTGCCTCTTGGCAGAATGGAGGTAAGAATGACTTTCTGTGGCTTTGTGGAGGCCCTTTCTGGGCCAGGGAGAAGAAAAATAATGAGCCAAGGGAGTCTGGTTAATTTGGTTTAAATTAAGGGGTAGGGTTCTTTCATTCCAACTGTGCAGATGAGGTTCACCCATAGGGATCACTGATCTTCTTTACAAAGGCATAATTGGAGATTAAGCTTGGGTAGTTAATAGTGGTTTTGAATCAAGCCATTAGTAAGGGTGTTTGAAATACGGTAGTGGGAAGAATATTCTGAAGAAACTTCTGTTTGGTTACAGAGTCACAGTTTGCCTTGACCTTATAAATGTTCATGGCAAAGCTTAACTGCAAGGTAAACTCCTACCTGTTCACAGTTAATAAATGTAATTTGGTTTGGTGCTCACCAGATTAGGGCAGCAGAAGATTGTTTGTTCCAAGCAGAGTTATGGATGAACAAAGCCACTTACATGCAATGAGAAATGAACTTCTGCTTAGTAATTTTTGCAGGACTGAACAATTTAGCTGGTCTTTTCTCTTTAGAATCCTTTCATGTTTCTACACACTGCACTGGCTGATCAGTCTGGAAGGAAAATGAGAATGTTAGCCTGGGAGATGGGCTGGGAGAGTCTGGCCACCACAGAAAAGAGCAGAGCCTGGGAAAGTCTGAGCAAATGGTTTTGCCACTCTGCTGACACAGGCTCCCTGCAAAGGCTATTGCCTCCATCACAGGAGCTTGCAAGGTTGATTCAGGAAGTTTGTAAGTGATTAAGTGACCACCCAATGGCAGACTTACGCCTTACACCTGCACCCCTGCAGGTATGACAGGCATGGGGACACAGACCAAGTGCTCAGCCCATCTGTCCCATAGGTGTTCTTAACATTTGCTGCATTATATTTCCTTTCTGTGATAAACCATTGTAAGAAACATGTTGTTGCTACTTCTCCATTGCAACTTGTTCTGTGTCTCCTTGCATATTTTATAAAAGCAAGGAAACATAATGTTAGCACTGTTATCTCTTCTCGGTCAGCCTCTGAGTCCCCTGAAGTCAGCAGCACAACAGCCCCATGCACACCTGTCCCTGCTTTTGCCCCTGGCCACAGGAAGGACGCAACTTTCAAATTAAGCACAATGGGAATCATCAGGGAAATGCAAATAACATGACCCCTGCCATGCCAAGAGCAGTTCCAGCAGGGTGCTGGGATTGGTGCATTGCTTTGGGGAACCTGCTGCTGTGTGCAGGAAGATGTCATGGACTGTGAGACTCGTGCAGCATGCTGGGAGACTCCTGTGTCACATGAAAGTGTGTCCATGGAGCCTGAGATGATGCAGTGTCAGAGCATCACTGCCATTTTGGTAAACCTCAAAGGATTGGTGCTTTCTTGTATTTTTCATCCAGTGTAACAAAAAAAAATTAAAGAAAAAATTCACATGGAGCCCAAAATAGAGCAGCTAAAACAGGGCCAGGGATTGTCATCTGCAGAAATAGCATCTGAAGAACAGAAATGTGAGCATCCTCTGTAATCCTTTGTCCATGTAGCTCCAGCTTTCCAAAAAAAAAAAAAAAATCAGCAAGAAACCCCAGAGTTAACAATGGGTGATTATTTGGACAAGGGAAAGAAGTAAAAGGCAAAGATACAAATAGCTCTGTTGACTGCTCCAAATGGTTGGCATGTTGTGAATTGAACTCTCTGACCCCAGTTACACTGACCGAATGGCAGTGGGGACAGCTGCACCCAGCCCTCCTCTCTGCCCTGATTTGGCCATGCCCCACACACAGGCAGTCTGTTTTCACAGCTTTGCCTCCCGTATCCAGGACTCTGCATCCCACGGGCTGCCTGGGCAGAGGGCACCTCCTCACCTGCAGTCCTGGCTGCTGGTGGGTGGCTGTGGGAGCCACTGGAAGCACGGCTGGTCTGTGCACTGCCCTTGCCCTGCTGCTTGCTTTTGATGGCCATGGGGAGGAAGGGAGGAAGGGAGGGGGGAGAGATCTCCTTCCAGATACAAATAACATGGGAATGATAAATGGCCCTCAAAGAAGATGACCCTACTGTGATTTTACTGCTCCTGCATAGCTCTGTCTCCATGCTATGTGCCAGGACTTAGCAAAATGGGAGATGTGGTGAAAAGATGCATCTTGCAGAAAAACACTAGGAAGGAAAACACAAAGACTTGTGCCTTCCTTATCTCTGAGTTGTTCCCCAGCTAAAGGTGTGGAAGAGGGACAGGTCAGGAGTGGTGCAGGAGCTCTGGAAGGGCAGGCAGGAGCTTGGTCTGACCTTGTGTAAAACTCCCTGGTACACGATGGGTTGAACTTACCTGGCTCCGGTTCATCAAGTCGATCTTACATTAAACTCTAACTCTTGTTAGACAGCAGAATGAAAAATCCTGAGTTATCACAGAACTGTAAGCAATGCAAGCAAGCAGCATGGCTGATCCCTACTGCAGGGAAGCAGGAAAGTAAAGCACTTTCCCACTAGAGCCCAGGGGCAGGGTAAGGGGCCATGCTAGGTCATGGTTCTCTGTGATTGCTCAGCCTTCAGTCCACTTACAACTTTAACAACACTTGGTCAGAGCCTCCTCCCTGGAGCTCACCTGGGCTGGTACCAGGGTACCCTGCAGAATTTTCATTCTTGTGTTATAATAGCTGGTTTTAGTGGTATAAACATCTACCATGTCCTGTGCCCTCTGTTAGCTTTACACATGCCACTTTATTCAGAAACAGGGCCATTGTGCTCCTGCAGCTGTTTAGGTCTGTGAGCTTACTCTGTGTCTGTGTGTGTGTGCTCTTGTCCCCGACAGCAAGCTGTACAAGGGTGACGCAGGCTACTGCAGCACATACAGAGGTGAGGTGTGTAGTGCTATCTTGGCGAAGAATGCTCTTGTTTTCTTCAACTCCTCGTATGCTGACCCAGAGGAGACCCAAGAGCTGCTTGTGCACACTGCCTGGACTGAACTGAAAATGGTGAGTTCATTCTGCCAACCGGCTGCTGAGTCTCTGCTGTGTAACTACATCTTCCAGGAGTGCAATCCCTCGGGAGCTGGGCCAGCTCCAAAGCCAGTGTGCAGGTAAATGAAGAAAAACATGCTCATATTTCACTTTCATTTTGTGGGGATGTGTATGCAGCAGGGGAGTGGTGAGGGACTGTCCAGGCTTGCTTGCAGTAGCAAGTGAAGCTGAGTGAAGCTGGGCCCTCTAGCTTTGCACAGGTTTTCCCTTTGCTCTCTCCTCTGTACACACAGACTGATTCAGCTCTCACTGTGCTCATTGCTAGGGTGTGGTCTGAATTTGAAGTCCAGACCTCTACATTACATCAGGTGTTTGGAGGATTGTGTTGAAAAGAAGTATCCATTTGAATTACACAAGTAGTTTCAATAATTCATGTTGTTTTCTGTTATTGTTATCTTACTAGGCAAGTATCTATATTTTTTATTACTATAAAGAGTAATTGCTTCTTTCAAATTTTGACTAAATGCAGCTCCAGAAGATGCAACAAATCTGGCTGAGGCAATATATCAATCATTTAGTACTTCCTGCTATGACAAAAATGTGACAAAAATGATGAGACCAGAGACATTGCCTGTGTAGTTGAACCTGATAAGCCAAAACTACAATGTGGTTATTGTATCCTTCTGTATGCAGAGAAATGTGCATTGAAATTGGGCTGACAGGGAACCTGAGGAGTCCAAAGCATCTCTTACTATAGCTAATCTACTGTTGACAGGTATTTGTAAACACATCCCAGTGACAGACACTACGCTCTCCTTACACAACCTCCTGAGCAGCCCTTCCCTCGTTGCTCCTTGTCCTCCCACCATGGTCATGGAGGCGAGTTTCTTTCTTTCCTCTTTGCAGTGAAATTTTACATCCTTCCCAATTCTCCAACTAGATTAAAACAGGTTTTCCCGAGCCCTGCACACAGCTTTTGCTCTTCTGCCCAGTCCAGGTTTGGTTATTTTTAACTGAAACAGAATTATGATTGCCTGCTGTGCTTTGCAGAGGACAGCCCCGCACACACATATCAGGGTGAAGCTTTCTTTTTCCTGTCATGTTCAGCCCCTAAAAGAGTAGTCATAACCCATACCACATTTCGGCAGCTGACATCCCTGCCTAAAGTGCACTGCTTTGATCTTGTCCTCCTTGAAACACATTTTAAAATACTATTCAGATCTGCATTTACTGGAAGAGTAGCCCCAGCTCTAGTGTCACAAATAAGAATATAAACCTTTTCTACAGACATGGCAAGCACACTGCTGGATGGACTTGTGCCTGATGTCTAATGGCAATAATTTCTCCAGTTATGTAGGGGCTTTTTAAGACAATTGGCAACATGTTGGTTTTGTAATTGGGACCTTTTTTGTTGCTTCTCCTCTAACACCTCTAAAACAAAGGCGCAGAGGAAAATCCAACTGTGAATATTGACCATACATTTGGCTTTCTACTTGGTACCTATGCTGCCTTATATCCTACGAAACATTCTTCTGTGCTACTATCCAGAGATAATCATGCAGCCAAGTACTGCCATTTGCTTTTTGCTGGCAGGCTCCTCTCTGCCACATCAATATTCTGCTCTTTGTCATTGTGCCCTTAAATACACGATCACTCTGCCTTTTTTCAAGACCTGTGACAGTATTTGTATCTCAGCCACACATGCATTAACAACACATTAGTCAGCTAAGGGTTTTGCATACTGCTCTGCAAAGTATTTCAGTTAGATCTTGGCCTTGCTTCATTTACCCCTGCCCATGAGTGGCCCTGCAGGACCAGAACTCACAGTGATTTGACTGAAGACCTGTACTTCTGGGGCACTTCTAAAGTCAGAATTGTATAAACTAACATAAATATTCACTTGCTCTTGATGCACCTGAGCTAAAAGTTACAACATCTGCTAATATATATAAATGTTAATGGGCTTGCCTGGAACCATTTTTCTTCAAATCCATGAGTCAATGTTGGTTTTTATTAATTATGCCTTCCTCCTTCGACCCTAATTTTAATGCAGGTTTCTTTATAAGAAAAGTTCTGGAACAGCATCCTTCCTGATTCCTGTCCTCAGAGACCATCAGCTGGACAGCAGTTCTTCCAGAGCCCAATACTCCTTTTGATAACTCAGACATCTTATGGACTTCTTTATGGCTGAGAGAGGTCTGGGGGCTCTTGAACACATCTCACATGGTCTTGGTCACTTTCCAATTCTCTTAACTTCTTTTTACTGACAACTTTATAGCTTTCTGCAGAAGCTGACTAGACTACACAAGTTTTCAGCTGAAATAGTTCATGAGTAAGAATTTAACTCTCTCCAATGTGGGAGAGCTCTCCCAGTTTTTCAGGGACATACTGCCCTCAATATATGACCATGTATTTGTATATTATTATTTATTTTCTGCACCTATTTTTCTTTTCTATGTCATTTTTTAATTTCATTTTGTTTGGAAGCTAGCTAGCAAGAATAACAACTGACAGGCTGAGTAAAACTTTTCTAAAAGTAATCAGGGGGTAAAATAAGATGAAATGAAACACAAGAAAACCACATGGGAAAAGTTCACTCAATGTAAATTTAGATGCAAATTGATTAAAATGAGAGTTTTTAAGGGAAAGTGATATCTCATCTCATAATTCTTGATTACATCTGCCTCTTGTTGCTGGCTGCTATTGCAATAGCAGAACAACCCCCAGTTTCTGTTTCAATCACTGCTGATAGGAAGTGATCAGGCTGTAGGGAACAGTCCTGTGTTGGGGAAAGTTTTTCCTTGTTTGGGTCTGTGTTTCCCCATCTCCCCTTACATAGTCTCTTGTGTTCCCTAGAAACACTACTGGCACACTTGCTATCTTCTGCCATTACTGCTCTTTGTCCATCTGTCATTTCCATGACATAACATTTCTAATAATAACCTGAAGTAATCTTTGCCTCAGCAAACCCTCTGTGCGCAGCATTGGGTGCTACAACAGCGGTGTGAACCCATCCAGGAGTGACTGACCACCCTCCCTCTGGCTGTGTTACCACTCTTCCAGGGTGCAGATAACCTTCCTTTAGCCCTGGAGCAGACAGCGCTGCAGAAGAATGGTCTTCTGCGTTTTGCAACTGAACACTGAATAAAGGGCTTATTTAACGGTGCTTGGGATCCAGGAATGAACAGAGATAATTCAGTCCAGATCTCCCAGGTCTCAGCCAGTGCTTCAAATGCAAGTTTTTCTCATTTCCCTATCTAAGTATTTCTTTACTTCACAAGGTCACTCCTGTTCCACAGGTTGTTTAACATAAAAAAACTAAATTTGCCATCTGGCCGCATTCTGGCTTCCATGGAAGGGAGGAAGGAATAAGCCAGGACTGGCTAAAACCAAGCACAGAGTACCTGGGAATTGATGACTTCAGCCTGCTGAATTGAGGGGCATCCATTATTCTTGCAGAAAAGCTGTTTCTCCAGTAGAATTCTCAATGACCCCCTTCCTTCAGGTGCTTTAGAGGGTTTGCAGTGTTGTTAGCCATTGCTGACGTTCATGACCATCTGGTCTTGCCAAAACTGTTGTATAATTAAGGAGGTTGCATCAACCCACCAGGTGGTGAATTTGGCTAAATCCTTCCCCACACACCCCAGAAGTACATTTTGCTTTCTGCATCATTGTGTGATGAGTTGTGGTTCTGGGAAAGGCTCCAGCTGAGCTGTGCAAAAGAAATCTCTGCACATGACCTCAAAGTTGATTTTGTAACTCAGGCTCTCAAGAATGGCTACATAAATAAGCAAATCACTGATAAAGTGACCAATATAATAAATCCACAAACTTCCCAGAATGGTGTGTTTTCTTTTTTTTCTTTTCCTTTTTTTCTAGTGCAGGTATTTCTACCTCGCCCTTTTCCACAAACAATTTCTCATATAAGGCCCATTTAAAAATCCAGCGCACTTCTTGCCAGTGAATATTTCACATCGTTATGGAGGCAACACATTAGGTGGGAGACAGGTCACTTTTTTACCAGGCAATTTGCAGACATCTACAGAGAAAAAAATGGATTTAAAGTTGTTGCCTGTAGACACAATTAAAAAATTCTGGGGTTTTATTCAGTGAGATTAAAAGTATATGCAAATATTTAATATAAGAAGGTTAAGAATTGCAGCTCACCTTTTGCTTTTAGTAGATGACAGAAGCCAAGAGAGGTTTTAGGATATATTGAAAAATTCTAACTAGAAATGAGAGGGAGACTATTTACAAGAGCATGTAGTGACAGGACGGGGGGGATGCCTTCAAACTGAAAGAGGTTTAGATTAAATAATAGGAAGAAATTATTTACTGTGAGGATAGTTAGAGACTGGCACAGGTGGCCCAGGGAAGCTGTGTATGCCTCATTCCTGGAAGTGTCCAAGGCCAGGTTGGATGGGGCTTTGAGCTACCTGGTCAAGTGGAAGCTGCCCCTGTCCATGGCAGGAAATTGGAAATAGATGATCTTTGATGTCTCTTCCAACACAAACCATTCTATGACTCTATGATGTTTATTAGAAGAACATGTGAAAAAAATCTGTAGAAAAAGATTGGAATGAACTCCTCATAGTTTGGTGTGTGTTGTGTTTTGAGCATAACCCTGCTTCATTAAAAATGTAGGTTTGTATATTTCTTAAAGGAAGCTGTTGCATTTCATACAGTTTCTTTTATGGTTTATGAGCCAGACACTCTGGCTTTAAAGAAGTGTAACCCCATTAATGGATTTCTGTCAGCTTGATAACCCCTGCACTTCACTGCTAAGTGCAGCCTTTTTTTTTTTCAAGCCATTGACAGCTGTATTTCACTGTTTTTTGCAAAACAACGTAGAGAGAATTGCCTTGCTGTAAAGGATCTCTACTGCTTTAAGGAATGGCTCTCAATGGAGGAGAACTCTCAGAAGGGAATTTACAAGCCAGGGCTGATGCTGCTCACTCTTCCTGAATGCAACAGGTTGCCCAGCCTGCACCAGAGTCCCAGCTCCTGTACCCGCATCCCTTTCTTTGGTAAGATGGCACATGCTGCTGATTGTCCAGAGAGCTGTGTTCTTGATACGGGAGAGGGGAAGGGTATGATCCATAATTTACAGCTCAAGTAAAAGCTGATGGTGGGTATGGTCCTGTCAGCACCTCCTGTGCATGGAATTGTGGCGGCTGCTGTTGCTGTTTGCCTCTCTCGTGCAACCAGGGTGTGGGAAAAATCCCTCAAATAAATAAAGCCTGGATCTTTACTGGGAAGATCATAACAATCCTGAAAAACAGTCTTAATGATAGCAAAGTCGCCACTTAGGTGCCTTTACAAAGAATTAAGCTGTTTAAGCACTGCTAGGGAGGGAACCTTTTCCTGTAACATGCTTCTAAGTGAGCATCTGGTGATATTGCTTCCTGGACAATCCCTCCTTACATCTTGTCTTGTCTTTTTACAGATTTTAAGAAGGAGAACATAACCAGTAAGTAGACTGCTCCAGACTATGTTTTTAGAGACAGAATATTCTTTATTGAAGCTGCCATTTGCACATGTTTTTGTATTTTCTGCTGGTCCTGGCTGGCTGAATTTAGATGTTACTGAGGAATATCTGGGTTTCTATGACTGAGGCCTGGGGAAACACATTTCCAGCTCTTTGGAGGTTGGGGAGACCATGGGCTGGTAACTTTTTATGAGATAGGCATGCTGGTTTCAGATGGTACCCTTCCCTCCAGCTGTTTCCTTTTCTATCTACCCATTGCCTATCATTCCCCTCTACCTATATTTGGATTTCTGATTCTGAGGTCGTTCCAGCCTTGTATGTTAACAATAGGCTGGCCTTGCAAGACCTTAAGCTCCCAGCTCTCTCCTCAAATCACCTCTGAAGTCTGGCTGTTTCTTGTATGAGCCTCCCATGGCCAGTGGTGAGACCCAGACATGTCCTGCTGCGCTGCTTTGACTTCTGTCAGGCTCCCCCCTGCTGTTGGTTGTGGCTGAAGCATGCACACCCAACTCTTGCACTCGTGTGCAATTGCACTTCCAAGCTCAGCCACTGACCTTGCCTCATTGGAAAAAGGAATCTCTCTTTTGCCAGGCATCTAAGCAGGTGAGGTTTGCAGATTTTGCAGTGGTTCACACCTTATGTATGCAGAGAGAGGCAAAGTGAAAAAAAAAAAAAGGAAATAAAGAATATTGGGGAATATTCTCTCATGGAAGGATCTTGGCTTCACCTGACAACCCCAGACCTAGGGGCCTGGTGATGCAGACATGGAGACAAGGGCTTCAGAACCCTCTGGGCCAGTGCCTACAGCCTGCAAGGGCAGCCATCCCTGCCCTGGTGGAGGAACCACAAGAGAGAGGCGTCAGCATATGAGAGGAGCATTTGTGGGATGGCTTCAGTCTCCCCACAGTTGTTTCAGGATATATCCTCTGTCTCCTGTGAATTGTGTATGCATGAACTTTTCTGTTCAGCTTCCACAGCATTTTCCCAGAGTGGCATTGCATAAATGTACACTATTCAGTCATGAACCAGGAAGATAGAATAGTAACGTTTTAGTAATATTCACCCCTCTTTTTTCTTTAGACCCACTATTATGTGCACAGGGGTTTGTTGAGCATGAACTGAACTGTTTTCTAGCTTGTTATCAAATTATTCATTAATGTCCATGTGTACCAGCTATATTATTCCTCTGTCCTCATTGTAGGAAGACAGTCTATGAAAACATCTGCATTTCCAGAGTATGAAAGATTCAGAGGTTCTTAGTGTTGCTCCTGCCCCTAAAGGTCTCCACATTATTCTTTTAAGGTGTACCACTGACATTTATTTCAAATCTGTGCAGAAATCTTTTCCTTGTTTATTACTAGCTGTGTCATGAGGTATGTTTCAGGCACTGTTTTACTTGTCTTTGAATGTGAAACAAGTAAATTCTCATCTTAGGTACACAAGTATGTTCCAGGACAGTTTAACACCTCTGATTAGGATGTTGCACCTCTGCAGAGCTACAGGTGCTGGTCATGTGGGGCTGCTATCTTATTACAAATGTGAGTCATAAATGGTATTTATGTATCAGCCAAAGAAATTCACCCTAGAGTATTTTACTTTCATTTGTCATGGGTTTAAATCCTCTACTGAAGTGTTTAGATGCCTCAGGGCTACATGAACTCAATCTTTTGTTTAAGCTCACTGGACTGGAGTTAACACTTTAAAGGCAGTGTGCCTACGTACAGGTGTATAGTGTCTGCTACCTGCTGAAGCCTCAGTAAGCTGAGATTCTATCATGATATACAACTGCAACCTGAGTACAAGAAGAAAACAGCAGATAGTCATGATGCTGTGTTGGCTATGGTCCTGGTACATGAGAAAGAGTACAATCCACAAAGACAGACAGCCTTGTGTCAAATTTGGGTCAACCCTTACACAAAGCTTTCAAGAAGATGAAAAGTATTTTCTTAAAAAAGTCATTATTTTAGAACACATCACGTTTCTTCTTGTTCTTCTTTATTCCTGAGCTGTGAGATTATGAACATAGTAGAAAATAAAATTATGACAAAAGAATGTGCTGGTTTGTTAATTTTTCAAGGCTAACAATGCAATGGACCTTAATATATGCCATCTATTACAATGTTAGCCGCAGCTCAGCTGAGTTTAGAGATTAGGTACTATGTATTGAAATCTGTAAGGCTGAATCTCCTCTGCTGTCTTTCTGCTTCCTAGATTATGCCAGCATACATTAAACTCTCCTATGGGGACAGGTGTATGTGAGGACATATATCCTGTGAGGACATTAATGCATATTCCTGCAGTAAAATCTCAAGATTTTCTGCCTAATTTTTCTGCAGCTGGAACAAGCCCTGTGTATGCAGTGACTACACTATCTTCATTATAAAGAACATTGTTTTATACTGATACCATTTCTTAAATCATATTCAGATCATATTTCAGGGTATTGTCTCCATGCATGCTGAAAATCATAGGCTGTTTCCAAATAATCAAAGAGGATAAGCACTGCAGAGAAGCAGGAGGAAGGCACCCTTATGAATTCCAGCTCCCTGCTACCAACCTGAGGAATATGAGTGTCTTCCTATTAGTGCCCCAGTAAGAATGCAGGCTGTGAATCATGGAACCAGTGCTGTGATTTGCTTTCTGCCTTGGTTTGGCTAGAGTGGATTCAGTGCGGTTCTGCCCTGCACTTTCTGCATGATGTGCTGTGAACTATGTAGCTGCAGCTCAACCATCACAGACCCATGGCCTATTTTCTCAATCTGAGAGAGCTCCAGTGCCCTCTTTGAAGTTTTACCAGATTTCTGCCTATGTATTGAGTGCAAAATCCATTAGAGAGTAAACAGGAGGCTAAGCAGTGCCCTTTCTGTGTTGTCTAGTCCTTCTGTGCGCTTCACATCTGATGCTGTCAGATGGTCTCATGTAACAACATGAACTTTATTCTTGTGAGCATCTGCTGCAGGACATGTTCTGAAATGCTTTGACCCTACAGGTGTTTTTCTCTTCCAGGGACTTGCTACAGTGGCAATGGCCAGTTTTACCAGGGCACAGCCAATGTCACAGCATCTGGCATTCCCTGCCAGAAGTGGAGTGATCAGGTGAGTGTCAGTGTGAGATGCACCAAATGGAGAGCTGTGCTCGAGGTTTGCTTTTCCAAGGAGTTTCTCAGAGTCAGGCAGCCTAGTCTCAGTGCAAGGGATGAGCAGGGAACAAGTTGCCTTCATTCTTGAGCTCATTTTATAACCTCATCATATTTCAATCTGCAAGTTCTCCTTACTGTGTCAAGATGTGCTCTCTGTCATTTCAGGCAACCAAATGGCTGTTTCACCAAAGGCTCTGTCTTGCTTCCCTCCTTTGGGTTTTCTTTTAATTTTGTTTTAATAATAATAGCATGGAAAATTATGCTGAAACACTAATACTATTTGCTTCCTTCCCCAAGGCTCCCCATATGCACAGGAGGACTCCTCAGGTTTTCCCAGAGCTGTCTGATGCTGAGAATTACTGCCGCAACCCAGGAGGTGAGAATGAGCGTCCCTGGTGCTACACAAAGGATCCAGCTGTGACCTGGGAATACTGCAGCGTGTCTCCCTGTGGGGATGGTAGGCAACTGCACTTTATGATTTCTGCCACTGTGGCTGTTCCGGGGCCATGCTAGGTGTTTGCATCCTGGGTACACCAATCTGTTCTGTCCTCTGGATTCAGCTAGTTCGAGGTCTTCTCACAGATTCACTCAGCATCTTTAATGAGAAGGTTTAATGTCCCCCATGAAGAGGGGAAAATGAAGACAGATGAATCAAGCATCTTGCCCTAGGTTATATAAATGCTAAAGATGAAGTGAAATGTCCTGTGGTACTCTGAAAAATTGATTTGTCACACTGTTTAGAAGGTGGGGCTTCAGGTTGTTTTCCAAAGTTGTTTAGTTGTTTAGTTTAGGGTGATTTTTTTCAGTAAGACTGCCCACCTCCCCCTCCCCCCCCCTCCCCCCAGTTCCCCAATTTAAACTAAAAATAAGCCATTAAAAGACAGAAGCCTCTTTGGTTTTTGATGTAGAAGCTAAGTATTCCTGTCATTTCTTGTTCAAAAACAGAAAAAAATTTAAAAAATATTTCATCCAAGATTCCCAGTTTCTGGATTTCAGTGCTCAGAAATAAGACTGCATTTGGAAACTTACTGCACTTATATTCTATGGACATAAGTGAACACAAGTAATTTTTAATTTAGCTGACAACTAAGAAGAGTTTAAATTTCTTTCTGTTCTCAAACATTGCATGCAGAGAACAGCATTTTCTAGAATATCTCAGAAGGCACTCCACAGGTAATTATGTGATTTTTTTTCCCTAATAATTCAGCCAAGAGTGCTTTAAACTAGTTTTCCACATTTTCCCCATAAAGACACTGAGATGCAAACTGTTGGGGGTAAGAGGATATTTTGGGAAAGTATCACTCTGTACTTACTTGGTCTTACAGTCCTCCCTGCAGATTCCTTTTAGGACACATGATACATTGTGGTTTACATTGTACAGCACCATTGATCTTTCCCACTGCAGACATTACTATATTTGAATACTGTTGAGACTGTTAGATGTGAACTTCCCATTTGTAACTCTTCCAAATATTCTATACTAAAACTGTGTTCCCAGCTTAATGGACACTATATATTGGTCGTACCAGATCTTGGATTTTCACATGTGGCAAAACAAATGGGTTTTGCTTCCTGCAAGCCAAGCTTCCCTAGTATGGTCCTCTCATGTGGTCATAGGGCTGTATGTAATGTCAGTAATTTCCAGGGTGACAAGTTAGCTTCGTAAATTCCTCTTAGAGAAAGCTCTATAAATGAGCAGAGGCGTAACCCTCTGATTTTATTTGCATTACAGCATTGTTATCACTAGGAACAAGAAAACCAAGTGGAGAGACTCTAAATCTTCCCCCTCCTCCTCCTCCATTTTCCCCTACATACTCCATGACTGTTATCATCTCGATCATCTCCAGCTTTGCCCTGGTCGTGATCTTTGGCATTATCACCCTGGTTTGCTGCCGTCATCGAAAACAGTGGAAAAACAAAAAAAGGTAAAGCTTGGAACTTAATTCAGTGCAAGAAATGCTGCTTTGGAAAAAGAGCTTTCTTGTTTCTGAGAGAAAAGTCCTGTGAACACCTGTGAGGGGACGGCAGCCCTCCCTCTGCTTGTGTCAGCCCAGTGTTAGTTCTGTTGAACTCGTGTGCCAGAGCAGAAGGTGGTGACTAGGGACATGGACACCTTGCTGCAAGGTTCCTTCAGTAGCCCTGCTGCACCTTCTTTTCTCATCAAATAAATAAACTCAGGAGGAGATGAAGCTAGTTATCTCCTGACTGAGGGCTGTGCACACACTGACCAAAAATCTCTCCGTTGTTTTAGAGAGTCGGAGACACCAACTCTCACCACTCTGCCCTCTGAACTGCTGCTGGACCGGCTGCACCCCAACCCCATGTACCAGCGCATGCCTCTTCTCCTCAATCCAAAATTGCTTAGCCTGGAGTATCCCAGGAACAATATTGAATATGTGAGAGATATTGGGGAGGGAGCATTTGGGAGAGTCTTCCAGGCCAGGTAAGCAGTCTCTTTGTGAGTCTTCTTTATCTGAAGGTACTTGTGAAAAAAATCAGCATGGAAATCATCCATCCATCCATCCATCCATCCATCCATCCATCCATCCATCCATCCATCCATCCATCCATCCATCCATCTATCCATCCATCCACTCAAATGCACGTGTACCAAATGGTACACAACACTCAGGTTTAAAGAATTGTTTTTGTTGTCCACTGCTATCTGTCAATGTTTGTTAAACTTTTGCCGCAAATTTATCTTTTCTACTCTCTAGTAGATATAATGCCTTACTGACATTATCTGGTGTAAAAGTTCAGCTAAATTTTGCCAAGAGTACCACCTGAAGTTCTTGCATTTCCCAGTATTTATGAATTGTCAGTGTTTGGTGATCTCCATTATAACACCAGTACTGACCTGTGTAATTACCATAAAAGTCTTTGTATCGTGCTACGGGTCAGTCCAAACTGAATTGCAATTTGATTCTGTGGCAAAACCAAACTAAACCAAAAATCCCCAAAAAACCCTCCCTGCACAGGCCAGTGGGGAGATGGGCATATGGTTGTGTGTCTGTGGTGTCCCAGCCTTAATGGAAAATGCACACCCAGGATTTGCAGATGCTTGTAGGTGAAAGGAATTGCAAAAGTCAGAGTATCTGCAAAAGTGTACAAATTTTTATTAGTAAATTACACGCCTTCCATGGAAATAGCTCTTTTATTGTCCCTGACCTCCTATATAAGCACAGGGCATTGGGTTTTGAATAAAGGGGTACTGTGAAAAGGAACAGAAACAAAAAGATGGATTAAATATGGAAGGAGAGAAAGAAAGAAAAAGAAAGAAAGAAAGAAAGAAAGAGAGAGAGAGAGAGAGAGAGAGAGAGAGAGAGAGAAAGAGAGAGAGAAAGAGAGAAAGAGAGAAAAAGAGAAAGAAAGAAAGAAAGAAAGAAAGAAAGAAAGAAAGAAAGAAAGAAAGAAAGAAAGAAAGAAAGAAAGAAAGAAAGAAAGAAAGAAAGAAAGAAAGAAAGAAAGAAAGAAAGAAAGAAAGAAAGAAAGAAAGAAAGAAAGAAAGAAAGAAAGAAAGAAAGAAAGAAAGAAAGAAAGAAAGAAAGAAAGAAAGAAAGAAAGAAAGAGAAAAGTGGCGGAAGGAAGGAAAAAAGGAAGCAGTGAAGGAAAAAAGGAAAAAAGATCAGTGGTCCTGGCTCCACCATCAACTCAGCTGACAGAAAGTTTATGAAGTTTATGGTCCTGGGCTTTATGTGTGTCTAGGCTTTGTGAGGGTACCTTTTTATAGTAAAATTTATGTGCCCTGGAGCTAATTTCCTCACTTTCTATACAAAGTGGGTTATTATGGCAGCCCCTTCTTCCAGACCTTTCTGGAAATGATTTAGGGGCTTTAGGGTCTTGGGTGCTCTTGATCCCCTCTTACAGTCCATTCCACCTACTTCTCAGCCTCATTCCTGCACCTCTGATGCTGGTGTTGTGCTTATCTCCAGGAGCCAGAACAAGGACACTTGAAAATGTTGCCCTACCTCTTTATGGCCCCTTCCTCCTGCCATAATAATCCTTGGTTGGCTCCATGGCTATCTGGATATCAGTGTTTGAGTAACACATATAAATTCCTTTATCTCTCGACTTCCTCAGTGTCCCCTTCAATTAGTTTCTCACTTTTTATTTTTGGAATTTGCAGCCACTGTTACCTGTTTTAAACCTAAGATATTAGATGACAGCCCAGTTCTGATATTACCATGGGAAGTGACGTTGTGCACTTTTACAAATGTGGAAAATCTTTAACTGACAAACCCAAAAGTGAGGAGGATAGAAGATATCTAGTTTTTCTTGACAGAATCCATAATTTCTGCAAGACAACCCGGACATTAATAGTTTCCTCCTAAAGTCCCATCCCATATTCCTAGAACAAAATGTACAGGCTGTATAGTTCCCTGCTTAGTCAAGGCAGTAATTTTTGTCCTTTGCATGGGGCATGGCTGATTTTGTGGCGGTATCTAGAGTAGTGTATGATGACCTCAACAAAAACCCAGGGAAGGATCAGAGTCCCACCATGAGCCAAGATCTGCTTGGTGAAATGCTTCAGTTGACTGCCAAAGCAAAGGGCTATCTTGCAAAAAGTAGTCATAATGCAGGTATCTGTAATGTTTATAGTTAAGCTGTTGGTGTACCTGCTAGAAAATTAGTTCTGTACAGGTTAGACATGTTACAGCTGGGAAACAGTTTCAACAGCTGTGATGGATTTTTTTTTCTAATGAAGAGATAAATTATTTCTAATGGAAGAAAAGCAAGCATACTTTATTATAGAGAGAACTAAAAATAACAAAATTCAAAGGGTGCACAGTGGGATTGCCACAGATGCTTAGCCTGTGATGAACTGTTATCCTGGATGGCCAAACACATCTGAGCTTGAAGCAAGAACACAGCTATAGAAGCTGCACAACAGCAGTGCTTGGGGCACTGCACACCAGGGGCACAGGGCAGCTCTTGTCCCAGCCTCAGCACAGTGCTCGGGGTGCCCTGAGGTGCAGCACCTTCCTGCTCATGCTGCAGGAGTTTTCACCTGTGTGCCAGCAGGGCAGGCACTCTCCTTCCCAAGTGCTGCTTTGGCCCTGCGCTGGAAGGTCTAATACAATTTGACTGCTGCACAGACCTTTCTGAGCTCGAAATGACTTTCATGGATATCGTGAAAGACTTCTCAAAGGGCATTCAAATGTCACTAAAGTGCTAGTTAAGCAAGTGCCAAAGTGGTGTAAAGACTTTTTATGTGGATTTCATACACTTCAGCACTGCAATTTCTTTCAATTAAGCCTTTTTGTTATTGTCAATGGAAACTGAGAGAAAAAGACACAGGAGAAGAGAAGAAAGTATTACATCTCATCTAGCATTTGCAAAGTGAGAAGCTTCTTGAGAGATGCTTGCTCTCTCTGGCTCAGGGAAGGAGCCACAGAAATATTGCTTCTTAGGGACTCCTTTGTTTATTACCATCTGTATCAAACATGTCTCCAAGGCTTTATAATTCCTTATAGTAAGGTATAGACATTTCTGTGCACTTCTGGCAGATCAGTGCAGTCCTAGTATAAGCTGTGTGTTCATCCAGGTTACTGAAATGATCAAAACTCAAATTATTGCCTTCCCATCTCAGGATAAAATGTACTCTCCTGCATGTGTTAAATGGACATCTTGAGCTAAGTTTAGCAATCCTCTTACTTCTCCTGCTCTCATGTTTCTCGCTCTTCTGTAAACACAGCTCTGCACTCAGTGCCAGCGATGCCTTTGCCAGTTGGCTGCTGTGAGTCCTGATTCAGTGTTTACTCACTCCTGGGTCAAGCAACATGTTAGGACAGGAAGTGTCTAGCTATCATTTACTAGCTTCTCCTGAAAGGCTACTATCTTCACCAGGAACAGCTTCACACTTGGAAGGATAAGGAAGTAACCATGCTTAAAACAAAATTCAGGACCAGGCTCAGGTCTGTCCCCAGATAGGTCTTTGTGGCTGATTCTCCTCCTGGGAGGACCACACTGGCCTCACAAGACACCAGAGCACCAGCTCTGTGCAGTTCAGTGCAGACTAGCATGCAAGTTTTCTTCCAGAGTTCACCTGTGTGGTCCAGGCAAAGCCTGAAGATCAGGATTGCCTAAAAGCCTGCATATGGAGTCTTTGCCAGTAGGTCGGTGTGGAGGTTTTGCTAGTAGGCTGGTAGACCTGCACTCCAAATGCACAACATGCTGTTCCTCCTTAGGAACAGGGCTGTTCCTAAGGTCACAGTTTCTTGACAGAAGTCTCATGTTCTCTCTTCTGCAAAGGGTATTTATTTGACCTGCTATCTCATACATAGCTGAAAAATAGTGTGGGTGTTAATTATTAAAAAAAAACCAAAATCCAACCTTCCCTTCCTCCTCAAAAAGCAGCTCCTGCTTATTCAGGGCAGTCTCCTGCTCACATATTAACTGAACCAAAGAATAAGGTAAAGGAAGGCTCCCACCAGACTCAGTAGATGTTAATTACATTATTTAATCATCTAACAGAAGCTGCCCAACTGTTATGGTGAGCAAGATGGGGACAGGACAGAGTCTCAAATACAGGTTCAGACTGCTCCTCATTTTTTTTTTACATATTTGCTGCTTGAAATAGACACAGGCAGGAGACCTTTCTCCTTTTTCAATGCCTTTATTAAAACTGATCAGCTCAGGTGGGGAGAAACAACGGGTGCACGCTCTTGGAGGAGGAGAAAGAGTGCAGCTTTGTCCACTGGTCTGTGGGCAGAGCTGGGTATTTCTTCCTCAGGAGATCATCGGGAAACCCTTTGCTCTTCCGTTCAACATTCGAGGTCCTCTGTCTAGCCAACATCTTCATTTTAGGGCGAGGGGTAAAAAGGCCTTGGCGGATACTAGATTCTGTTCCTCACACCCAGTCATCACTTTGATTCATCAATTTTGTGTTGGCTCGTTGTTTTAGGGGTTTTTGGCTAGGTTTGGTGAGGGGTCCATCCCATTGAAGCAGGAAATGATGTCATTTGCATGCCGACTCGATGTCCCTTCCCCTCCACCGTCTGGGTGCCATCCTCCAGGAAGCAGCAGGGTGCCACTCGATAAAAGGGGAATTCTTAACCATCAACGACAGGTAGTTAACGAAAACAACAGGTGATTACAATAACAAACAGTTAGAACTCCACCCTGGCAGCAACTGGCCCACCCTGACGGTGAACTCTGCAACCGTTTTAAAAAATGGGCAGCTGTTCTACTCATAACACTGCTTAGGAAGGAAAACCTGACTGGGAACTTAAGTCAGACATTCTCTAGATAGGCTCAGAGTGAAATTCCTAGCCGCACCGCTGGTTAGTTCTTTAAGCATGCACTTAAATGCCAATTAATGACTCCGGTGCACAAATCCATTGGTAGTGAAGCAGGCAAAGGTCTGTTGCTGTCCACCCTGTGCATGAGCAGTGTAAATTTCTCCTCCTTAATTGCAAGAGAGATTACCTAAGGTAATTTCTTTTGATGCTTCCCAGTTCTAGGAGAGAATTAGCCTAATTTTCGAAAAACACTCCGCCTTCTGGCCCTCAGCTGAATTCTCCAGGTTCAGAGGCAGCTGCTTCCCGCTGCTACCCTGCAGATGCGCCCCTATAATTTGTGCAAAGACTGTCTTTAGGGCATGAAAGGGGTCACATTTGATAGCTGCCTGACAAGTCTTCAGACAGTTCCTGCCCTTGTGCCAGAGCAGTGTGAGTTTCCCAGGCCTGCTCAGAACGGTACTGCATCACCATGATCTACCAAAGGTGAAATTTCTGGCTTTTGCCTGAGGGCTACTTAGAAGGCATTGTGCAGCTTAACCTCACTTGGCTACATTTAGGTTAGTTTACATTACAGAATTCAGTGAAATTGGGTGGTTGGGTGTACATCAGCCTGGGGTGAGTTTCTGTCTCCAAAGCAGTCAGGACTGAGCTCTGCCCATCCCTGCTTTAGCACTGTGCTGGGTCTGCCAGTCAGAGATGAGTGGTAATCTCTGAGACTATTTGGAAGATATAAAGCCCTCCTATTTTTACTTTTAAATCCCCTATTGCTTTGTTCAGGCTGCTGCTGCTGGCTCTAGTGCTGAGAATTGACAGCAGGTGCTTGTACTCCTCCCCTCCTACTAGACAGGGAACTGCTGCCAGCACGGGGAAAAAGAAGGAAGACATTGTGCCGTAAAGGAGGCGTAGCAGACAAGTGTGGGGCCTGATCCTCCGCTCTGGCATGCCAGACCTCCTTGCTGAGTGTCTCAGCTGTGATCCAGCCACCTCTGATTCCTTTCTTGATGGACACCCTGCCATCCAGTGACATTTGACATTTACAGCATCCAAGTACAACTGTTGCAACTGCCATGCGACTGAAGTAGAAGACAAGGAAGCTGGAAGTTTGCTTTGGAGATTGGAGTCTCCTCTAGGTGCTACTGAGCAATAAAATAACCTGGCATTCAAGCAACGGGAGGGCAGTCAGGCTGGTGCAGCAACGTGACACATAAATGGGCACCACTCCCCATGGGCTCTGGCTGGCTACCTGTATGGAATGTGTGTTAGCTGCAAGGCCCCTGGCAAGAATTTGTGCAGGAAACAAAATGTACATCTGAGGTTTAGTGCATGTTTGAAGAGTGGAAAGTTACTCTTCTCCGGCAACAGCTACACCTAAATCTTTGGCAAGCCCAAATAATTAAACTTGTTGAGGGTGCAGGGAATCCTATGGATAGGAAAACAACTCTGTTGCTCAAAGTCAGGATTCTGTTTCCCAAGGATTTGTGTCTATAAACTTTAGTTGAAGATTCACAAGTAGCAAAACATGTGTATTTACACATTAACTTGTTCTTCAGACAAGGCACAGGCTTGCTTTGTCCCTTCTGTCCTGTCACATGTTTCCACAAATCTTGAAGCAATATAAACTGTTTTCTAAACCTCAGCTACACCACATTAAATCCAGCTGAAATTAGCAAATGGTTTTATAACTTGTTAAAGGTGGATACACACGCCACACACACATACACAGAGAACAGTATCAAAATGCTATTTTCCTTACAAAACCAAGGGAATACACTTCCTGTAATTGCTACTTTCACTCTAATAGTAGGCAGATATACCAAGTCACCACTGTGCCAGGTATGGGAAAGGAGGCTCTTTCATCAATTTAATAAAAAATAGGTTTATTTTTAACTCCACTGTTATACCCCAAAAGTGAATTGTTTGGGCCGAAGAGTCCATCTGTCCTCCATTAAGTTTATGATGTGATCTCCAGCCTAGAGAGCAGTTGTTTCTTACCAATCTGTTACTTATTTATGTCTTTAGCAGACACAGTAATGAGTCTGTAAGCAGCAAGACCAGTGATCAAAAAAAGCTATATTGAATTTAGTCCTACCTGAACCAAATTAAATGCCTCTATAATATGCAATGCATATTGCAGTCCCAAGAGATGAAACTGGGCTTTAAGGCTCCTTCTCTTGGTTCTGGGGCCTTCTCCCTTTTTTTTTTTTTCCTTTGGTCAGCCTCTCCTTTTGCATCAGAAACAGAACCTATATTTAGTGTGCATGTATTCATCACTGATGGTTTCCTCTCTTACCTCTCTTTGCAGGGCCCCAGGGCTGCTGCCTTATGAACCTTTCACCATGGTAGCAGTGAAAATGCTGAAGGAGGAAGCATCTGCAGACATGCAGGCTGACTTTCAGAGGGAAGCAGCTCTCATGGCAGAGTTTGACAATCCGAACATCGTCAAGCTTTTAGGTATCTCAGTGAGGCATCCTGTTGCCTTAACAAGAGGGTGCATCACATCAAAACCTCCTCATAGTGCACTGGGTAAACTGCTGGCCATCTTGCTGCCTAACTCTGCTTCCAGTCTAATAACCTTGACCCAGATGTCTTACAGGGAAGACATGAACTTCCTGGAACTGTGATTTATTTTGTGGGTACTGAAAAGAAATAGTACAAGTCTTGTTAGTTTTATATGTCCCACTTACTATTATGACGTCCGAACACTTAATAGCATTAAAAAAACAAAATTAAATTAACAAAAAGCCAGCCACAAAAACAGCCTCTTCCTTTCCTTCCATTCTCATCTGAAAGGACATCCTTCTTTGTTGGATTTTTTTAGAAAGTCTTGGTGCTGAAGCTTGACTAATAAGATACTTTCTGAGAAGAAAGCTGCTGACAAAAAATATTCTTTTAGAAGATTGTAATTTTTTCTCTGAAGTAGATGCTGCTGGCCACTTTTATCTGGCAATACTGCTCTAATTTGTTATATGCAGATCTGATTCTCATGAACAGGGACATTTGAGATCTTAACTTATTTCAGTAGGAAGCTCCAGAACATTTTAAAATGGATAAACCACATTTTTGGGGAAGCTGGGTTGATACAGACACTTTGGCTACAGAAATGAAAGGCAGAAAGAGCGCTAAACTGGACTAAACTTTGTGTTTATTGTTAACACAATTTAGGCAAGAAAAGGACAAAGGTACAGGCACAAACTAGTACCAGGGGGCTGTGGAGAAATAGCCACATTGTTGAAAACAGCTTAAATGATAAATCTCTCACATACACTTGTCAGATCCTTATGTCGTCAGAATGGGAGCAGCCATTTGTTTTTCCTCAAAGATTCAAATATTAGGTCATCAATCAGAATTTCAGATTTCACAATAACTTGTATCATCAATTGCTAAACGATGATACTAAGAAAGCAAAACACATACATTTTAAATGTTGGCTTTTGCTGGTTAGCATTTTAATGATAGGTGCACAAATATTACTGTATCACTGTATGATCAGTAAGGCTCATGGAAGTGTGGTTAATGCTGGCACACCAATAAAGCTGATAAAGTGCCAAGCATGTAGGACTGCATTCTACATCTAACAGACATGGCAAATATCTCCTTTCTGTTGTCTGCTTTTGATTTGTCTTTCTTTCATTTTTGAATATCTGTCATGCCAAAAGTAATTCCTCAACCAACTTTTTTTGCATGAGTTGTTAAAAAAAATAAAAATCCATAACAAGAGTTTCCTTGTAATTCAAGAGTTCCACTGAACCCTTGAACATGCCCCTTGTGAATACTTTTGATGTCTTCCCGCATATGTGTCACCCCTACAACAATACTATTGTTTAACAACACAACAGTCATAAGAAATATAAGAATTAAAAAGTAACTTGATCAGAACTTTAAAGGTTACTTCCTGAAAGTCCTTGCAGTTGCACCTGGGAAGAGGCAATACAATACTTTAGTTAATACTAACTTAAGCAGGATTGCCTAAGTTCTTCATTAAACTTAGCTCCAAAGCTCTGTGTTTTACCCGGGATGTTGAGAAGAATTTTGCATGCAGGCATGTGCATGATTTGTAAGCATCACCCATGGAGCTCATCATCAGATCCCTGAAGCAGGAGCTTGAAAAGAGGGAGCACGCATGATGGATGCATGCGAAGTGGGTGGTATTTGCATGGCTCTCTCTCTGCATTGTAGAAAGCCTCCCTTTTGTGCTTTGCGGCTTTTGCACAGCAAAACTCTCTTTGCTGCTCAAATGACGCGTGTGGCGTGTCCCCTGGCAGGCGTGTGTGCGGTTGGGAAGCCGATGTGCCTGCTGTTCGAGTACATGGCCTACGGGGACCTGAACGAGTACCTGCGTGACCGCTCGCCCCGCAACCTGTGCAGCCTGGCGCAGGGCAGCCTGGACACGCGGCTGCGCCTGCCGAACCCCCTGGCGCTCTGCTGCACCAGCCAGCTCTGCATTGCCAAGCAGGTTGCTGCCGGCATGGCCTACCTCTCCGAGCGCAAGTTCGTCCACCGGGATTTGGCCACCAGAAACTGCCTGGTGGGGGAGAACATGGTGGTGAAAATTGCAGATTTCGGTCTCTCAAGGAACATGTATTCTGCTGACTATTACAAAGCAAACGAGAACGATGCCATCCCCATCCGCTGGATGCCCCCTGAGTCCATTTTCTACAACCGCTACACCACGGAGTCTGATGTGTGGGCCTATGGGGTGGTGCTGTGGGAGATATTCTCCTACGGCATGCAGCCTTACTATGGGATGGCTCACGAAGAGGTCATCTACTACGTGAGGGATGGGAATGTCCTTTCTTGCCCTGACAATTGTCCTCTGGAGCTCTACAACCTGATGCGCCTCTGCTGGAGCAAGTTGCCTGCCGACCGGCCAGGCTTTGCCAGCATCCACCGCATCTTGGAGCGCATGTACGAGAGGGCCGTGGCCAACATGTCTGTCTGAGTGATACAGTTCCCTCCTGTCTCCTGTGTCCACCTATTTAGACTGACTTGGACCAGCCCAAGAGCTCCTGAGTGATGGTGCCTTCACACGGTGTCTCACTCAGGGAGGAGAAAAGAGCTTGTTCCACAGCCAAACAAGAAACACAGACTGTACCCCTTTATGCACCTCTTTGAGTGGGACTGTACCTCCCAAACAACAGGGCTGACCTTCAGCCACCAAGACAGGACTCCTCGGGTTGGTGAGAGTGCTGGTCATACTAACTCAGTACTTATATTTAGCATTTCCAGGAGCAAAAAGTTGCCTAGGAAAGGCAAACTAATGTTTCTTCCTAAGCACTGTTTCTTCCCTTCCTGAGAGATCCCACCATGCTCTTCTGCATTTACACTCTTGGCTTTTACCTTTTTTCCCTCTTTCTCTTACATTTTCTAGTATTATTTAAAAAAAAAAAAAAAAGGTTGCAGAGTTCAATCTTCTTTTGGGGATATCGTTTATTATGTTATTTTCATGTACTGTTTACTATTTTGTGTTTGGATACTCAGTCCTTTTTACAAAAAAAGGATGTTTCTGAAGCCATAGGCCACTTTCATCTTCCTTTTAACTTTCACTCTCTCTCATTACAATAACACTGACAGAGTCAAAACAGGAGCCTGCTGGACCACTGGGCAGCCACCTGCATCTTCTGCTACAGAGACAGGCAAACTCCTGTCGAGCATGACACTTTCCATTTTCCAGTGTGGGAAGCCCAGAGTTATGTTCACTTGATGTTTGCTAAAGTCTCATCTAAAACCTTTCCTTAAGCATTGCAGCACATCTTACCTACCTTCCCCTGAAACAACAAAGCCATTTGATGCTGTGGGAGAAATTAATCCCTAAGGCCTGGTGCTGCACCTTGTAGGCATCCAAGGTGTATTTATTTGCCACTGCCTGGTCCTCACCATGCCAAAAGCAGAAAGAAATTAATCCCCTCTTGAAGAAGCATGGCAGGTTGTATTAATTGCTTGTTTCCATTTCCTTTGCAATCTTTGCCTCCTGTTTCTGGTTTCCTTTCCTGACAGACTCTCCTAAGTCTAATTACAATATTTGCTGGCCACCTTTCCTTGTGCTGCAGTTTAGAGACAGAGAAGTAAGAAAGGTGGATGTCTGCCACCAGTGTCCTTCAGAGACAACCTGTCAGTTAGGAGAAGGTAGAGAAAGTTTGCAAGAAGAATTGCAAACTGTCCATCTGCAGGACAAAGATGAGACTGCCTCAGTAATAGCCTGCAGCCCATCTCCAAACGCCAAATGTTTCTCCAAATTGTGATGGATACTTTAGTGCCAGAGTAAATTTTATTCCTCTGGTGATGGGTGTAACCTTTTAGCTCCTTGTGGAGTGAGGAGCAGTTGTCCCTGAGCCCCACTGCTGTCACAAAATGTAGCCTGAGGCAGGGATGTGCATTATGACTATAGAGCAGGAGTGCAAATGAGTGAGTGTTTTAGTGAGGCTTCTGTAACTTGGACACACTGGTTTAGCCTACCAAGAAAGCAGCAGCAGAGTGTAGCTATCTATGTTTTCTGAAAGGTAAGCTTGAAAAAGTCTGTGAATCATTATAAAGAACAGAACTGGAAAGATCATACTTTCCTCTGCTGCTATCCAGTTTGTTTGGGTTTTTATTTTGTTGGTTTTGTTGGTTTTTTCTCATATAATGTCGTTTGTTCCGACTGTGGCCACAACAGCATGATTTAATGTTTTCAGACCACTGGTGTCACCTTTAATTGGAGCAAAGAGCTTGCAATTACGAAGGACAATGGCAAGAAAAGAGGTCTGGGCTGCAAAATGTTGAGATGCTAAAATAGTGTCTGCACAGTAAGCACAAAATGGCCAGTGCTGTTTCACTCATTTAGCAGTCCTACCATCATGCTGCTATCGCACAACATTTACTGAGGTTTGGATGCTAAAGAAAAATACCCTTGAAAATCCCAATGCCCTCAACTTCAATAAAAAAAAATGTACTGGAGTTTTTTGTATAGCTCCTGTCACCACATTATGACCACCTCGCAGTGTGCACTGTTGAATTTGTTGGGCTGTATCAGCTCCCTGTCTATCTTCCCTGTTTTGAGGAGGCAGAAGTGAGGAGGCAGGCCTGGAAGGATGGAGCTGATACAGCATCAGCATCACCAAATACACAGCCTGGGACTTGCATCATCTCTGTAAGGGAGGGGGCACATTCAAGATCCTGGCAGTGCTCAAGGCATCAGGCATTTTGTCACCCTGTACAGAGAGGGAAGGGTCAGAAGCTGTGTGTGGGTAGTGGTGAGGGTCCAGGTAGCCAGCACCTCCTCTGAAGCTGGAATGATTCTTACGCTAAGCAAAGCGCACAGTAACAGGTGCAAAGTCTGCACCATGTGCTAAATGTAAACAAACACACCCATTTACAGTGTCTGGAGGACACTCTGCCTTTTTGCCTTCTAGGATCCCAGTGCTGCCTTCAGTTTTTCATTCTCCCATTCCCCCAGGAAAATTATTTCAAAATCAGTTTTCTTCTTGTTAACTGCCTGTAATGTCACACTCTAGGAATTTTCACTCACTTTCTTTGTGAAAGAAAGACTCACATAAAATTGGAAGTGTAGCCCTTTTAATCTCATTTTCCTAGCCCAAATGCTTGTCTCAGTGGCCCCCTATTTAGGATAATAGCGGAAAATTTGGTTTTCCTCATCCAGCATTCCGGCCTTTGCATTATAAGCATGTACTGAGGGGTCAGGTAGTCAGTGTCTGCAGGTCAGGATGGGAAAAGCTTCCTTTCTTGCAGGAGGAAAAAGATCATTTGAAGACAGACTCAGAGAAGCTCTCAGCAGCATGTTCTGCAGGGATGGTAATCGCTTTTGTGTACTGATCCAGCAGGAGGACTTAGCGCCTAGATGGTGTTGTACTTGGAGGATTAAATTGTAGCAGGGCTTCGGCTGCCGTAGCTGGATTTTAACTGTTTCCTTCTGCTGTGTGCTTTTCAGCTTGCTAGGAGCTGGAGGTTCACTGCTTTCATGACATGCCTCCTTTCACAGATTTTTTTTCTCCTCCTTATGTTTAAGATTCTGCTGTCTTCATTCTATGTTACACAGTGTGCTATGCCAGATTCTTCTAGACTTTCTGTGCAATTGTCATGTAACACAATTTTTTTGAATGGGCATAAACAAAGGGATTATGATAAAGTAGAAGAGCAAGAAAAGTTTGTTGCTCAAAAAAGTTGCTTGGAAGCAAAAATATTTTGCTTTTCTAGTTTGGATTTATAATTCATGTGGAGAGAGAGGATGAATCAAAAGTGAACATTTTTGTGTTCATTTTAGAACATTTGTGTGCTGCAAGGTAGAAAACTTTTCTACATTTAATTCTGTCCACACTGGCCCAAAAAATATGGAATGCTTCATGAATTTGCATGTCACCCTTGTGCAGGGACCATACTAACATATGAGTTTAAGATGAACCTTTTTGGTGCTTTGGCTCCCATTCCCACTGAGAGCAGAGGGAGCCAGCAATCTGGGGCACTGGATGAGACCCCCAAGAAAAGGATTTGCAGCACACTTGATGTACCCATTCCCTTTGCAAGTGTGCTGCCTTGAGCGCTGGCAGCACATATACATCTTTATCCTTGGTGACATATTGTGAAACCTGACCAACTGAACAACACAGACATCCTTTTATGTTCCTGTGCCCTTATTTGACAGTTGCATTTAAAATGCACTTTTATAAGCTTAAATTCCATAAATGATTGGGCACTGTTTACAACATGATCAAATTTAGTTCAGATCCTCTCAAACACTGTGTGGGCTAAATGTAACTGTCTTATCTCGTTTACCCAGGGGAATATACTAGTTATTATTCTGTGATTGTTTGTTATATCTTCATGAAAGATGGCTTTGAAAGACTTCCCTAGCAGAGATGTACATTTCTCATTATCTCAACCTGTGTAACTCTTGCGTGCAATATTTTATAAAATAAAGAGACATTGAAAAGGATAATACTAATTCTGTTCTCTCTGTTCTCTTCCTTCTCCAGCATGGTGTTGGAGATTTTTGCTTTTGTTTTTTTTTTCTTTTTTTTTGAAAATGGATGGTGTTTCATTTTATTAAAATATCTTTGTTACAGCTTTAAAATCACAGTTGTTATACTGCAGGCAGTTGCAGTAATAAGTTACCTTATTATGTGTGCTCAAAGGCATGTGGTTTTGGTGGGTTAAATTTGATGGGTGCTGTAGGAATACATTAAGAAACTTTACATTATGAGAACACACTAAGGGCTGGACAAGGGAAAAGAGAATATTTTTACAGCAATGTAGATTGGAGTCCCTTTATGACTATCCCAAAGTGTAAGATGCCTCATAGAGACGGCAATGACATCTGTCTCCCTCTAAATACCTGCTGATATTTGTGCCTGGATTCTGGTCACACACCTAGATGTGTGGAATTAAAATGTGATAGAAAATCAAAAGGGAATTGAGTTTGCCATTTGTAGAACACAGCTGAGCAAAATTTCATGCTGATGGGTTTATCTAAACGGCTAAAATTTGTTTTTTCTGCATATGATCCTTGAAGATGAACTCACTCAGCAAAAGTATGGGAATTTTAACTATTTAAAATTAATTGCAAATCTTTAACAATCAGGAATGGGAAATCAAACAAAACTTTCTGACTACAATTAATCAGGCAAACTGGAAGTACATTCTTTATTTCTCTCTCTTACCCCTACCACTCTGCCAATACAATCTAAAGAGTTTTCTGCAAATCTTCTTGCTAGAAACCTTAGGGAAAACAGTGTTTTATTGTAATATTGTCCTTGCTGAGAAAGTCACTAATGAATTAGGAAAGGAATTATTTTTTCATCCTCTCAGTCAGGTTGAGCCATATTAAAGGGCTGATGTGCCAAGTTTTTCAAGGCACAAGAAGAAGTGGTGCACTCATTTCCCACCACCAAATGCATAGACTTTTAAATCTGTAGAGAAACATTCTTCTAGCCTGGCTAAAAAGTAGACCCTATGACAGAACCTGTTGTCTTCAGCAGTACAATCTCTGCCAGGCTTCCCTCCTTCCAACCCCCTTCACCTGAACCAGACAGCACAATGAGATGTCCCCAGTGCCTTGAGTCACCCTGAGTATTTTCTGCATGAAACAATGAGAGGAACGTGTGGCTGGGAAAAGCATGTAGTAGATAATTTAGTTTTTCTTGACTTTCATATGTGATTTTGTAAATGCATACCCTTGTCTTTGTGTAGGTGTTTATGGAAGAGGGTGAGGAAGCTTGCTTTCTGGGGAGGGTAAAAAAGGTTTCACTCAATCCTCTATGCAAATTCCTTGTTGTGTCTTTCCATTAATTAAAAAACTTTGCATCTTCAGCTAAATGTAATGACATTTCACTTCCTCAAAGGAAAGTCCTAAGAGGCCTTTGCTAAGTTTCTGTCATTGCAGTGATGTGGGAGTTACTGCCCCTCTGCTGCTGGTGTGGAACTGTGAAGTAACATGAAACAACTTTTCATATTTCATAAATAATCCAGAGGATTTCAGTGGTGTTCAAATGTGGGACTAGGATAATTTTATTATTAACAAGATGGAAAAAAGAAAGAAACCAACCCTGTTGATTTACCTATTCCACCAAAACCACAGAGCCTATCATAATAGTGTCATGGGTGTTTTACAAGTTTCTCAACCTTGGGAGAAAAATTTTGTACTAATTCAATGACAAATCTTTAGATACTCACCTTTTTATACAGTGCTGCTGCGCACAGCCAAGAGCATTCCCTGGAGCCCTTGTCCATACTTAGTGGTACAATGGCCAGTTGTAACTGTAGAAAGGGGAACATATGAGGAGTTTGAAGCTGCCCTTAAAACCAGAACTAGCAATTTTCTTCAGTGCTGGAGTGCTAGCCCTTAGCAAAGATCATACTTTACACCACTGACATATTCATATGCTAACACAGCATCATATAATATCCCACAAATTTAGTATTAAATAAATAAGAGTTTCATCAGCAACTGATAGACAGAAGATTTTATGATAAATTTGGACCAAAAAGCAATAAATTAATTAATTTAATATATTTATTGAAGAAATATTTTTCTTCTGTCTGCTGGGATGCTTTAAATCTTTTGCCAGTAATAGGCCAGTGTGCTTACTTTGACTGTGAGATAACCACACCATACATTTCTACTGGGCATGAGTGAACACGTTGGAGCACTTGTATGTTTATCTGCCCTCCCCCATGGCTTTTATATAAAAGAGATGTTACACTTTGGGAGTTTATATAGGCTAGCTAACTTTTATGTAAACAAAAAACTTAATGGAAGAGGGGATCTGTGCAGAAATGAGGAGTGCCAGATGAATGAATGGGGGTTATTCACCCACTGGATGTTGAGATCTTGCTGTGCTAAATTTGACTTCTTATTTAAGGCAGTGCTAACTTCAAAGCAGTGACATTGAAGAACAGGAGGGCTTTGGCTATTGTGAAGAAGGGGAACTTCCCATGTCAGGCTGCAGATGGGATGATGTGAGACCACTACATGGGAAGTGCAGCAAGGAGCAGGGCATTCCTCAGCCGAGGAGCACACCATTTTCCTGAGGGATACAATACCAGGCACAGTCAGTCCCATGCCAGATTAACTCAGATTTGGCTGTGATTTATTGGCAGTGCTTTTGTTATTTTTTTCTTCTGCTCTGGAACACAATGAGATCTCCTGATGCTCATGCTCCAAGACCCTGAACTCTCCACACCTCATGCCCTTCGCAAGGCAAGTAGCAGGACAGCCCTGTTCTCTTTCCTTTCCTCCCAGCAATGCACCACTTTCTTCTGATCACAGGGTCCAGACAGGTGCCTTTTGTGGAGCAGGGCAACACCAGTAAACGAGAATGTTTCCACACCTCTTACAGTGGTGGAGCTGTGGCTGTGTGGCCCCTGTACAGAGCAGCACCATCCCTACCTCAGGCAGGTACCTGGCCTGCAATATAGGTGCAGGTCTTTTTGGGGCTGGGAGGCTGCATTTTGTTTGGAAAGAGCTCCTGGAGAGGACTGTACAAAATGTTCAGATCAAAACTTCCAGCAATGAAAAGCCACCAGGTTTGGGTGTCATGAGTGGCCCTGCTGAAGTTTGCCAGGAGTATCTGCATGCCGCTAGGCTGCTGAGCAGCTACATTTCGAGAGAAACTGCTCTGATTTATAGCTCGGTGTCAGTAGCACGTTGCACTCCAACAGCTGAGGACTGGCAGGGGAATGGACAAGACAACTTGGTATTGGTGTATCTATTGGTGTATCTATTTTACTGTGTATCATGCCTCATATGGACACAATGCTAGGATACTTATACACTGTGTTGAACAGGATTGCTGTCTCTTTTGCTAACAATATGCACTATTGCCCTGAGCCTACAGGACAGAAGAGTATTTGATTTAGCTTGTGTGAGATAAATCCTGTCAATGAGAGGGACACTCTGCCTATTTGGAAACATACCCTGACTCAGCAAGACTTGCACAAATATTTTTCTTGGACAGCTACCATGCAGTCAAGTAGCTGCTACTACTACACATTTGCCCTTTTATGCCAATCCATACAAAGGATTATCTGTTAGCAAGAAGTTTTTAAAAATAACTTGAGACAAAATGTTAAATTAAATTCTTACACATGAAATAAAAGTATCTCTGTCTACAATAAAAAATATGCACAGTTCATCCTTTTGGAACTCTGAGATCCTCTTTGCCTTCACTGTCAATTCTAACTCCCCTCAGAGATTAGTGGGGCTGATAATTATTCACTGCTTCAGCCAACGCTGATATGAAGGGGCTTCCAATGAACTTTGAAACAAGGAGGCAAAAAATCATACACAGGGCCCAGTAATATGTACATGAGGCTACAGATGCCAAAGTATGAACACATATAAGGGAAAAGAAAACAAAATAGATTACAAAAAATCATATGGGAGAGGCCTGTTAATTTGCATTATGTTTGATGTTTTCAATGCTTTACAGTGCTGTTTTCTAGAGCATTTTGGAGAAACAAAGAGCAAAAAACCTACTTTATGGATGTTAGTACGATCTGAACTGGTGCTTTTCTTAAACCATCTGCTGGCAACAGCTGGAGTCATGATACTAAATATGTGTCCTTCTGATACCTGGTTTACTGCTCCTATTCTAAGATTCCTTTGCAGAAGGGCCTGGGTTGTAAAATCTGGGCTCAGATCACACGTTTCTCCTTACCCAAAGGATTATTCGTTGGTCTGGCATTGGCATTGGCATATAACTAGTTGAAAAAATGTTAACTTTCTATTTTCCTGCATTGTATTTTTGTTTCTCTTGGCCAATGCTTATAACACCTTCTGAACCAAAACCCAAGCATCCTTCAATGAGCAGTTGCCCTGTGTGCACCCACTGGGCTACAAGAATCAGAACAAACTCCTGGTGCAACCCAAAGTATTGATACCCACTGACTGTGTCAATGGCTTTTGGCCAGGTTTCTAGCTGACAGAGATGCAACAGTATTAAACATTGAAGGGAAATAACTGAAAGGCATAAGGAAAAATAGACTACATGATACAGAGTAAGAAGCCAAGCCCATCTGCAGAGGAAGTTTCTAGGGACTGATGCCCCTACAGCTGCACACAATACCTACACTTCAGCGGGCAACTCTAACCCTGTGATCCCACTGTGGCAGATGGGATTGCACACAGACTTTTTCCAAGTTAAAATCACAAAAACCTGTGTTTGGAGCCCTTGTCTCCGAGCAAGCCATAGGGAAATGTGTGCTGACAGGTGGATGCACACTCCACTGGATTCTGAAGTCCATCTGTGCCCCTGTGCCATAACTTGTAAAAGGCCACCACACTATCAGCAGCAGTACTTCTTAGCAAGTACTTTTTCCATCTAGTCACTGGCAGCCCTCAGTCTTCAGCTTTAAATGATTGCAGCCAAATGCAGTTCTTTCACTTCCAAACCCTGAAACCATTGACCTAAGCAGCTGGCTGCCTTGTGTCTCCTGGGGCAGTCTTTTTACAAAGAAACCCGTGATTCATCTGCAGATGGCTCCCTGAATCAGCAGGCAGCTCCACCCACAGCCAAAAAACCTGACAATCCCAGTGCTTGCTGCCCCAGCAAGGATGTGAACCCAGGGCTGGCATGGACCTCTCTGCATTTTCAGAAACTTCTTGTTGTTTGTTTCAATCTCAATGCTTGGCTGGCTGGTAGGAAGGAGAAAGACTTGTGGGACACACCGTGGTGGGAATTTGTGTTGCAGAAACACTGTGATACTGCAGGACAACATCCACAAGGCAACCCAGGATGGGTGTGACTACTTTTGGGATGGCTTTTCTGTCCTTCTGAGGAACACAATTTGTCCTAGCCAAGCAGCAGCAAGTGTGTTGATGCTGTTACCAAGTAACAGACATGGTGGGATACAGTAGGGATAATTTCCTGATCTGCTCCACTTCCTGGGGCAGGAAAAGTGGGGCAAAAGTATGAGACTCATCCTTCACTCTCCCCTGCATTGTTAGTGCAGCTTGCTGGCCCTTGAACTTCCTATGAGGAGAAATTGGCTTGCTCAGAACATGCTTGAAAATGCCAGCCTTGCTGTTGACAGCAAAGTTTTTGCAATATCAACAGTTATGCAAGACAAAGATTTATAACAACACCTCTGCTGCTGTAAATATGGACATAACACAGTTTTTTGAGTTGATGCAAATTCATGCTAGAATTGTATAAGAATGACCGGTACTTGACCTCCTCTGGCAGTTTCTCACACAATTAGAAATCTTCTGGTGACAAATTTATGATTGGATCCGAACAGTTTAGCAAATTCCTGAGATATAGAAATTTCTGGTAAGTCGAGACTCCAAATAGCCTGATGCTGCCTTAGGCACATCTTCCAGATGTACAATTTTGGTGGCAGACAGGCAAGGAAAATTTCCTCTCTCCCTCTTTCCTCTTTCCCCTTGCTTCAGAGGTTCTTTCGTAAAGAAGAGCCTTCTGGTAGTCCCTGCCTATCTGAATTAATAGGTTACAGCAAGCTCTGGGGAAGTGCTCTTCCTGCCCATCCTATAAGATTTATCTTTTTAAATTAAATGCATGTTTCAATAAGGCCAAAATGTGGAAGATTGCCACCTACAGCAGTACAACTTCATGCTGTGAGTCTCCCAAGTCAAAATGACAGGCGGGCACTGGAAGTCCCCTGCCTCCTAACACTTGCAACACAGTCTTGATCAATGCAGCAGAGCGAGAGCAAGAGGGAAAAACAAGGAGACATAAAACACCTGGCTAGATTCCAAAGCTGTTACCTAAACCTGCATGGTGGGAAGGGGAATGCTGTAACTTGTGGCTCCAATCAGGCAAACCATCAGCCCCAGGATCTAACTGAAGGCCGGTCCAAGGGCAGCCAGAGGTATGGTGCCAGCCCCATGGGAGACCCAGAGACAACAGGTGCTGTGGCCATTGAGATCACAGAATCATCGAGGTTGGAAAAGACCTCTAAGGTCATTGAGTCCCTCTTACTTTACTCTTGGTTTTACCTACATTGCTGAACAAACAAATGGGTGGCCTTAGAGTCATGGTGAGTTGCTCAGCAGTGTTCACTGAAACATGCTTTTGTCCAGAAATAATTTTCCTAATTCTGTCCAAACAAAGGCATCAAATGTACACCAACAGCAGCATAATGAAAGTTTTGTGAGACCCACCACATCCAGCTCATTATTTGAGGCTCATACAAAATGAGATAGTCTGCCTGTTGGTGAGCAAGGAGAGGTTCTCTGCTCCTATTGTGAATGGACTGAGACCAAGATAGTAATTAATCCCTGTTGTGTATTTTTTTATGAGCTAGTGAGAGCTGCTGTGAAGTCAATAGGTGAGAATACTTAAGCAAGCTTGCCCTAAGGGTGTGTGCAGTTTATCCCTTTCTGAGGACAGAAGTTCAGTATTTGACAGAGACTTGCCTGTAAACATCTGACTAGGAACCAAAAACTTATTGCCAAACAGAATACTTCTCTGAAACAGGCTCAGCCATGTTCTTCACCCTGCTCTGGGTAAAGTACAGACAAAAATATGTTATGTATCATTACAACTGTTACGTTTGGCATAATAGGGTCTGATCCAGCTCTCATTGAAGACAGTTGAACAATTCCCATTGACCTCACTTAGGAGCTACAGTTCGTGGCCAACTTGCAGTTAAGTTAAACACAAATCTGAACATTCCAAAAGCAATAAGGAGTGCTGCAATGGCTGTTTTCCCCTGATATTGGCATTCCTGGAAGTTCAAGAAGACAGATGTACCTAAATCTTTATTTGAGAATTTATTTTTCAAGAAAACCCAGGCCCTTGGAAAGCCCTTTCATAGACTCCTTTTTCCAGCACAGAAGATAACTTCTTCAAGAAAGATACTTTATAAGTCAGTTAAACTGAAACTGCTAAAGCAGTATTTGGGAAACTGAGGCAGAGCGTGGAGATATTAATTCCTTTCTTTCATTCTAACATATAACACTTTAATGGCTGTTCTCTGACTTTCTTTGACAAAGCAGTGACAAACTTCTGCAGCTGTTCTGGGGCACAAAGTATTAATGGAAAAAATTAGTACTGCTGCAGAGTTGGAAATGGTTTGGATCACACAGGCTTCATCATCACTAACAGTAGTCCTGGACCTTTGTGCTGTCTCGGTTTCAGTGTTAGTTGTGCAGAAGAACAAGAAGAGCTGGAGGGATCAGCCCTCACAGTGATTGCCCAAAATTCACACAGTCCTGACCGTGAATGGAGACCTTCCCTCCGTCTTTCTTTTTGATCCTGAGAAAACAGTGCAGTAACTCACATGACTCTTCAAGTCAGGCTGCTTTACTCTCCTCCCTTTCAATAAAAGAGCAAATGGAGGACAAGATAAGGATAAGCATTGCACTCAGTGGCTTTGAGGTTTGTAGAGGCCGAGACATGAGTAGTGAGTAGTTCTTGGCTGCCTAAAAAGCTACAGGTTGCATCTTCATCAAATGGAAACACAGAAAGTTAGAAACTCATGGATGGGAAAAAAGAGACCAAATAAAAATCACCTGCAGTTTTCTATCTAAACAGAATTAAGAAATTTCAGGAAAAAGTAAGTTTCTCTCTCAAAAAACAAAAAAAAACAACAAAGAGGAGCTATAACTCCTCACACAAAAGCAAGCTATACAGGTGTAGACAGTAAAGGGCTGAGAAAGTGACAACAGGTTTGTGGTGTTCAGATACTTAGTAGAAGGTATGTGCCTATTTTTTAGGGGATGCTGGACTGCCAAAATATGATGCACACTCAAATCACACCCACAGAATATGCTGCCACAATGGAGACAACAGCAGAGAATATTTTTTTCGGACGAGAATGAAATCAGAGAATCTGTTGACTTCCTGCAAGGCAGGGAGGCCATGCAGAGAAACCTTGAGAAATTAGAGGGCTGGGCAATCACCAACTGTATGAAGTTCAACAGGGAACAGTGCCACATTCTGCATCTGTGATGGGGCAACCCTGGATGTACAGACAGGACAGGAAATGAGAGGCTGGAGAGTGTTCCAGAAAGGGACCTGGGTGTCCTGGTCAATGGCAAGTTGAACATGAGCCAGCAGTGCCCTGGCAGCCAGGAGGGCTCCCATGTCCTGGGGAGCATCAGGCACAGCATCACAGCCAGGCAAGGGAGGGGATTGTCCTGCTCTGCTCTGCTCTGCACTGGGGCAGCCTCACCTCCAGTGCTGGGGGCAGGTCTGGGTGACACAATATAAAAAAACACATTTAAAGCTGTTAGAGAGTTTCCAAAGTATGGCAACAAAGGTGATGAAGGGTCTGGAGGTGAAGCTGTGTGAGAAGCAGCTGAGGTCATTTGGTCTGCCCAGCCTGGAGTAGACTGAGGAGAGACCTCACTGCAGTTACAACTCCCTTTGTTGGGGGAAGAGGAAGGGCAGGCACTGATCTCTTCTCTGTGGTTACAGTGACAGGACCTGAGGGAGCATCTGTGAGGGTTTAGGTTGGATATTAAAAAAAAAAATTCTCTCCCCAGAGGGTGGTTGGGCACTGGAACAGGCTCCCCAGGGATGTGGTCACAGTGGCATTTGGACAATGCACTTGGGTACATTGTGCGAGTCTTGGGTGCAGGTGCTGGGCCAGGACTTGGACTTGATGATCCTTGTGAGTCCCTTCCAAATCAGCATTCCGTGAAAAGCAAAAGTCATGAGGAAGAGCTGGCTGAAGGTCATTTAATAGTTCCTTCAGTTCAGTTCTCCTTGCATGCACTGTTTGAAGGAGATCAAACTGACTCTTGGCTAGCTGATATTGCTTCCAGGAGGGGAACGGAAAAGGTTTACAGCTTTTGTTTCATGCTTTGTTTCTGGACCACAGTTCTCTTTGCCTGCACATTTCGAGTGTCTTTGTGTGTGCTCTCAAACTTGTGGCAATGCCTGTCAACTCAAGCAGTCTCAGGCCACACACAGCATCTATGGACTCCTAGAAACAACAGCCGTTGCATTTCAGGGCAGGGAATTAGCTCATAAATATTTACAAGACTGTCAGTTACAGAACTATTAGCAAGACAGCTCTGATCAGAATAGGAGAGATGGGCTTCAGCATGCCTGACTAATCCAGTCTGATAGTTGCCCAGCAAAATAATTTTTGACCACAAGGAAAGCAGTTCTCCTCTCCCTGTCTCACAAACAAAGTAAGAGCGTGCACTGCAGGATGGCTGCAAAATCCAGTACTGCTCAAAACATGTCCCTTGAGGCTGTATTTTTTAATCCATAAGTAAGTATAACTTTTTTTTATTTTTTAGAGAGACTATATATCTTCTCCCCATAATCTCACATGTTGTTGGAAACCAAGCCTGAATACACCAACTTGATCACAACCCACAGTCCCAGTTCACACAGTCCTGGCCCCATTCAAGCCAGTGCCAACAGGAGAGAGCTAAATGTCACCCCAGTGTCCCGTCTCACTCAGTGTCCCGCTTCCTAATGAGAAGACAGCCATGTCCAGGGTCTCCTGCAAGGACACATGCTGCTCTCAACCTTCTCTTGGCAGCGAGGTCCAGGGACCTACCAGCAAGATGCCTCTGCCTGTGGAGGAGGGCTTGGTCCTAATCTGCCTTGGAGCTCCTGCAGCCAGGCCACATCTGCAGGCACCAAATCAAACCTCTGAAGGCTATGCTGGCATTTGCCGAAACAGAAATTTGCTGCAGCAAACTGGGAGCCATCCTTGTCTGAAGGAACCAACTGACACTCTTGGAAGACAGGCCCTTGGAAAATATAATGTCTTCCTAAAAATTTAAATAGTTTTTTTTAAGAGGTCAGGGATTTTTTAGTAGTAGTATAGTGTTGATAAACAGGAAGCTGTTGGTGTTTGGGTGTTTTTTTGGCTAGTTTATTGATTTTTAAACTGACCGTGGTAAAAGATCTGAAGGCTTAGCACAATGTTTTGAACAACAGTTCACCACAAGGGGATAGAAAGGAAAAGATGAGCCACAGTGGATAGGTGTGAAACTGTAGCAAATGAGGAAATGAGAGGGCTGATACAGATGATAATTTTTGTCCTGATCCAAATCACATGAGGCACAAACAGAACACAAATGGTCTGGGAGTATGGGCCAGATTGCCTGCAAAAAGCTCAGCAACAGAGACTGAATGAAGCTTGGAGCTTCTAGTTTGGTGAGAAGTCCACAGTTTTGTGAGACAAGGAAAAGCCTGAAGCCCGTGTATAGTGCGCAGAAAGAAAGTATATTGCTCCATTCCCATTTATTTCTCTTCTGCTTCTGCCTTCTCTTCTGCTTTTTCCTTTTGGCCCAGTGGGATCGTGGCTTAGGTCCTGTTCCACCTGGCAGACTGTGGGGCAGTGCTCCGAGTGCATCCCAGGAGCAGAAAGGCTGTCATGCTTTAGCAATGGTATTCGCCAAGTAAACATTCTCACTGAGACTCTCCAAACCTCGAGCTGCTGGCTTGTTATCCCTCCCCTTCTCCCTCTCTCGACAGGTGGCTGGAATTGAGAACAGGAGGCACAAAAGGTAAAGTTTACAGGTTGAGATAAGAACAATTTACTGGAAACAGCAATGAGATAAATTGAACTGAAATTGAATCACAACGGCAGAGACATTGTAGGATTTTTTTCAGAAATATAATCTCCAAAGGTCTGAGCTGGATTTCTGAAATGTTTTCATTATAGGTGTGTGTATGTAATTTTTACAGTCTCCCATTTTATCAGCAGGATACAAACTCAGGAGGATACATATGCCCTGCCTACCCTTTTATTCACATGTACCTTGTCAGGTTCTTTCCAACTCCTTTTATTCAGTGAAGATGCCACATAAATTTCTGGCTGAGGTTCTGCTACAGGTGGGAGAGAAACTCTCCCCTAAAGATGTGATCTTCCTGCATTATTCAGGGCAGAAAAAGGTGCCTGTCCCTGTCTAGGGCATAAAGCACTGGAGCTCCTGCAGTCAGCACTGTGAGAAGAACAAGGTCTTCCTGTCCTTGCCCAGCAGGTCCCATCTGTGGCCAAGTGTGGCTGTCACACAAGAGAAGGGTCACAGCCTCTGTGACATTACATGCCTCAAACAATGGGGCAATGAGCATCTCCCAGAGGAGAGCACGTACCGTGTTTCACGCCACAGAGCATGGAAGCTGTTACAGAGCTTTGGTTATGGAGGTGCTCATGCTTGCACCTCTGGAGCTTCCTCTGCTCCCTAGCCAAAGGAGACTTATGAATAAACAATTTAACAATATTGTTGGGGGGAATTTTCCAGGAGTTCCATAAATCACTGTGGTCAGTTGAAAACAAAACAAGGCCCAGTCCCTGGCAGGAGATGTTCAGGACTTTGGAGGATTGAACTTGAGCTGAGCCAAAGGAAATCCCAAGGGACAGCAATAAGTCTGCAACCTCCATTCCAAACAAGAGTTTCCTTCAGATTATCCACTCCTATATTGTTTGTGCTTTAGTGTCAAAGTCCTGAAGAAAGCATTCTCTGAGACCAGAGGTCAGAAAAGATTCTACAAAAGTAGTAGACACCTCTTCACCTCTCACAGTGCTCTGGACCACACACTACTGCAAGTTACGGGCATGCCTCCAAAGGGAGGAGAGGAAACTTTGGCAATGCTGCTAGATACAAACTTCAAAACTTTTCTGGCATTACCTTAAAAAAACCAAAAGCAGTAAATGCCCTCTCTGCAAGCTGTAGAGACTGCCCCAAGCCAGTACTTCAGGAAAACTCTCTGCTACTCCATTGCAAATTCCCTCAATGTGAGGGCAAAGACAGTCTGTCCAAAAACAAGTCTGCAAAGGTATGAGTTGTGTCAGGGAGACTTCTATCTGACACTGCAGGCTACCACAGAGGTGCCATTGATGCAGGAAAGTGCAAAAAAGACGGTTTAAAACCAGAGACTGGACCTTTTAAGGCAGCTTGTGAAACCTGGCTTTTCAGTTCTCTTCAGGCTATGGGGGACCTGAGTGATCAGAGATTAATTGGGGTAGGGCAAAAAGCAGGTGAAAGAGTAACACAAAGTAACCTCCCCATCTAGTTTCAAATGCAAGCATCCCTGCTTATTCAATTTCAGATAACATATTCTGCAAATGCTGGTTTTAATTCTGAGTCTGGACATATGCTCGGAACTTTTCTGTAGCTGATAGTAATATGCTGGAAAAATTCTAGAGAAGAGGAGAGACAAGCAAAAGTGCCCTAAAGGCAGCATTGTTTTAAACGATAAATAGCTTCTAATGCAATGCCACAACTTTTGGATGTTTCATTTTAGGGTTATTGCTAGGCTTTGATACCAAAGCAATGCATTCATTCATGGGTTTTCAAACAATATGTAAAAAGCATTGTCTTAGTTTCTCAGACATTGTGCTCCCCATCACACCTCTGACGTAACCAGAGACGTAGCTGTACACTGTATGGTTTTAATGCTGCACTTCACACCACAGATTTTTAATGCCTCCATATATTCCTTCAGTTGATCTCATGGTTTGAGTATACTGTTACACAATAATTCATTACACATGAAGAAATATGTCAAAACAGCCATCCACATGAAATTACAAAAGGCTGAAGAAAGAGGCTGCCAAAGATCCAAAAAAAAAAGAGGTGACATAGCTACTTTGTGACAGAACAGAAAAAAAACACTTGTGCATGCATTTATTTTCTTATCAGATGATTAAGTGAATCAGAAATGATATTAAGTCAATGTCAAAATTTAATATTATACACGATTTTAAAAGAGGTAACAAGGTCACATGCTCAAAGGCGACTTGAATTGCTGGATTTATATAGGCATGATTGTGTTAAAATGAAGCAAAAGTAAAAAGCAGGAAGTATGAAAGAAATTCTTAGGGCTACTGCAGAAAACACTGAAGGGCTGAAACTTTGTTCATTCCAGAATGATAGAGAAATGAGTGTGCTTGATCTCTGGTATGTGTCATTTTTGGCTTCATGCAAGCTAGGAATTTCACAGAGATCTACTGTTTCAGTTTATTTCATTCCATCAATTAGAAAAAATACGATAGAAAAGAAACTGACTATTTTTTATCCTGAGTGTAATGAAGATCTAGAGATGCTGAAAATGTGGGTGCGGTGTCAGAAGGGTCCTTATTTCAGCAAAAGGGACTGGGGAAGACCTGACTTTAAGGTCTTTGGGCCCAAACCTGATGCCAATTAAAAAGAAAGTGTACAATATTTGTCAAGGGCAAACAGGTAACTTCATAGCAGGAGAGCCAAGAGAAATGAGAAGTGAAAAATAACAGGACAGTGTGAAAATGAAAAATGGCTGAAAGTCTGTGTGTACGTATCAAATTAATATCTTCTTTTTTCCCTTCTCTGCCTTTTGCCTAAGGCCAAAATAATTCAGTGGTCCAACTAACAAGTGGATTCCTGCTATCTTACAGTGACAAAACCCAAAGACATCTTTATTCAGATAGTCTGACTTAAAAGATAAGCCAACCAGGGACAGGTTTTGAAGACTTTGTTGCAAAAGAATCAAATTAATGTATTAAACACCTTGAGAAAATTCAGAACCGGCAAAGTTCACACAGGTACTCACCATATGTTTTCAAAGGAAAAAAAAAAAGGTACACATCTTCCTTCATGAAAGCCAGCAACTTTATTGCCACCTGTTTGCATTGCACCAAGTCAGCATGGGAATGAATCACAGCCACTGTTCTACTCCCTTTGCTTTGCACTGTGCTTTTCCTGCACAACGCAAAAATGAAATAAGAGGAGAAAAGTGAAATTCAGAGATAAAAGTACAGGCAGGGAATGTATTGAAAATACATGGAACAAAAAGATTCTGAAAGAGCAAATAGCAGGGCTGTCCTGTTCTACTGGTGACTATAAACATGGCAAATGGCTCAAGATTTTTATTATTTTATTACAAGCAGATCACATGCAAGGGCTGGATCATTTATCCTGGGCACCCTGCTGCTTCCTGCTTTTTGGTCTTTTTTAATAAAAAATATTTTTATACTCTTCTTCAGGCTTCCTCCTTTTGCTTTTGCTGGTGTTCAGTTTCTGACTGCAAGAGGAAACATGCTAGCACATGGCATTTAATCATAGTGCAAGCTGGATCTCCACCCAAAAGACTTAGAAAGTGGATTGTTGGCAAAATACCAGCTTTCTCAAGACGTAAATCACACTAATCTGCCTCATTTTCCTGCTGATGTGAACGGAACAGCATCTATAGTGAAAGGAGAGAGGGGAGAAGGCACTTCTATTTCTGAGTTCTCCAAGCTCTGAAATACTACACTAAGAAAAATTTACCAAATTTTTTTTACAAATTCCAAAACCAACCAAAATGCAACCAAAATAGCAAATCCAACATGGTATCATGTATCCCCATGACTTCCAGGTACTGATCCATTAAAAGCCCATGAAGACTATAGGGTGGTATGTGACCAGCTGGGGCTGTGGGAGGTGCCAGGAACAATGTGAAGCCAACATGCCAGGGGCTCATTTTTCAAGGTCTCTATGTACAGATAGCTCAGCTATGGATCATGAGTGACACACAGTGGAGGGGTCTGTGAGCAGAGAGGGGATTCAGCTGAAAAAAAAGCAGAAAAGCACGCAAAACTAGAGAAAAACCATGCTGCGCAGGGCCTTTCCACAGCCATGCACCCACATAGTGCTCCTGGACTTTCATAAGAGAACTGTAAAGAAAGGAGAAGGAAACAGGAAGGGAAGAAAAGCCAATTCTTTTCTCAGGGGAAATTTTATCTGAGAAAAGAATATAGTAAAACAGGCGCTCCTCTCTTTACCCTACAGCTGAACACAAGGCAAGTTGGAGGAAAAAAACTTCCCTTTCATGCTCTTCTAAGAGCACCAAGCACACATCTTCCAAATTTCAGCCCTTGTGACCAGCTTTTGCTATTAACCTCTCCCTCTCCAAAGTGAGTCCCTGAAGGTCCTCCCTTTCCATCTGTGTCCTTAGTACTCTGCTGTGCTAATTCAAGATGTTTAGTCCTTAAAAACTCCACCCAGCTGTACAGAAAAAAAAGTGGAAACCAATTCACCCTAAATACCTCTTTGTGAGTTTACTACAGAACGTTTTCTAATAATCTGAACTGGTGTGCAGAAGATCTGACTTTCTAATTGTGTGATGAAGTTTTTCCTAGCTTTGTGAGCCAAGCTATTAAAACCACCTTGTTGCCTCCTTTTACGCTCTTTCCTTCTGTTAAAGCAAACAGATGGTTTTTGCTTTACTGCAGAACAGTAAGGACAAGGCAGGGAAAGTTTAACGAGTTAGTCAGAGTACAGATGCAGTTTGCCAGGGCCAGGGCAGGTGGTTTTGTCATCTGGCGGAGTGTATTATCTGCTGCTCCTATGTGCCTGGCAGGCACAGGGCCTCACCCATCCTGGCTCTGACTTCTGCATTGCAACTGTCTGAAAACATCTCATACTTGCTATCTCTTCATGAATCTGCAGACATTTTTCTTCTTCTTTATGAAAAAAAAATAATTCACTTTTAGAATAACAGGGGGTGTGAGATCTATTCTGCCTTCTTTAATCAGTGTAAGTTTACTTTACTTGCAGAACATCTCCTTTGAAATCAGCAAATCAGGTCATGACCTTCAGTGAGGTAGAGGCATTGATTATTTGTTGCAAAACAGGGACTTTTGTAGATGAAGAAGGATTAGAAATTAAACATAGATCATAGCTTTCATGAAGGCTCTTATTAAAATGGCTTTAAAAAGTTTATTAATAGATGCTTATTAGATTGTCTTAGTGACTGGTAATCAGTTTTTAAGGAGTTGAAAGGGCAGTGAGTTTCCTGTAGCATTTACTTATTTCAGAGTTACTGGAAATCCTTCATGACACACATTAAACATGAAACATTTGAAATTTTACATTAACCTATTATAAATCTTTTCCATCCAAGTTAGAACTGAAGTTGCTCTGCAGTGCATGATGCCCTTCGTGTCTAGTGGGTGGATATTTAGAATCCTGTAGAATAGATCCATGCTACTAGGATGACTTGCCTTTCCTGTAATCTTTTCCAGGATAAAACTTTAGGTTTCAGAAGCTGAAGAGTGACTTTGATGGGGCTGTGCTGATTAACAGGAATTGTTGTTGCAGTTCTGTAGCAGTTTTTCATTAAAAGCAATGGGAGTTATTACCAAACTGCTAATGATTTCCTATAGTTTTAATTTCAAGGCATGCGACTATGAGGAGAGATTTGGTATGAGGTAATTTTATTTTTTCTCTTCTTTAGAGTTGCTTTGGGAATAATTTTTCATCTTTGCATATGTTTGTACCACTACAACATGATAAAATTCCCAGACCAGTTCTTTGCTGAGAAAATTTATTTCTTACTAACAGGCCTCTGTGACTAGCCAAAAAAATCATCCCAGGACAGTTTCATGGAAAATAGTTGCCAGCTCAAAGAATTTTGATTCATTAACCAGACTGCTGATAGGAACTGGGCTGGGAATAGTCTTGAATGAGTTGTATGAAGTAATCCTCAGACTTTCCCTATGACTTGAACAGTCTCTGTGTGCACACAGCCACTCATCTTCTCCCTGTGACTACAGGAGTGACCCCACACCTGCAACGGGGACAAGCTGGGACTCCTTGCCCAAGTCACAGTTAACTGTTCCTTCACTCCCACTAAAATCAGTACAGCTGGTGGTCACAGATCAATGGGTCTAATAAATGGGAAGATATTAACATTTATGCATCTATTTTTATTCCTGCTGCAGCATCTTTGTTAATAGCATACAGATACAGAAAAGGAATGCTTATGCAATACAAAAGAGAGAAATTCTAACACATACAAAAGAAGAGAACAAAGTACTGTGCAAAAAGGGGAAAAATGGCCAGGAAATGCAAATCTATCCTGTATCTTTCCAAAGTCATGTTAACTACTCCCCAAAGAACTGACTTTGTTTTCTCCAGCAAGATTATTTCAACTTGTGGAATCCAGAGAGCATCAGAAAATATCTTGCCTGATTCATATCTTCACCAATCCAACAGACAGTTTTACAATTGAATCAGTCCTTGGAGGAGTAACTGTCTATTTTTTCGAAAGCATTTTAATGGGCTTAGCAACAGAGTGAGACAGAATCTCACATGTGACACTCCACACTACCAAGTATGCAGCTTATGAGTTTAGCGTGCCATTTCTCTGACAGCACAAACTCTATCTTGCTTTAACATGCAAGGATGGGGAGAAAAGAACCTCCCAGATACTTCTTTCTGTAGGGCAGGCTCATTTGGGATAAAAACCAGTATAATTTTGCAATGATCATTGCATGTGTAAAATGCCAAACCTTTTATTTCTTCCTGCTGGAACAAATCCTCAAAACATATCCTTTGACCCTAACTTAAGGGGTCTAAATTTGCTGCAAAAATCTTGGTGGTATCCAAGGGCTCTCTGTAAAGAGTTATGACTTTATGGTGCTAGGTGATGCAGAAGCATTAAGGAAATAGAAGAGTTTTGTCCTATATTTATGAAAACGTGCAACAGATGGGGAAAACAAGAGGGCAGGGAGAGAAAGAGGAGAGAGTAAGGTAGCAATATAAGCATATTTTCAGACAGACAATTTGTTGAGAGCTTTCATTGTAAGACCACCTTCTGGAGCTATGTTTCTTCCTACATTGTGTAAACTGCTTTTGCTTTTCTTATAGCATTTGGACACAAAGAAATGCTGAGATTGAATATTCCTGAAGAGTTGTGCTTGGGACAGCCAGAGCTACTGATGAAAGGTTTTTTCATGAGACTAACAGTTGAGCTCAAACCAGAGAGATGTATACCTTAACTGAATGTTCTGAAAGATAGAAAGATTGAGTTCATCTTCATGTTCTGCTCTTGCAGAGGGTATGACCCAGAAATAGAAGAAATTTTAATGGAAAGTAACGTGAAGAAGCTGTGGTCAAAGCAAGTAATCAACAAGGAGTAAACTGACTGTCAGAGCATCACTGAGTCAGGAAGCACTTGGAAGATGAGGAGCATGGTCAAAGAAAAATGGAGAAATGGAGAGTGAAGAGGGAAGAGCCCTGGTATGTGGCAACAGTGCTGAAGCAATCAACAGCCCAGCTAGTGGAAAATGAGGAATTCTCCTTTGTTTTTAAGGAAGACAGTTCGCTTCTGCAGTGTTCAAACTAAGTTTTAGCAGCCTGGAGTTATTACAAGCAGTCAGATTTTTCCAGACCACCTCTAGATTTTTATAGGAGAAAGGTCACTTAATAACACCCTTTCTTGCAAGAATCCACCCCACAAGAATTTCCATTAATCCCTTGGCCATCACATTGCTGAAATATGTATTTTCCAGCTGCAGGAAGAGACTTGTCAATATGAGCAGCCCCAAGTACTGGGATAGTTTTTCACAGCACATCTCACATGACTATGGTTCTTTGTGCAGTTTCTTCAGAAGCACATGTTTTGATTCACTTTAAGATAATTTAAAAGACAGACTAGATGATTAATCTGCCTGTTCTGGATGCAGAGCTGAGGTATGCAATGTCAATGGATTTCCATATTCTCGTTTCACTACAGAAAGACAACAGCTGTGGATGAAGAGATCCTCCTGTGCCGACACACAAAGTTTGATCTGTTTCTCCCCAGGCCCACGGTCATCCTGGGGGCTAGCATCAATACAGACATTCTGTAAAGTGCTTTGAGGCCCTCTGGCACGCAAGGACTTCTTGGTGGAAGATGGTGACATTTTCTACTTGCTGCATCAATGTTTCTTTTTACCTCTCAGGTGCCTCAGGACAGATGCCTGCCTGCCTTTTCCCCTCTCAGGTCTGCTGGAAGCTCAGATTTCAGTTGGGTTCACAAGCATTTCCTGGTGTTGGGGTTGTGTCAGCATATGAGTTAAAAGCTATTTCCATCTCATAGTAGTTGATGAATGATACTCTAAACAAACAAATAAATTCTTTGTACTGGTTTTTGCTGTTTTCCTCACCTGTAGTGGCATTGTAGCACCAGTTTCAGAAACAGGGTAGTGTTAAATCTTATGGAAAAAGACACCTCTGAAATAATGAGGAAGTTGTTTTAAACAACTGCATGAAAGAGACATTTTCCTGGGTGAAAACTGTGTACACTGGATTGGAATATCCAAAGCAGTAGTTCTCAAACTACTTTGTAGTGACACCACTGCCTGGGTTAGAGAGAAAATCCTCCATTTATGAAGGCTGTGCTTTCAGTTTCCATTTCCTCTTTGTGGGTCCCACGCTTCCTTTTTCCAAAAATTTCTCCCTTTCTGCTGTTAACACCTCTCCATACTGTGAATGTTGTCATGACATCCCTTTCCTAGAGTCATCATTCAGCTAAGTTCTCTCCTTACCACAACAACTACAAGTGCTCATTCACAAAATAATAGGAAATGAAGTCAGCAATCCTGACATGTCTGTGCTAATGTATGATGGATCATTTCTGGAAAGACCTCCAGCAGCCCGTCCTCATTCAACTGCATTATTTCTGTTTACTCTGTCAGAGTTTGCTGTCTTGTGCTTCAGAGTTTGCTGAAGGCAAGTCATTACAGAGTAGCTCTGGCCCCTCAGCCCTTCTGCTGCAGCTGGAGATGGGAGAGGCACATTCTGGCATTTGCTAGTGCTGGTGAGGTACTGGAACCAGCCTTCTAACTCCCAAAAATAATTCTTGGAGGCCAGATATTCTAGGTATTTTCTAAAGATGGCCCATCTTTGTGCCTTAAACTGTGAGCATTCTTCAGCTGATTAAGATCATCCCTTTGGCCAATAAAGCATACACCAAAAGTATCCTTCAGCCAGTCTCCTATACATTCCCTAAGCTTTCCTCTCTCCACACCACCCCATGACCTCTGTTCATAATAAACATCACAACACCATGAGGATTTTCTCACGAGGGAGTGAGTTGCCCCTCAGCAGATGAACAAACTTAGGAAATGCCTTCTGGGAACAGCTCACCACAGGGTCAAACTGAGGTGAAGAAGGAACTTACATGCCAAATACTGCACCTGTATTTCTGGTCATCCTTCTTTTCAGTTTATTTTTGGATGCCAACTTATTTGCTGAAAAATAAGTACCTTACAGAAAATCACTGTATACCAGTGAAAAATTTATTGTAGGTGGCTATCTAACTATGTAGCAGATAAAAACAGTGAATATCAAACTAAATGGGAAATAGTGTTATTCTCAGCTATTCTTTAGATTTCTAGAAGAACAGTAGGTAGACAAACACTTTTGAAAAATTGAAAAGTAAATACATTTCTGTGGTCAGGTTCTATGAACACAAGGTTTTAAATGCCTACAATATATAAAAACAACTACAGGAAAAGCAGGTTGTTCCACTTACTCTAAAACCTACCTTTGATAATATTGGCAGTGCCTCTGTCTCTTGCCAAGGGTGCTACCATGTCACTGGGTCTCCAAACACATGCTTGCCTCCCCAAAGAGGATAATACCAGGGAACAGGCATTATCCCCACTGGATGTTGATCACTACCTGATTTCAGAGCTCCAATGCTTTGACAACCAGTCCTGACTGAAAATTCTCCAAAATATGTCTGCTATGAATGGTCCACAATTGTAGTGGCAGTTTTGTAGGAGATCGTGAGGTAGGGTGGAAATGTTTCTCTGAAACTCATTTGCACTGTTGGTTTAAGATTCTCACTGGTTGGGACAAGGTTAGCACTAATTCCATCTAAAATAATGTGGAAAGGTTTTCTTTGGAAATCTCAGCCATTGCATTGGTATAATTTAAAATTACAAACTTCATATTCACTTAAAAAAAAAAAAAAAACCAAAAATATTATGAGGATAATGATTAGGACAGTAAGAAATCCAGGATCCAGGTCAGCACTCACCCAGCTACTACGAGTGACCCACAGCTGTGCTTGTGCCATCTACAGCCTGATCACTTGCTGTCACAGACACACCTCAGAGTCCTAATACCAGTCCTTGGTACAGGGAGACTTTGCTCTTGTCCTGAATATTGGTATGGACTTTGGCCTTTGTTTTTATTTTCATGAGTTTTCAGAGATTATGTCAAAGACAGGTATAACTCCTACTTTAAAAAGTGTAGAAGGCAGTGCCCAGGTTTTGATCTTGGTCTTAGGAACACACCTGGATTTGATCTTGTGATTGCAATAGGATCATCTGGCATTTCCAGAGAAATGAGAAAAGACCATGATTGTTTGAGAGATAGTAACACCACTTCCTGCATTTCATCCTATGAGGTTCTGTAAACAGCTTAAAAGGTCTATTTTAGTAGGAATTTAAACCTGTGACAATTGATTTTTCCAGGGTATGCTATCTGCAAAACTGTGCAAACAAGTTAATGATCTTATTACAGAAGTAGTTCCCACCTGTGCACTGAACATTGCAGCAAATTTGATGGAGAATTGATAAAAAAAGTGATACTCTTTTTCTTCCCGAAAAGGGCCACTGGCTTGCCTGAAGGGCACTTGTTTTACCTAACAGACAAATGTGCTTATAAAGTAGACATGAATGGCTGGTGTTGTGCATTCCAGTTAAACCCCTGGTGTGCTACCTTCTTTTCTGCTTCCAGGAGATGTCCAAGGGCCGAGTGGGTACTGACATCCTGAGCATCCTGAACATCCTATACAGATGCTAGATGCTGGGCAATATGGGAAGATCTGTGCTAGCTTCAGCCGCCGGAGCCATTGGTGAAACTCCTGCTTCCTTCCATGGCAGGGATATTCCCACCCAAAAGTCCCTGAAATCAGCAAGACTTTCATTGCATCACCTTTAGTGTCCTAGGAGAAGATAACAGACCTCCGAACTCAGTGATCTTGCAAAACAACTTAAATGAGAAGGCTTTCAAGTGGCATGACACCACTAGAATTTCATACTTTCAGTTATGCTAGAAGGACTCCCTTCCAATAGGACCAACCTTGTCTGTCTTGGATGCCTCATTCACATTCAGTTATGTTTGCACTTGTAAGGGAAAATCCATTCTGCCTTTTGGTCTGTCTCTACAGAGAGACATAAACACTCTGTCCTAAGGCTTATTTTGAGCAAATGTACTACCTTCCTTCTGAACTTAATTGTTACAACAAAATTCAGCAAGAGACTGTCAGGTTTCAGCAAAACATAGCTTTGGCCATGGCCTTGGCTCTGGTGTGGGAAGCAAGGAATATGTTTCCAGCCATCACAAAGGGGAGGAAAGAAATAAGTCCAACTGAACTAAACACAACAGGAAACTGGGGCTGGCAGCTGGATGGCTTGGCCTCCATCCCGCAAAGAGTGTGGTGGAAATCAGTCCCAGTGAGCTTGCAGCTGGCACACAGAGGGTCAGTTTGACGTGGTCACCAGAGCCCTTTTTACCCCATTTCATCTTAGGATTTGTGAATGAAAATTCCTGGTTGCCCCTGAGGAATCACCAAGCCTGGAAGGACCATAACCCGAGGGGAGAAAACCAGGGAAAATTCAGGTCATGTTTTTTCATAGAGTGTTGTGGATTCATGCTCCCATCCAGCAGCCATCTCAGCTGCTGGTGAGTTTGATGCTGTAGGCTCCAGCCAAGATCTTCCATAATGGATCTCTTGTTAACTACGTCTGCTCTAACAGATGCTGCTCTGTGCTTTAGTCATATTTTGGAGCTGAACGTCTCTGCTCCCTGTTTTTCAGGCAAAGCCCATTCCTTTATTTCTCTCCTACCAAGCACCACAGGTTCCTCTTCAACACCACTCCACAGGCCTACATGGTCCCATTGATTTTCCATAACCTTCCTCAGCAGCTGTAAGGGGTTTGTTTAAATGATAAACCTGCTGACTAACTCAACCCTTCCAGGTTTTCAGGAAACAGCCATTTCCTGATGGACTCTACTTCAGCATCCTACTTTTCAGCAAGTCCTTTGATGGCTTCCTCATTTCCAGGCCTGCAGAAAATCAAGCTTAGCAGCCCATTAGTTTCTGACTGTGGTTCAGCAAAGCTTAATTGCAAGGAGTTTTTCACCTTTACATTTAATCCATTAATTTTATTTTTTTCTACAATTTTTCTTTTAGTTTATAATCCCTGAACATTTATTTTGCTTTCTTCCTTCGTTACTACTTCTTGGTGTCCAACTGCATTCTTATGTAATTCTCTCTCTCTTGTCCAAGCTCTCCTCCAAGAATGAGGTAAAAAGATTACCAACCAGCTCACACCCAAGTTGACAGTGAGTCAGCGGGGTGACAGAGCTGTTTAACAGAGTGACTCGAGTCCTGATGTAGAAATGGCCTCATCTGCTGTTGGAAATGTTTTCCCATGAACACATTCATTTACTGCTCTGGGTTCTGCAAAAACACATTACAAAGAGGTATTTCCCGTACTGTAGAACTCATGGTGGAAAGGGAGCAGAGGGCATAAACCTAATACCCCTTGCTGAAATGGAAAACTTAAATACTGAGGGCTAATTGCCTAGTTGTATATAACATGTGGCAGAGCCAGGCGTAATTTCTGCGTTAGGATTCTTGGCACAATATTTTATTAATCTGGCTGTATTTCCTCTTTCTTTTGATTATTCCTTGCATTTGTTGACTTTGTCCTGGGTCTCTGGATGAGAGGCAGACCAGAAGGGAAGGCACAGGGTGGCCCAGTGTCTGGACTGCTGCATCATGTGGCAGCCTTGTGCTTTGGCAATGAGCTCCAGGATAGGGGCAAGCACTGGGACTGGAACCACAGCCCTCCTCAGTGTGGGGCTCCACCACTGGCTGTGGGGGCAAATCCCGCCAGGAATGGGCTGGGCATGATTAGGGAAGAAGGAGTAGGGGGAGGAGGCAGAAGCCCACCCAGACTGGTGGTGGGATTGCAAAGGCTCAGGAGCTTATTGATGGACAATTCTTTGATGAATGACTGGATCTGCTTTGTTTTTCACTGAATGCTTGACCTGCAGACAGTGTTAAATAATGAAATTATGGGGTTTCTTACTAAAATCACATGTATGTCACTGCTAGTTCATAGCAAACAACATGGCTTCATTGTAAATTTATATGCTGTGTAATTTTTTTTTTTCACTCTTAATGGAAAACACACTGTTTTGTTTGGACCATCTCCAGGCGTTTCAGTTATGGAGTTACTCACTGAAGGTGAAGCATGTGGGAGGTTGCTTTAAGCAACATTACTAGTAAAACCACTTTGAATATTGGCTGCTCTTTTACTTTATTTGGATGAAGAGCAATATTTTCAAAAGTGTCTGAGCTACTTAGGAGTCCATGGCTTACACGAGAAAAATTTCACTGGCACATGTTGGACTGGTTGTGATGTTTTTCCTTCAATGCTTATACCTCCAGATAGAAATACAAGACACTGGAACAAAAGTGCCTTTTACTAGTGCAGTTTCTTTTAATTCCTGAACCAGATTAACCTGGACTGGCACAAGCAATAGGAGACTAACACGGATACCTTGACACAAACTGAGTTGTGTCTCTTCTATCAAACTCAGTAAAATGAATGCAGCCACCTTTGTGCACATTTAAGGCAGTTGTGAAGAAAACTGTTTTTGAATTTTTTAAGAGCCAAAGTACTCTAATAAAACTTGATGCTTCTTCAGCTATGCAAATGCTTTTTGAAAATGCTAGCCTTGCAACTAAAAGAACAGAACACAGGCATTAAGGAAAAAACAATGCTATAAAGACTTCCTTTTATGCCACTGTTCATTAGGACATGAGTAGAAAAAGCAAGAACTTGATTTTTGCAGAGATGACTTAGATGTTTTTTCTTTCACCACTGTCTGGTGCTCACTAATTATTAAACAATAATAATTAAATAATAATTAATTAATAAAATGTCTACCTTGGCTGTTACTGGGCTGCAAGAAATTTTAAAATGTTACTCAAATGCTAGACAGAAAAAACTTCTCACACTGTGCTTCTATGTGCAGGATACATGCATCCTTCTGGCAGTACCTGCTGTGGGAAGGATTCTGCTGCTGCAGCGCAGCCTTTGGGCCAGGCAATGCAAGCCAGAGCTGTTCCTGTGTGCAGTACACACTGCAGAGGCAGAGGGGCCAGCAGGCTGTCATTTTTAACACACCCCTGGAAGAAGCCTCTTAAAGCCTTATTTTCAAAGCCATATATGTTATTTTTTTGGAGCTTGCCCAGGAGGGGACAGGCCAGATATTGGCCACACAGCTACATCACAGACAGGCAACAGTGAGCCTCAAGAAATTAGAAGCCACAGCTGATGACATCCAGACAGCTCATGATGAGGAGCAAAGTACTCAGCAAGGACTCTGGGACCAATTGGGGGTGGCCATGCAAATCAACAGCCCATGACTGTTGGCCAGAAGGCTTCTAGAACATTTTATGAGAGACTATATATATATATGTGTGTGTGTGTGTGTGTGTGTGTGTGTGTGTGTGTGTGTGTGTGTGTGTTTGTGTGTGTATGTGTCCGCCTCACATTGGGATCTTCTGAAGCAGCCTTTTTATGCCCTTTTTATGTTTTGTTTTTCACCCTCATTTGTGTCCTTTTATTTCTTTAATAAATATCTTCAGTTTTGGCACTTCAGTTGTCCCTTTCTTGTTGCCTGCCACCACACCACTCCCAGAACCAGCGAGTTTTCCTGCACACTCTGAAGATCCCTCAGGGTGTTGGTGCCAGCCCATCTCCAGCCGGGTCAGAGATCACTGGTGGTCGGATGCGTGCTGCAAAATTATTTGACCTGTCCTTTTTGGCTTTTAAAGCAAATTTAGGGACAGTGCAGAGGATCCCATCCTGAGTTCATTGCGGAGCCCTCTGATACCTCCTCCTTCCCAAGCCTCATCCCAGACAAAATTTATATCCTTGCTCTCTGGGCCAGGTCTTGAATCCTTACAATCCCTTTTATGGGTTCATTATAACCATATAGTCCTTCAATCCCAATTTAGTGGTGTTCTGCTGTATCTCCACAGAGATTCCACCTCTTTTTAAAGCGCTGGAGGCAGACAAGAGGGTAGTCCAGCTTGTCTCCATTTCACATAACTCCTTCCAAACATTTTTTGCTGCGTCCCTCTTGCAACATGGCCCTGTGGCTCGTTTGTGGCTGCCTCACCTGGCTGGGCTGGCACAGCTGCCCACCTGGGCTGATTTCACACCTCAAAGGAAAAAGTGACTCCCACCTCCACAGCCCTGCTGCCCTCTACACCATGCAGCCATGGCAGGGGGATGAGCAAAACCTCCCTGACTGCTTCCCCTTCCCTGAGCTCACAGCGGGCAGGTCAGGCTCAGAAGCTGGCAGCAGTTTTCAAGCACAGTAATCTTCCTACAGGAGCTAGGTTGGACATGGTTTGTTTGAAAAATGAAGTTGTCATCCATGGATTGCAATAAAAAAAAAAAAAAAAGTAGTTTCTCCCTTCAGTCTTGTTGTTTGTGCTTTCTCAGGATTTTGCAACTCTTACTTAGATTCGGGGTATGTTCTTGACTACAAAAAAAAAAAAAAAAAAAAAAGTAATGCTGCCCACTGTTATCCAGTTTTCTGAACAGAAGTAAAAAACAGAAATAAAAATATATACCTTTCATGTTTTTCCTGAAAGTTTTCCAGTCCTGCAAGTTTTCATGGAGTTTGGCTAAACAAAATAATTGCCTGTGTCATGACTGTGTTTTATGTGTGCCCTTAGAATAAGTCATTAAACACGTCTGGTGTTCTCAGACCAAAGGAGACCTCAAAACACAGACTGTGCATGTGACCAGCTGTCAAGTAAAGAGATCTGACAGTCAAGGTCTCACAGTTCCCACTCTCCTGTGCACTCTCTCTCTGGTAGATCAGGTGTGAATGCCTCATGCTTTTAAGCATGTGGACTGAAAATCAGATTTTCCACTTCATAGAAAATATGCAGGCTTTTTCAGGAGCACAAATAGGAGTGTGCATATGTCTGAACAGCAGGAAAAAGGACAGATGATCTGGAGACTGAACAACAGCTTACCTCTAAGCATGTTCAGGCAAAGATGTAGGAATGATGTTTCAAAAATGAAAGAAAGGTTGGTCACCTTTACCAAATCCTTAACCCTGTCCAGCTCTGGAAAGTCTGTTTTCCTGATGAGTCTCTTTAAGAAACACCACATGGGCAGCCAGCCTGCCCAAAGAACATTGCATTAGCTGTAGAGACATATATATGATACTGACATTTCCCCTGACACAAGAATTTCTAAACAAAATAATTGTCACTTGTTAGCATATATTTGTGGCTCAAAATCAGACCTCACTGTGATCAGACAGGAGAGGGGTCTGGAAGGCAGTAGCAGCTGGACTAGCTCAAATCAGGCACATTTTTTGAGTAACTCCCTTGAACTAAGGAGTGTTTACATATTTTGAAAAGCGGGATAGCAAAGAGACACTTGAGGACAAGAAGAATGTACAAACTTAAAAATCTGTGGCAGAATAAGCAACAAAATATCCAGATATCATGAACTCTGGAAAGACAGAGAAACAGAGAAACCCCAACCTATATCAGTGATCCCTGAAGCATCCTTCAATCTTTTGAGTGGTAAACACCCTTTATATAAAAACAGTTTAATTTTGTACTCAGTGTGGGTGGTAAATGGGAAGGCTTCTACTTGTTTCAGTTGGCCTTTTGATCTCTTAATAAATTAGATACACCTAAACCAACAAAGTTTTTCATCAGGAACAAAAAAAGTAATGCTATGGAAGGGGCAATATTCTTTCCTTTTGAACAAAAGCAACATCCAAGAATTCTTTCCTGAACTTGCCAGAAAGCCTTTGAAAGGCTTCTGCACAGAAAGTAGGGAGTATCTTCTGCATTGTCTCTTCCTTCTCACAACTTTTCACTTCCTTTTTCTCTATATATTGTATTTATTTATTTCCCATTAAACATAGAATGGTTTTGGTTATAAAAGATCTTTAAGACCATTGACTATCACTGTCTGGCCCAGGAGCAATCCATGCTCCTAAGTGTCACATCAACACATCTGTTAAATATCTCCAGGGATAGTGACACCCTTCAGGCATCATAGACAAAGATATTAAACCAAACTGGCTCTGAAACTGGGCCCTGGGGAACACCACTTGTGACAGGCTGCCTACTGACTTTAACTCCATTTCTACCTCGTCCTCCAGGGAATTACAAAGGAACTGCATCTGTGGTGTAAAACACCTGGCTGTCACCTTGAATCTTGCCACAGAGATGATTTAGGCTTTCTAGATGAGGCACAGAGAAAGGCAACACAAATGAGAAACTGGTAGGTCTCTGAGGGGTGGACAAAAGTGTTCAGCAAGATGTTGGGCATGCAGGGACTGGAGGAGCAAGTAGATCTGTAAACATGTGAAGTCTAAGCAGCTAAGGAGAGAAAGGCTTTGGTTAACATGAGAGACTTTGCATTTGAGAGACATGAGAGACTTTGCATTTGAGAGACATGAGAGACTTGCATTTGCTCCTGCTGGGTCCAGCTGGTGAGAGGCAGTGCTGCCAACCCAGACACACCTATTCTGAGGGGGCACAAAAAGGCACCAAGCAGGAAGGGAGTGCTGGCCCAGGCGATGCAGGGAAGTGCACTGCGGGCTCTGGGCACAGTGATCTCAAATGTGCTGGCTCTCTGCTCTCAGAGCTCCAGCTCTGCGCGTCTCCTACTGTGCGCTGAGGCTGAGAGCTGCAACACTGCGTGTGTTGTGTATTTATTGTTAACAGATAGCCATATAAACAGTCTGGCTTTCCCAGCAAATGGTGATCCAGGGCTCAAGCAGAAAATCTCTGAGGTATTGCAGTGCATTTTCACGAGACATGATTTATTTTGGAATTGTATGTTTTGGCTTTCTGCTCATTATGTCCAGTAATCAAGCTCTATGGACTGCTTTACATTACACATGCCATGCCATGGAAAGCCCAGCACCAAGGCATTAGTCATGAATCACCAGGATCTGGGGAGATGAAAAAACCTGAACTCTTCTCATTTTTTATTTTTGTACTTAATAATGCTTAGAGTGATTAGGAACACCAACTTCTTTTTCCATCATTTTGCTGAAGCAGACACTTGGCTCCCATCAGTGTGTAAGTGATTGGCTTTCTAACAAAAGGCAGGGGGCTAATGAACCCTTTACATAAGTCCTCTTTTCTTCAAAATGTGAAATAGGATTTAGCAGAAAAATAGAGTCATAAAGACCTATACTCAAACAGCACTGAAGAACAATTTTATTTCACTTCTGCCCTCTTCCTATTGCTATGCAGATCTATGTGTGCACACATCCATTTCTATACATAAGCCAATCAGATTTGGTTTAGTTAACCTGCTGTGGTTAAATGCAAACTGGGGACACATTGTAGGAGAAAAATGTCCATGCACATAAAAAAAAAGGAAAGGAAGGTGAAGAGCAAAAGGAAAAGGAAGAAAGCAGAGGGAGGAAGGAAGGAATAGGAAGAGGGAAAAGAAGAAGTAAGTTTGTTTTCTCTGTGCAGGAAATGTTTTCTCTATAGCAACAAGATGAGATCTGAGGTTAAATGGTGCAAATGTGGACTTCAAAGAAAGGAAGGTGGGCATATAAGAATCACAGACTGGATTAAGTGATTTACTGGAAATAACCTATCTCTTTGCTGCCCCTGTGTTTTAGCCCTATGCTATCTCCTGGAAGAGACAAGCCTGTGTCTTGATACAGCTTTTGATTAATTCCCATCCACATTCAAAAATACCAACTCTCCCGAAAAAGGGTATTTCTTTCACGCTCCATATTACACATGCCAAATACTTTATTGTACTAGATACAACCTCTAAACATTTACAGTAAGTGCACTTAGTAACAAAATTGTTTGCCAAAGCTCGTTGGCTCTCTCAATACTTTTGAATTACAAACACGGCTTTATTTAAACAGGAAAAATTAACAAATTCCTGAGTCTCCCACATACACTTCTGGTTATCAGAATTTTATCACAGGCAAAAGGGAACATTTCATGGAGGCTCTGGTTAAAATGCTGGCAGCTATCAGTGTGTTGGATTTCCATGTACCACAGAAGACAGCAGCATAGTTTAATATCCATGTGCTCTGTGTTTTTCTTGTGGCTTTTTTAGTTTGTTTTGTGAGGTTTTTGTTGTAATTGTTTTGTTTTGGTTTGGCTGTTTTGTTTGTTTTCTTTAAACATAAACCTCTTTTTTGTCTTCTTGATAGATTTAGAAAAGAGAAGCTGGGTCAATAGCTTCTTAGAAAATCCTCTAAGAGAGGAAAATGGAAGGAAAGATAAGGGCACATTTTCTTAAGGAGCTGTGGCTGGACAGGTGTGGATGCCAGTAAAGCTAACTCTCTATTGGAAGTGGCCTTTCCATTAAAATGGAAAAGCCTAGCAATTTGTCTGAACAAATGAGATTGCAGTTGCAAATTCCCTCCTTACAGACATCAGAGTACAGCACAGACTGATGCCTCACAGCAAGAACTGGTTTGAAAGGACACGACAGGTACACTTGCAATAACAGGAAAGCCCTTAACAGGACCAGAAAAAGGAAAAGCCTGCATTTACCTCTGCAGTGAGTGGAACAAATTTGCCAGTTTGCTAAGACTGACCTCTGCCAGCTACATCCAGTCTTGAAGTCAGAAGAGACAATGACAGGGACAGCAGGGTCAGGGTCATGCCTCCTGCACAGGGTGGGGACAATGCCCTAGAGAAATGCCTTTGCCCACCCTGCTTTGCATCACCTCCATTCACACAGACTGAAAGACAGACCAGAGGAGTTTGCATCAAAGCCTCTCCATTGGTGGTGTTCTTTCTAATTCCACCTGGTAAGACCAATCTGCATGGTGGACTTTTATTTCTTTCACAGCAAAATCTGCATGTTTTTTGTCCGAGGATACCCACTGCAGAGCGATCTGGCTGCAGGAGTGTCACAGACAGAAACCCTAGATGGCTTTACAGTAAAGTATGGAATCTGGTAGTATGCTACTGAAGCAACACAAAGGTCAGAAAAAGCTACAAAACCTGCTTCAGAAGCAGAGCCCACTTCAGTTTCCCCTGACACACTGCTCCTGGGACCCAGGCTGGCCATGGTTAAACCCCTGCCCACCACACCAGTACAGATCAAAAGACAGCCCATGCAGTGACCTGAAAAGTTTAATTTCAGTGCAATCCTATACTGGGACAAATTTATGTTGATATTCAGAAGTTACATAGCAGAGGAAGGAGATATAAAACACTGGACATAAGACATGTCCTTTAGTTTTTGACATCCAAGTTACCCAGGCTTAGTTTGCCCCATGAAGAGAGCAGGCCTGCCCTTTCCTTTTCACCAAGTGGCTTACTCCAAGCCTTTGCTGCCTGATTGTTAAAGTGCTGCTACAGCTGTGACTATTGGCAAAGGCAGAGTTAAAAAAACAATGTAGCAAGTATTTAAAAAAAACTCCATTACTGGTGCACTATGGACAGATTCCAATTTTAGGAATCAGTGCAAAAGCCCTTTTTCGGTCTGCCCTCTCTTCTATCTGCCCAGCTTTTTCAGTCAGAAGCCAGCCTGAAGCTGCCAAGGGATCCCAGAAAACTGAGAAAAAAAAAAGGTGCTGACAAGAAAATCAATGTGTCAAATATACACAGAATATATTTTCAATCTTTTATAAAAAAAGTTGTGCTTTTTCTGACTGATGGGTTACCTAGCTTCTGTATATATCACAGCAACAGGGAATTAAAATTCAAAGGCCATCTTTTTAATTAGTTTTCATATTTATTCTGCCACTGAAAATACATGAAGTAGAAAAACACATTTTCCTTGATCTGCATATTCCTTTTAATACACAACTTCCCACCACTACAATTGCTGACATGAACACCATTACATTTGAACTTCAAGAGGATTTACTTGGACCAGAAGCAATCAGCAACAAAAGAATTTTAATGACTGTGGGAGGATCGTTGGTATTTTAAGAAGTCTTCTAAAACCTTTTGAAGAATTTGAGATAAGTAAAAATAAGTGGGGCAATCTTTTTCCCTAAGTACTTTGCACCATGTTTTCACATAGCAGAAGTGAGCTCTACAACTGCACAATGTGGCTGGAAAATCTGAATAGAAGACTAAAACTTAAAAAAATTCTGAGATGACAACAAATGGCTGGGAACCATTCTAAGGAACACAGCAAATGGGTCCTTCTATTCCAGGCTCTTGTTTTTATTCTCTTTGCTCACTGGAGCTTTAATTTCATTAGCTTGCAAAGAACTACTCAATTCACAGATCAGATTTCTTGAGGATATAGGAACATGTCAACAACACAAAGCACTAATCAAATTGTTATACAGCAGCCATATGCTTGGTGACCTCCTCTAGCAGAATTGTACAAGCAATATTCCTCCTGCTGCATTTGATCTGAAACATTGCACTTCACCTTTCAGAAGAAAAGACACCTGCTGTCAGACATGCTCCTGGATTAATATACCTGACAATGGAATTTAACTGCTGCTAAGAGTTCAAAAGGTTCACCTTCTGGAATTTTTGAGTGACTCCTTGGGTTGAACTATGTACCTGGACAGCAACTGCCCTCTGTCACAATCACAGTGACGACAGAAATCCTCCCTGGACATCTGTCTTCACAAAAGGCCTTTGGACCCACCCATGTTCAAACAACCACACCACTCCTGTTTTCAAGTTATTCACCCATGGCTTCTCAAAACCCACCAGACCTCCAGCAGGTTAAACTAGGGTGAATGATTTGCTGCTATTTTGTAACATCATCCTCCCACCCTATCCAGAGGAGATTCAATAAAAGCATGCAAATAGCAGTGAAAAGAACATGGAAAGGACAACTCCCAGCTCAAAAACCCCCAAACCTTAGCCAAGCCAAAAGTGTCTACAATCTTCTAATTTCGCAGGGATGTTAGGGGCAGGAAAAAGTGCTCTTGCTGAATTCAAGGAAGGAAGGAACTCCAAGCATTCTTGAGAAAAAGAAATTTTTGTTTTACTCAGATATCTGTCTTTGGAGGCAGATTTACCCTCTCCTTTCTTCTGCTTACCTGCACTAGTTCAAGTATCAAGCAGGCACTAAGGAAAATATATGAGTGGATAAGCAAGCAGATGCTTTTAAATGAAAAAGTTCATGCAGCCTGCTTTTCTGTTTCTCACTACAGTTCTGCAAATAAAAACAAATCCATCTGTACATTCACTTGCTCTCAAATACAGTCAGAAAAAAGATTGGTTTTGTTCAAAGCCAGTGGATATATTCAAAACCTTGGTCAACTGGCAGACAATGTAATGTTTATTCATTCTGCCTACTCCACTTTCCACAGTGTCCACACAAAACTAGCTTGACTGTTCAGGTGGATTTCAGTTTTACTGACAGCAGTGTCATAACTCTCACTTCATTCTGTGGAGGCAGGATTTGTTCACTTGTTTCTCTTCCCTCTCTAAGCAAGGAACTGCCTATTCCAAGCAATTTTTTGCTTGGAAGCATAAAATCCAAGCATCTCCTCAAAGAAAGAGATGTTGAAAATACTGGATTTTGTTGAGCTGACCCTCCACCCTCCATTTTTTCCCTGCCCAAATGGGAGAATAGCATCCCTTAAGTTACATTCCAGTATGGTAAAATGAAGGATATGTATGTCTGGGTTGTTTTGTTTTGCGGGGTTATTTTTTTGTGAGTGAGTCTTTTTCCCTTGTTTTTTTGTTTTTCTTTTTGTTTTGTTTTGTTTTGTTCCTCCCCCCTTTTGTTTTTCCTTTTCGTTGTAGAGGCAATTACAATGACGAAAACAGCACCAGGAATTTGCTGTTGATATATTTTACATTGTTAGGATAACACAGAGTTTCCTGGAAAGAGGTCCCAAGTTTTTTATCAGCAAGATCCCACCTTTGCTGACATGTACCCTTCTTGATGAGTTTTGTTTACTATCAGTGATTCTTGGTAACTGATATTCACATGAGTGACATTTCTCTTCAAAACAGTCTCATGTGGAAAAAACCCACCTGTTAACTTAGGTACTTATAACAGTGTACATGTGTGGCTATTATCTGTAATATGGTCCAGTCATTTGGATTGGATGACTATCTTATAAAGTGTTGACTTCACAACACAAAATTGTGCCTTGGTTCTTAGTAGCCCACTGCTTTTGAAATGAAGGAGGCATCATTTGAATGGTACCCTACAAATACTTCTCAGTGCAAAAATGCCAAAGGTGTTCTGTTTTCAGTTATAGGAAAGGTTCCATAAAAACATACCTTTTCTTTTTTGCCATTAAAAATTCATATGCTTTTTGCTATGAACAAGAAAAGCATTCCAAGAATATGCCATAAATACAACTTTTGTAATCTACCAACCTGACTGTAGCCCTTTAAGAGCTTTAGGGATGTATCGTACTTTAAGAACTTATCCATAAAAAACTTGGTACCCCTTACATATTACAAATTTCATACTGTACTTCAAAGAAGAACCTTATATACATTGTGACTAAAGTACTGTTTATTTCATAATCTAAACAAACACTGGAATACAGTCTATGTTTTTCTACTTTCCGGCAGACTTTACAAAGAGATTTTTTTTTCATAATTGAAACAATCTGCATACACACAGAACATGCATTCTCTAACACCAATAATGAAGGTAAGAAGAGTCAGTTTCCCTCATCTTCCTGTTGCCTGTGTTAGAAAAAAATACTTTTCTTTTTACTGTAGTTATGACAGTGTGGCTAAGGATACAAAGACTAGAGCACAGTTTTACTCCCTGCACAGAAAATGTTCATCACAAGCATGCTGATGGTGATACATATTACATGTCTATTAAATGATAGGCATATTTTTATCCCCTTTACTCCCTTTTTAAAAATACTAAGTGGCTACATGTAAATGCAGTGAAGCAGGTATAAGCTTAATTAATCAGAGTTGATTCAGACTGGCACCAAGATGCAGCAAAGTCCGACAAAGTCTCAGCAAGGCTTTCTGTGGATCACTGATGGCCTCTTCTGCAAAGCAACCACGTTCTAATTTTTCAAAGCAGAAATCAAAGGCTTTGCAGCACGGCCAATCCTGTGGGCAGGGCAGTCTGCGCCGGTATGCCAGGCCCCCTGGAAAAGATGCACTTGTAGTCCATTAGTGTTTGAGAAAACGTGAGTGGGTTACCTTCCCCGGGGCCACGCCTGCTGCTCTGTGTGGGCCAGGGGCTGGCCGTGGTGTCACACCACGGAGTGGTCGTTGCTGTGCACGCCAGCCAGGATGGTGTGGTTCAGGGACGAGGCCGAGCGGTCCGAGCCCTCGGTGGGGCCGTTGGCGCTCTCGCTGCGCTGGCAGCACAGGATCTGCTTGAACGTCGCGCTCATCTCCTTGTCCCGGTAGGAGTAGATGATGGGGTTCATGGCAGAGTTGAACTCTGCCAGGAGCAGGAAGAATTTTTCATAGGCCAGGACATTGCACTGGGGACAGCAAACGTCGAGGAGCAGCAAGACTAATCCTGGGGTCCAGCAGATTATGAAAGCACCTAGAAAGAGAAAGAATGGACAAAACACAAAGTCTACAAATATACTAATATACCATTACTTGTCAAAATTCCACAAGAACCATCCAGACAGAAGCAGCAATGGTTAATTTTCTCTTTCAGGATCATTGTTCCCACACTCTCTTTTCACTGACCCAATGAGAGGGATGCCTTTCAAAGATCTGTAAATGGTTATGGGCAGCACATCAAAAGAGCAAGACACACCCCTAAGCCCCAGTCCCAGCCCCTCCACCATCTGAAACTCTGCTTGGCAAATACATTTACATTTAAAGTTGATAATGAGGAACATTTTTTCCCTTCAGCTAGAGACCTCTGACTAATCAATCTCTTGATCAGAAGAAACAATACTGCAATTTACTTCTCAAACTAATAACAACAAAGAAAACCTTTCTGTGAGTGCTGAAAAAGAAAAAGAGAAAGAAAAAGAGTGGTGCAGGCAGCAATTCTCAAGAAAAAGAAAGCCTGGTTCTTGTTAACCCATTTCAGCCCCATTATGTAATGGAAAGTCCTAAACACACATCCTTCTTGCACTGAAATGCCGTCCTTCAACGGATCTACTTCTTTTCTTAGGGGTCTATTCAATCAAAATTCAGAGGCTCATCAGGCTTCAATAGTGTCAAAGCCACAGAGTCTTACACAGATTAAAATGCTTCCCCCCTCCTTTCTCTGTTTTCCAAAGCTCTGAGGAGAACAAAGCCCAGAACAAAATTCAGAGCTCAATGCAGAAATTAAGTCAAATGCTTTGTACTTTATTGGGAGTACTGAATTAAAGGAAGATTGTAACTCCTCGCAGGAGTTACAGGAGGTTAGAGAGGCTTTAAATGTAAGCTCTGCTGGGGAAGCCCTTACACACCAGTCATGTCAGAACAAAGACAGGGCTCCTGAGATTTTCCAGGCTGCTTTACTGAGGTGGAAACCAAAATCTTATCAACACTGAGCAGGATTAGCATGGGCAGCAGCAATAAGGACTTCCCAGCACTACGCTGAGAGCGCTGTTTTCAAACTGGTTCTCCCATCACTGTGGTATTTATTTGTTTATATACTGCTCCTGTTTTTATTACAGTGATGGCCTCTTGCAGCACTTGCACCTAAGTCAATTCCCACACCAGGCAGACTTTGCCGTGCCTGCCAAGAAGGTGCCAGCAATTTCTAGCTTGGGCAGTGACAACTGTACTGTGCAGTTTGGACAGCAAACCCAGGTAGATCAAATAGAAGATTTTCCAAAGGGTCTGCAAGCCTACAATACACACCAGGGGACAGACACAGGAAATCACACACACAGGCTTTTTACACACCAAAAAGCATCCCTAAACTGAGTTTGCTTGCAACTAATGGTGCCACTCAATGTCTATCGCTTTGCTGACCAACAGTGCTCATCAATGGAAAGAAGCTGGGGGATGAATTGCCAGTTGCGAGGTCAAAGCATCGAGCTCTCTCACCAAATGACTTTTTTAGGGTCCCTGGCAGCAATTTGACAGCATGGGGATGAAACTCTCCCAAGCTGAGGTGGCATCAAACACATGAACCCGCTTCATAGCTTTTGTCTTTTTGCAGCTCTTTTGGTTTACAGCAGTCCTAGAAAAGAGTACTTGAAACCCATGCAAAGGACTAGAGGCTTTTGTCCCTTCCTTTTACCTGTTGCCATAAGAGTAGAAAACTGCATTTCTTTATTTGCAGCATTGTCCATGCTGATAGAATCTGCCCCCTGCACAGAAAAGCTCTGCTGAGCTACTTTTTGCAGAAACAAAGTCATTAATTCAAATTCAACAACTCACTGTTGAAATTGTGCATGTTGTGTTCAGCCTCCTAGCTAGTAAGGCAGCAGTGCACTTTGTTTTAGCTTAAGCATGCATTTTCTTCTCTATAGGCTGCCTTGGGAGAACAACATCAGAGATGGGAACACTGCGAGTCATGGGATCTACAGTGAAGGACAAAAGACAATGACAGCATCCTCAGAAGGCCTGTAGCAGAAAAGTCCAATGTGGAAACAATGGAGCTAGCAGGAAAGCTCTCATAGCATTGTTCAAAGTTGCAATTGAAGGCTTCCAATTTTCCATTTTTTTTAAATCTGTTGCTAAGGAATAACGGAACGTTCTGTTGGCATAAATTTTGATATGTTAGAAACAGCCACAAAAAGCTCTATGGTGAGGCAGATAGGAATTTTCTCCTGAGAAAGTCTCAAAGTCATCCAGAAAAATCCACATGCACTGCACTGCACTGAACACTTGTCTCAGATGGAGTTCCTGAGCCTCTCTGGGCTCCTCAGTATCTCAGGTCTGATAACCTATGTGCTGAGGCTTGATTGGCTGCACTCAAGAAAAAGTGGACTGTGGTTGAGCAACCAACTAACTGCTCTGTGCAGCTCAGGCTACACTGAAAAATGATAAAAACAAAAGTTGCCTTCCCACCCAGCTCTGGAAGGAAGTCACCATTGTGCAAGTTGTCACCCTTCTGCTCCTAGCAAAACATCCCCCCCATGCTAATGGCTCTGGCAGCTTATGAAGTGCTTGTAAATGGTTACACAAAAATGCCTCAGCTTTGCTCATTTTATTTAACTGTTGGTACACTGGAAAATACTGAGAAGCATCACTCAGGTAAGGATATGTTTGAATTAGGTACAGAGGAAAACATAAATCTCAGACTCTTAATACTTCAGATTTAGGAAACTTCATCTGGTTAAACATGGAATTCTTTTTCTGCAAGGAAAACAAGGATAGATTTTTTTTTTCTCCTCTTACTTAGAATATTTGTTGAAGTAAACTGGAAGTGAAATTAAATTCTTCACCTCCCAGAAATCTGTTGTGAATTGACTTCACCAAGAATGAGGATCTAAAAATACCACATTTAATAAAATAGAGACATCCAAAAGCTTCCTGCTGCCATATACTGGAAAGCCTTAAGCATACACCAAAATACTGATGTTTTTCTGCTCAGAATCAGAACTGAGAGCAGTCTGAAGTACAGTATTAGTAATTTCCAGGTGCATCTTTACATTTTACAAACTTGGTCAAACCTAAATTACAATAACATACAAAGCAGATCTGTTGCATTCAGTTACTTGAACCTTTGTGGATATGCCAGAGTCGTACCAAATTTATGTCTTTGGCACTAGGAGAGCCCAACACACTTGAAAAAAACTGCAGACTTTATGTCTTTGGGTGGCTGAAGAGCACTGTTCCCTGGACAGAGAGCACCTTGCGATATTACCGCCAGCCCTGGCAGTCCTTCAAAGATGATGGCACTGCAAGAAGCTAAATGAGCTCTTCAGTTGCAGCAGAAGGGACTTTCCCATGGAGCACGGCCAAGGTCTGTCCTGTGGGTCAGGCCACTGAGGGCTGGGTGAAGAAGGAATGCCAGTCAGGCTGAATGCCCATCAGGGGTGAATGGCTAGCCATTAGACAGGAAAGCTTGAGGCAACCAGAAAAATAGCACATCTTAAAAGATTGAAGGGTCCCTATGGACTGAGAAGCATGTTTTACAGCAGGAATGAGTTACAAAAAAGCACTTATTTAATTTTCTGCTGAGGTGTGATACCTCTTGTCACAATAAGAAATGAAAGTCTGACTCCTTGTGCATTGTATGTCTTGCAGAGCTGTGGTAGAAGTCCACTGGAGGCTTTCCAGTGTCCGTGATATGACTACATCTCATCTGTCTTGAGCCCTTGTCTGGTGCATCAGCGCAGATTATGTTGGAAACTCTTGGGTAAATGAGAAAAGGCCTCACAGCAAGGTTTGATTGCAAGACACTAAAAACTATTGTAGGCAGTAGACATATGAAACCAGCCATGATAAATCACACAAAAATCAGTGAGAGCAAGAACAAAAGAGAAAACAACTCCAAAAACCAGCAGCAGAAAAGAAATAAGCTACACAAGAATAAACACTGATGAGCTAGTCACTCATTACTAGGATACCAGACTGGATGGCTACTCATGAAGCTTCTTGTGTTAGCAGGCAAAGTGTTTCCTAAGCAGCACTCTTTTTTCTTTTTTTTTTTTTTTTCTGTCTTTTGCCTTGGAGAGCCTATGTCTGTGTTTATTCTGTGAACATTTGTTTTCCTCTAACTCAAAAAAGCAAAATAAAAGAAGCACTTCTGCTTCTGCCAAGTCATACACTGCTGTCCTTCAGAGGCTCCAGAGGGATGTAGCTCTTGTCAATGTACACCTATTCTGAAACACCCTTCCTCTCTGCCTTAACCACACTGTGTCCCTTTCATGTGCTCTCTTCCATTCATCTTGTGTGTTAACCCTGATATCTGGCATGGGCTCACACTCAACCTGCAAATTCCTCAGTCTATGTGGAGAGGAAAAATGTTGAAAGGGCCTCTTTTAGGGAGTGAGAGAAGAAAAAAAAATCTCTCCTGTATTTGCAGTTTTTTAAGGATTACAAGAATAGGATACGGAACTAGCATATCAAAGACAGAAAAGCAGAAAAGATGCATTCCAGCTGAACTGCAGGAACATTTATAATCTGCTGCTGTTGCCCGTCTACTCTTGTCCATCTGCTGTCCTCTCCAAATCCCCTCCTGCCCTCAGAGTGGTACTGGTGGCAGGCAGCTGCACCCCCTCTTGCTCTGGGACTACGGTGACTGAGAGAGGAAAGGGCATTGAACGTCACTGATATCACTGTTACCACAGCTACCAGCAGGGAGAAGAGTCCTTCTGCACTTGGTGCAGGCTAAATGCAAAGCTCTCAGAGAATGATTTGTTTTAATTAACAAAACCATAGCCAAAAAGGGCTGCAGAAGTGCCTGGCATTTTCGACATTCTGATTTAATCCCACCCTCATCAGGGAAAGCCACTTGCTATGCTAACTGAGGTGCAAGCTCATCAGCTGCAACACAACTGCACTTCTTCATGTCCTAGCCATCTGTAAACTGTATTAATAGTCCTTCTTATCACACTGAGTATTGTTTTGTGCATGGCTTGAACAGAGATGAGTACTGCAAGTATGCAATAGTGCCTATTTACAGCTGTGTACTGTTTTCCCCTGACACAAACATGACAGCATGAAATCTAAAATGAATGAATGACCATAGATGCCAAAGATCACAAAGAGCATTTATCATGCTCTAAACATACAGAGTGTAGATGCGATTCTTCTAATTCTAGTCTGACCTAATTTTTCCCACTTTTGACACAACACTATTACAATATATGCTAATAGTTCTTGGTAGATGAAAACACTGTTGTTGTTTTTTGTATTTTTTGCTGGAAATATTAACATAGAGGCAATGTTTGCTTTGACCCATGGAATTTTCATGTGAAGAGATAAAATGTGACTACCACATTTTGATCAGATTACTAGATTTAATTGTTTGCTAAACTTGAAAAATTCTGAAGAACTTGATATATGAAAGGCTTGCCTCTCAATCCACAGACTCCAAAAGACTTGAGAAGGATGACAGGGAAGGAAAGTTCTTGAAAAATACCCCTGGTGGGGGAGAGCTGCCTACAGGGTAGAGGTAAGGATGGCCATGCTCAAAAAGGTGCTATCAGAACAGCTTCATTTATTGAAGGTGTCTTTATTTAAGAAAGCTGTATGAATTATGAAAGAGTGAGAGATTCATAGCACACTCCCGCAGTTTTTTACTGATTGTAAAATGCTGCCTTCTCTGACGTGCCTCTGGGAGACTTTAACACTATGGGTGCCTTTGTGTTTCAAGCCAAACCTTCATCTTGTGAGGCTGTGTGTGAAAGAAAGAGGAAATATCTCCAGAAAGAAAGATGTAAAACAGTGTAAAACAGGAAATGAGAAACAATGCAAACTTTAAAAAAATCTACCTTAATATTCATGCAACGCTTTCTTACATATACTTTCCTAAGATGATTTGAAGCAAAAGGATGTGAGCACATAAGAGAAAATACACAACTAGAGACCATATGAAAGAGGCTGTGTGATACAAGTTACTATCTTGTCTTTCATGACAGTATATATGCCCCATCCCTAGGGATCTGTGTTCTAGTCTCCTGGGAGCTGAGCTGCTCTAAATGTGCAAGTTATAGATAAAACCCTATCCTCAGCCATATCAAATATCTTAACTCTGCATGAATTCTGTAACTGTCAGGTTTGGGAGATTTTTCCATCTACTGTACCCATGCTTTGTAAAGAGATTTTAGAATAAACTGGTTAAGCTAGTATTGCATCAGATCCCTGATTCCGTACTTTTCCACAGCTACAGGCACATGCACAGTCCAACCCCTTACTGAATCTTGTTTTGGGAATTTCAGCTAGCTACAAAGTTTGACCAGACTTTGTACAAAACAATGGCAGGATTGTGTAGGAATAGAGAAATCATGTCTTGCTCAAAAATGTGTTTCCTCTTCTCAGCAGGAATTCAGAATGTGTCTGCTTCAAACATTTGTTCTCACCTTTGAAGGTGCACAGAATTTTTGGTGTTTAAGGCATGGCTATCTTTGTCAACAAACTATCCCTTCTCTGAAGAACCCATCTGCTTCTACCTTCACACATTTGTCTGGTTAAAACATGTTAATGACTTAACATGAAAGCAGCCTTGGGGCTCTGCCTGTGCTCTGGCTGAGCTGGGAGGACCAGCAAGCCTCGAACCCAAAGAGTTAAATCCTGTGTATATTACCATCACCTCTTTCTGGGCCTTAATATGTAGTATTTCACGTGTGTCTTTTCATCTATCCAGTCCTCATCACCTTATTTCATTTCAGAAAAAATAAAGTAAAAAACTCTTTCTAGGGGGACACACCATCTTGACTACCAATGATATTTCTGCTGGCACCTAGACTCCTTTGCTACAGGCTGGCCTCTGCTCTACCTGCTCTCTTCCAGCACTCACATCATCACATTGCCCCTATTGAAAAACACATAAATACCTTGGTGAAATCTTTAGGTCAAAGTCTTTCTTTTAAACCAGACACACTTTGGCACTTATACCTGCTACACAAAGGGTTAACCGAAGAAACATCTGACCTAATATGGTGCTACATTAGCCAATAATCCTTCTGGCATCACTGGCTGCATGGCCACCATCTCTGAGCAGCATGGAGATACACAGACACAAAATGCCTGTGGTCAGTAGGGCTGCATCTACAGTGATCATACCTTCCCTTACTCAGAGTGAGCCAACATCTTTCATCTTCTCTCCCTGCTTCACTTTGCAAATCCAGACCAGAGGTGATGAAGAGCAGCTTTCCCCTCAGCCAGACTCCCAAGTGGCAGCTGTGGGGATGTTTGTGACCTTGCTCTCTGCAGCACCTTGTGCTTACTGCCCCGAGTGCTCATTGGCACGCGCTGGAGGCAGGGTATGCTGACATTCAGACTCCTGGCTTTCCTTCTGGAGATCCTATCTGCTGCATGGCTTCCCACCTTGACACCACCAGGTGGTCCTTCCACAGAGCCTGGCACCAGATGTGGATGTTTCCCATCCCGCACGGTCCCCAAGCACTGTGGTATCCCTGTAGCATCTGCAGCTTTGACAGAGTCAAACAGCAAAAAGACAGAAAAGACTGGGGAGGACCAATAACTAAAATAAAACTAACTGAAGAGAAAATGAAACTTAGCAGTAGCAACCCACCAGAAGTGATCTGCTTATTTCATGGGTACTTGCCAAGCTCTAGCCCAGGTTAACACCTGATGTAATTCCCCACCAGATGCTTGCAGTCTTGCAAGTGGGTGTACTGGTTTGTGGCCAGCTGATCCAGCTGCCCTCAAGTATTCCACAGCTGACATCTCTGAAGGAGAACTCCAGTGCTAAAGCAAATGGAGGAGACCAGGAGGGTTTCTCAATTGACATCTGCAAACCAAAGGTGTTTGAATAGCCCTCTTTTAGAACGCACTTGTAATGGTTTTAAAGAACAAATTGCACAGAGGAATGTGCAAAACGTATTCTAAAAATAAAAGCTTAATCCTGCTGTGATTTATCTGTATCCATTTGAATCCCTCAACACAAGAAAAATGGAATTTGCTCCTGACCTAGTAACTGCAGGAGAGAGATGGTGCACTGTCCCTCTTAAAAGGGAGAAGCTAAGGCTTTTATCTATAGAAAGCATTTTAGACAAAAACAGGAAGTCATTAAATGCCAGTGGTCAGCATTTCAACTGATTTCTAAATCCATAAAGATATGTGAAGCTCATGTCTGAATAAAAGCTTGGCTGTTGCCAAAGCAATCTGATTATTTATCTCTGTGTAAAGAAAAACAGTAGTCCTCATGGAGTTTCTCTGTTGCCAAAAAACCTGACACACAGAGGAAATTTTGGTGTCTCTTTCAATTTTCTGGTGTTCTAGACAAGTCTTTATGCTCTAACTTGAAAACAAATACTCCTACAGTCCCAAATCAGTGCTGGTAGCTTGGCTGGAAAATGAACACGTAAGCCCAGCTGATAACAGGCTCCTGGTACTGGTCTCCCTAGATTGCAGGAAAAAGAAAAGCAGGCAAGAGATATCTGGGGAAAACTAGAAGCAAGAACCATAGAATCCCAGAAAGACCTGGGTTGGAAAGGCCCTTAAACATCCAATTCTAACCTCCCACCATGAGAAGGGATGCCACACATTTCATCAAGTTGCTCAGAGCCCTGTCCACAAACCCTTCCAGTGATGGGACAGTCACAATTTCTCTGGGCAAACTTTCCAGTACCTCATCACCCTTATAGTAAAGAATTTAGTCCTAATTTCTAATCTTGATCTACTTTTCCATTTAAAGCCATTTCCGCTTGTTCTATCACTCCATGCTCTTGTAAAAAGTCCCTTTTCAGTGTTCTTGAAGGCCCCTTTCTGGTACTGAGAGCTGCCATAGGCTCTTCCCAGAGCCTTTTCTTCTTCAGGCTGAACAAACCAAATGCTCTCAGCCTGCTCCAACCCTCTGATCGTCTTGGCTCTTCTCTGAATTTGCTCTAATGGGTCCAATAAACAACCTTTAGCTCATACCTGGTGACCTGTTTCCACCCCCTAGTCCAAACTCGGTTAGGATTCTCTTTAGGGGCCCTGATTGCTCATAGGAATGACTTGGGACTTCAGGTGGGGGTCACCAGGTCTCCTGAAAGATGAAGATGCTTCTGCAGAAGTGAAGGCTCACTGCAAGAGGTGGTGCGAGGCCAGGGCAGGAGAGTTGGCACATGCAAGCAGGGCTCGCAGACTGGACTCTCCTCTGCAGGGTACGTTTAGTGTGCTTGGGACTTACTTGGGTGTTTCACTGCTGTTTTAGCAGCTGCAGTTTCCAATCACAGAAAACAATTCACAGCCATGTTGAAAAAGCCCTGTTCTGCCCACTTTTCCTACAGAAATCCATATAACTTCTGTGGTACTCTGCTACATAGTCAGAATGCTATGCTCAAACAATACAGCATATTTAGCAGATATCAAACAACTTCGCTATGTGAGATTGTTTAATTGTATTTTCCTTTGTTGTTAAGGACATTAAGTGTTACTGGTATTATGTTTGGATAAGCTCCAGTTGCAACACAAGATTCCAAATGAAGCCTGGGTGGATGCAATTTAATATGTAAAGGACTGCCTTGATTCTTACATAAGATTAAACTAATAATATTAGAAGAAAAATATTAGCCTCTGTTGGTTCCCTTAATAGGAATAAAACTATTTTATTTAACATGCTAATACTGGACTCTGAGTAGGAGAAAGTGTTACCAAGTGTTACCAGCTCTACCTCAACTGCAAGAAAACTGTGTGTGCTTTTAATTTATATAGCCATACTGACATTTATCTGATTATAGCTATCTGGTTAAGCTGTGGTAGATATCCTTTAAGGGAACTGCATTAAGATCAGTCACACGAAGTGATTTTAAGAAGCAGAATCCATGCTGACAGCTGTGCTTTTCAGAAAACGAAGAGCACAAGCTCCAAATTGAAATGGGCAACAGAGTAAGCCCCTAAGGATAAGGGAATGCCACTCTCGGATAAACCTGCTCGGGAAAATCTGCCTGCCTTTGGACAAGTTAGAAAAGCCTTTCTAGTCCTCACCTGAATATAACAAATCAAGCTACTGCCTTAAAGCAAAAGCAGCCTTGGACAGACTGCACATGAATGGCACTATCACCTGAGTTGTCTGCACACCTCACCATCCAAGCTGTGTTAAGGTAATGCAGACATTATTCAGGCTATCAGGCCATCAAGGAGGCACCTACAAAAGGCACTGCTAAAACAGAGGGGAGCAGACAGATGTGGCATTGCATATCACAGGAGAAGCACTGAGTAGAGAACCTGTGTTTTGATTGTGGGAAGTATATACTTACAGATTGTCAAAAGGGTAAATTCTAGGTTTTGGCACTTAATTCTACATGTACCTGTTAAAAATTATCTAGATGAGGCTGGTATCTAGGGCAGAAAATATAGGTTTTGTTCTGCATTTCCACACTGTGAAGATGAGACATTGTTTAAAGGGATGCAGCTACCTTTTGGCCCTCACAGATTTCTCTGGATTCCCCATTAGGATGCTTGCTGTCTTGCTGCATAATTTCAGTGTGGTAACAACAGTATTTTCCATACTTCAAATGAGAAATTCAGTGAATAGGACTGGAAATGTTTAATTGCTGCTGATGGATGCCAGGGGCAGCTTCTCTGATGCTTCTCTAATAATTTACCATATCAGAATCTAGATTGATTTAAGATTTTCAGACAAATATAGAAGAGAGCTCTGATAAAACCTAGTCTCTCTTTCATGTCATATCATCAAGAATCACACTCCCATGCATTATCTGGGGGGGAAAAGGTTTATCTTCAGCTAGCTCCTTCTCTCAGCAGTACACACTGGTGTAAAACCCTGAGTATGTGGCTACACCCTCATGACTACAAATGAGGGCATCCCAGTCTCATCCACTTAGAGGATTAGTCACTAAAACTGCTCCTGAGTTAGACAAGGGATGTGTCTTCTCCCTGCTCCTTCTCCCTTCCCCCTACAACTAAGCTTCCCCAAAATCACTGCATTTGTTGGAGAAGTGAGCTTGATTTGGCTTACAGAACAGATCCTTGTGTTTCCATTGGCTTATAGGAACAGTCTTCTACCTTTGGCAGTCTGCTCTCCTGTTCTAAATTTAACCTCTGCTAAGAAAAGTATGGCACCTAAAAGTACCCAAGAGTAGTGCTTGGACTGTGCTAGCACCACATCCTTGGTTGCTTGGCTTAAAGATTGCCATATAAATAGCCTCTGAAACCACAAAAAAGCACACTATCGTGCTTTTTTGAAGGTTACTCAGTCTGCGTATTTCTGAGGATGTGACTCCTTTGACCTCTGGCAGACAGTTTGCTCCAGTGTCCCTATAAAAGACTGTAGGTTTTGGCTATATATAACAGGGGACAATGATGAAGTTTAAAAAAAAAGGTGCTAAGTCTCTTAACTTTCAGTTCCCTTACTCCCACCCTCTTATGAAAGAGCAATTGAATAGCAACAGAAAAGTGAAATAACTGTCTGTGCCAAAAGTGGGCTGACTCCCAGCCACCTTCATCTCTTTCAGGGGTGTTCATGAGAAGTGCCAGACAAAGTTCATTTAGATCCAGCCCCTCTCTACCATGCAAGGAAAGCAGATGTGTCAACACTGGTGCTTTCTCTGCAGCATGCCTTCCTTGCTGCTTGGCTTTGTCCTGGGTTTTCTGCTGCTGGGCACGAGCAGGAGCTCCCACTGAACTCTTGGCCTCTCTAATGAGGCTGTCAAAGACAACAGTAATCATTCTCTTCTGTCACCTGTCTTCAGCCCAAGGGCAATGCAAACTTGTTTCTCACAGTGACACAGAGAAGAGATGCTGCTGCCAGGGCAGAGCTCATGGCTGTGCTCACACAGGGCTGCTCCCCATGGATCTGCCAGTGAATGGGCTGCTTCTGCAGGGCAAGAACTTGAAATCTCTTCCCTTTTAGCACTCTGTTTGCCATGGATTTCAGTCCTCAAGCGATGAGAGATTTATATGTCATCCAAAGTAAAATCTTTGCCAGCTGAAAATTAAACAATCCAGAATTTTTCAAAACAGAAAAGACAGTTTAAACAACTCTTTAAGATGCAGACCAAGCTGATCTGGTAAAAAAGCAGATCACCATTATGTACAGCAGGGGTAGAACTCTACTTTTAAAAATAACCGCTAATAACTGTTCCATCAGATGTGGCAGATAATGACATACAATGCAGATCACACCATGGTTGCTAGAGACAGAAAATACTTGTGAAAGCATTTGCTTCACACTTGGAATGCCTGAGACTTCATGCAGACAGTGATGAAGCATCCAGAAAGCAAGCCTAATACGTTCTGTCTCATCTGATGGCCCTTATAGCTGTCTAATCCCCTCCGGCTGATCCTGTGCCATCCCCAGGCATGTCTGTGGAGCATTCTGCCCTGACCCTCCGTGTGAACAGGCTCTAGGTGCAGGGCTGGGATGTTGGCTCCAAGGGAGGGGACAGCATACAAGCAGGGGAGTCAGCCATCAAAGACACTGCAACTCCACTAACTCCCACAAGCAATTGCAAAAACAAACAACTGCAATCACCACAGCTGCACTGAAAGCTAGCCTCTGAAAGGAAAACAAAAGGCTCCTCCACACTCTGTGGAAACCCACAAGAAGTTTTGGCATAGTTATCAGTCCTCAAAAGAAGGTCTTAGTATGCATAGGCTATCTACTGTATTGTGCCCTGCTTTAAACAACACAGTGGATGCAGGATTGTGAAATAGAAAACCGAACTAGCACACGTCAGTTGTTGTTGCCTGATGGAAGAAGTAATAAAGGACCAAGACTGCTACCAAACCACAAAGACCATTTCCACTTGCATTACATTCAGCAGCTGCACATTCAGCTGCAGCCCACCTAAGGGGCTGAGGAGGCAGTAAACTGACAGAGTAGCAGAAGGGGTGAAACAGGATCTAAAAGCATTTTGAGAGGATCAAAAAAAAGACACCTCCTCAAATCCCTGCTCCCAGCTTTTGTATTGCTCCATGTTAAAAAAAAAGCACCACACCAAGCAGAAAGGCTGTGCCCACCAGCACTGCTCAATATTACCAGCACATGTCAGATTATTTTGGGACAGACAGGCTGATATATGAATCTGAAAGACTTCTCCAGGATTGTGGTTTTTTATTTTGTTTTAGCAGATACTTGTAGGCTTGTGCCTAAAGTAAACAGGAAACTGCATGAGATAAAATGAGACCTTCCAGGCAAAAAGGCCCTCCACTGAGGAATTTTTGGGTTTAAAATAAAAAAGATAAACAAGTAATTAGTACATTGAAAAAAAATCGCTTGCAAAATCCTTCTATTCAGCAAATTAATTGCTTCTAAGAAGTACCTCTGCTGTTCTAAATGAAATACAAAGCTTTTTTCCTTTTTCAGAAAAGATTAAAACTCTCCTTACTACTCAGCAATGCACTGAAGGGCACCACTCAGGGATGACTTTATTTTCTTTTAAAATGTTTTAACAATGGAATATTCAAGCAACACTGAGGTAAACTCCCACAAAGCAGCAGTGTGTATGGAAGATGCATAAAGAAAAAGCCCTGAAGCAAACTCAGATCAGCTTTTGCTGGACTTCATTTGTAGTTCCTGGTGATACTTGCTGGCTTCTCCTCATTTTTCTACAGAGTTCAGAGCAGGGGCCACACCAAAGTCAGGCTAGCTAAATGAGAGACAAATGCAAGGCAGAGGGGCCATTTCAGTGCTGTAGGAAAAGCCCATGCTTCCAGCTCCTTCTTATAAACTTTATAGCCTGGAGATTGATCACAGCTGTGCTTTAAATAATGAGCTAAACCAAACACCACTGCAAGCTTTTAATCTGCTGGGCTCTAACTGTTCTGCAAGCTACAAGGGGAGAAAAGGAGCAGGGATTTCTTTGTCCCTGGTGTTTTCTAGGAGAGAAAAGCAACAAGGAATGAGCCCACTTATTTGCCCTTCAAAAGAATGAGCACTCAGTTTCATTAGGCATCCTGTGACATCACAAGCATTTTACTGTCATTGGTGTTCTTGCTGTTGTATGCTATCCAAACCCTGATATTGTAATCCTGCTCATTAATTATCTACGAGCATGAGAATACATAGCCATGAACAGTCTGACCTACTGCAAATTTGTTGACTTCACAGTATTTCCGGTACATATTTTTCTGAAAACAAGCACTCACTAATTATATTTTTCTTTGTGTGTTCTCTTGTCTTTAATTGCATTTATTAGAGAAGGCTCATTCAAGTTTCACCACCTTGAAGTCCCTTAAGAATGCAGCATCAGTGGCTAAGTTACAGGTACGGGGCAAGTAACATGGTCTGTGCAGGACAGTTTTCACTCCCTGACACTTTAATCCACTTTTTGTGGGGCTCATGTGTGAAGCTGGCTGAGCACTCTGCAAAGCCTGCAGTGTTGGGATGCCACAGGAGTCTCTTGGGTTGGTGAGTTCCATGCCCCAGTGCACAAGAAATCATCCCGGTTACAGTCCAGCCACCCTTCCCCCTTACTGACACGGCTTTTAGGTGAACTTTGCTCTCGTCCCACCTGACCCATGGCTGGAGAAGCTTGCATCAGTCCCTGAACTATGGGGTTTTGTAAAACCCGAGGCGTGTGTGCTTGGGGAAGGGAATGAATGAGAATGGAGAGAAGCAGTACCCAGAAGAGAGACCCCTCTTACCCTCCCCAAACACGAGAGTTTTGTTCCAGTAAGTTATAAACACGTTACTGTCTCAAATGGTACTGGATCTCATCTTTTCTCTGTGGGCCAGGGTAGGTCCCTACAGATTAAAACCGCAACTGTTGAAATCCACCTTTTGGATGTTCACTGGCTGTGATGTGTTCCATGTTTATGCAATTATGGCAGCATGTTTCTGCAGATACGGCTGTATGTTTCATTCATAAAAGAAACAAACAAAAAACCAACCAAAAAGGTACCTGTAACTGACCCACAGCCTCCATCTCTTCCTTATCCTGCATGACAGACTAATTCCCATATCCATAAGGGTTACTTTGTGCAGGAGTTCAGGGCTGATGGGAAACGGCTGAATGCAGAGATCTCGCAAGGCTCAGTTGTGGCTGTAAAACACTGCTGCTAGCTGTGAAGTCTGAGCTTGAATGTTGCTGCAATGCAATCTTTTTTCAGTAGAAAATTCACATGTTCAGAGTAGACGCAGTGCACAGGCAAGAGCAAAATCATCAATAAGTAAAGAAATGAGTTGGTTAGCTGATTGCATTGTCAGGAGGCTTTGAGATAAGCAGTGAGATGATCATATCACAGGGGTCACCATCTGAGCACTGTCCATGAACACAGAGAAAGGGAGAAGCAGAGGTGGCAATGCCAGCAAGAACAATGCATATCGCTGCAACAGACACATGTAAAAGTTTATGGACACAACAAAAACTCAGTCTTTTCCAGAGAAATGTTGTGTTGAGATATGTCAGCCAGATGGAAAGAGACACACCCAAGAGTAATTTTATGGCAGAAGAGAGCCATTTCTAACTTGCCACCTCTCCATCTTTATTTCTAGCCGTCCTTTCTCAATGTATCCAGGCATGGTCAATGGGCTGTACACATCTCCTCACCCACAGAAGCACCTATCGGGTCAGACTCAGCTGTACTAAGTGTTATACTAAGGGGAATTTCAGAAATCTAGCTTACGTTGTCATCACATTTCTAGCACACGTACTCATCTCACAACTAAATGCATTTTTTGTCACCTGCATTATTTGTATGATAAGTATTCAAGAGAGTATTTCACAGAGAGTGTATTGATTATGAGCAATCCTAGAAGAACTCACATCTCTGTTGCTCATGAAATGACGCTGTTTTGTACCTGGTGGTGAGTGCTATTGAATGCCACCAGACCTTTCTGTTCTGGCTGTGAGGGCTCACTGGGCATGACTAGGCTTACAGTGTATTGCATGGTATTGTTCTACCTGTGAGTCTGTAATAGGAGTAGTGCTTATAGGACATTGCTGGATTTAGAGTGCTGCGTTGCCTCTGCATTTCTGTTACTTAGTATGGACTTGTCTATGACCCAGAATCCAGGCCCAGCCACCACCAGCCCCTTTGACATCTGAGGACCAGCTGGAACACAAGGGCGTTTATTTCCCTGTTAAATTTCTTTACTCTTCATGTGTCAGAAAGGTTTGCCTTACTCTTAATGTGACAGCATCATAGAGGTGTCTTTATCAGCTCTTGAGTGCTTTGAACTCCAAGCAAGTCCTGGAGCCAGAAGACACTGCCATGAAGAGGGCAGCTGTGGTCACAGCAATAAGGGGTCTCCTGGAAAACCCTCATACCAAGGGCACAAACTGCAATGTGCCCATCACACATCCTTTAATCAAAAAGGGTGAAAATATTCTAACACAAGTCCTCTATCTAAATTAAAGAACAATTCATACATGAACTGAGCTACTGAATCATTGAATATTTCCAGATATTTCTCTTACTGATACCTCTCATGTTGGTTCATCAAATTTCCAAACAGTTATTACTGCTAGCCTAATAACTGTTTTCACAGGTCTTAAAAAAGCTGGTAATGTGCCTGGTGTTTCCAATAGCTCTGTGTTTCATTTTTCTGAGGCGTGAGAAATAGAGGTGTTTAAACAACAACAAAAAATACACTACCCATCTTCTAAGTATGTGGACTTCTCTCGTTTTTTTGAAAGCGGTCAGTCTGTGTCACAGAAGTGGAGGATATTGTTTCAAGATGTGGCAACAAACATCTCTTACTATCACAGATGTCAGCACACACAGAAGCCCTACCATAACATGCTGCTGCAAAATGCTGCCTTCAAAATTGCCTACATGCAGATATTTAGTCAATTCTATCAGGGTACTAGAGGCTGTGCACTGTACTAACAGTACTTCCTGTTAAAAAAAATCCAACTTAACTCTTTACAACAGAAGCCTTCTGCTTGGGCTGGCATTTTTACTTGTTGTGCTTTCTGCTTTCTTACACACTTCTGAGGAAACGCTCAGTGAAACTGCTGCATCTGTTAGACATTTATCTCTTCTGTTTGAAAGCAACTGCAGCAAAAAAGAGGCAGTGAACTTAAATTTAAAATGAAAAGCATGTCAAGCTTCTCTAATAAGGGCAAATATAACATTTTCTTTGTTATTTTGGGGAAAATCTGCACTCAACAGTGCAATATGCAATGAAGACATCCTGTAAGAGACATGTGGCAAGATTCCCTCTACTGTAGGAGTCAAGGGTAATTCTTGGTAGTCTCTGGATGCAGGAGACACTCTGCAAACTTGGGGAGAAAGGTGAATTGCTTTAAAGTGAAGTGCATAAAGTACAAAGCTTATGAACACTTTGTGGACAAGGTTTTAATGTGTTTCACCACTGGTTTCAAGGTCAAGGCAAGGTTTGAAATCTGGTTCGTGTCCCTGCTAAGATTTCAACAGTACACGTGGAGAAATCCATGTGTTTATACAGACAAATGCAGAACTTGCGCTTCAGCCATCTCTCTCAGCTCATTTTAAATGCAGGAGATTTTGGAATTTGAGGCACTGTTGTAGGCACTGCATGCTAGAAAATTGCTGCGTCTCTGGGTGTATGTGCCTCCCAGGTGCAATTTCCTTATGAATCAAACCTTAACTGGCCATTATTTCTGGGCAATCTACTTTTTGAATTACTGATGATCAATGAAGCCCTGGACTTAGGAACTGAAAGTACAAGGCAACTACAAAAATGAAATGAAATAAAATGAAATGAAAAAATAAAACAAAAATAAATAATAAAGAATAAAAATAAAGAATAATAAAATAAAACAAAATAAAACAAAATAAAATAAAACAAAACAAAACAAAATAAAATAAAATAAAATAAAATAAAATAAAATAAAATAAAATAAAATAAAATAAAATAAAATAAAATAAAATAAAATAAAATAAAATAAAATAAAATAATATCTTTTTGATGTTGAGTTTCCCAGGGCACTGAGGAGAAGTTATAGCCCTGGAATGTCATGTGTCCTCTACACCTTTAACCAGAGGATGTGTCTCAGCCCCAGCTGGTTTCTCCAAACTCCTGTGGGATGCAGAGGGAGCTAGCTAAGGAAAAAACCCAACCCTTATACCCCCAAAATCTCAGCAGCAGTAGTAAATTGACTTGTGCCTGGCCAGTGGCCAAAGACAGCAGGCTCTTTTGCATCCTGGTGCCCCCCTTTCTTGGATCAGCACAGTCAGGGAAGCTGGGAAGCAAATGGCGGCCTACCCAGCAGACAAAGCGCTCAGGACTCCTCCCACTGAGGCACTTCTCTCCTACAGTCAGAGACATAAATCAGTCAGAGGCCTAAATGGTGAACTGCCCGGGTAAAAATGGAACAGATGGGCCTGCCGTTTCACAACCTGGTTCCAATAATTCAGGAAAGAAACACATTTGTTCTTTCTTCTAAGGGTAAATCTCTATATATGGGATATTTATGCCTATGATAGTGGTTTGCAGGAAGGTGGCTATAATTTGTTTTCTGGAAATAGGTCTGGAATTGCTTTTCTATGCCATGCCACAAGGCAGGACAGTCTGGCAGCCCAGTCCAGCTCAGAGGCATGAGATATGGGGCACCAGTGCTCCAGGACAGGGTGGTCTCTACTGTGAAGGCCCCAGAACATCCTTTGACAGCTCCGGCTCCCACAAACTACCCTGGCAGTTATGCTGGCTGTCAGAGGTGCTGCTCCTGCCTGCCAGCCAAACAGGGGCAAGGCACCTCTGAGAAATAAAGAGAGCAGAAGAGATGGGAACAGAGGGAAAGGTGAGGCAGGAGGGTGAAGAATAATAAAAAAATAAATAAAAGGAAAATCTCATGGGAAACCGCATCAATCAGTACTGTGTTCACTGGAATGTGCTTAAAAGCTAGTATTTCTGGAGTGCATATGGCTTTATACACACCTCTCACTTTCCTTGCTGGGGCCAGGCCAGTGTAGCTGAACACCTGCTTTATCACAGGACTACTCATGGTGAGTGCAGCACTCAGGTATTTGATGGCTGAATTGGCTGAAAGTTCTTCTAAAGAATGCTACATTACTTATTTCAAGCTAAGTACTTTGCTTACTTAAATTGATCCCTCCTCCCCATAGAGTGAACCAAGCCAAGCTTTTCTGCTGGAAAGACAGAAACCCACACAACTCATCTTGTGCAGAACTCTGGCTAAATAGGCAAGGATCAGATGCAGATCATGCTCAGTGAAGGACCATTTTCAGCCCCCATGGTTTACAGGGGCATTACAGTCTATTAACCAATATGCATTCACTTCACCTTTTATTTCTGTGTGTGTGGGTAACAATAATAGGAAAGAAGTTAAGCTACAACATACTCAGATATAACACTCCTTGCTGAAGGAGGGTAAATACAAAATGCAACTGGAAGGCCAGATGTGTTCACAAGGCTGAGTATCAGACAGCAAGCAGGCTGCTAGCAATGATCTCTAGGCACCCTGCACCTTTAGAGCTATGTCCTCCAACATGGCATCTCTCCATTTTCAATTTTAGTCTACAGAAAAAGTAGCAACCATTTTACAAAACCACAATAGATTTACACAGTATTTTTTTACTCTCTATATACTGAACTTTTGCTTAGAAAATTCATCTATAAATTACTCCTTGTACTTTTCCAGAAAACTAAAAAATGAGCACCTTAAAGCAACATAAAACAAGGGAAGATGAGAATTATCAATGCCATATGTTAGAGCAAGTTCTTTCTAAGGTTATATCAATACCAGAAGATGTGAAACAGTTCCCTTAAAACTGCTTTTAGAAGAACAAGAAAGGTACTGAATCCAGGAGAGCTTGGCAGCTTTTCCTCCTTTTAACAGCTAAATCCCCTCCCTTTTCTTCAGGAGATGACTTCTTTAATGAAGGAAGGTATTTCAAAAATCTTAACTGTTCTCGCATATCTATGGTTATATTAACAAACTTGTAATCAGATACCAAGGACTTTATCAAAACAGAAAGACCCAGGCAGATAGCTCTTACTCAAACACAAAAATTGCAACAGAATTACTCTCTCACTTCTTCACTTCTCTCAAACATGTCTCAACCTTTTTTCTTTATAGTAACCTCACAGTCTTTTAATGCCAACATCAAGGAATTAATTACTTCAACCTCTGCAGCACACAAGAGGCTACTCTCCCACCAGCAGCAGATGGCCACCCCCATGGCAGATAAGTCTGGGGCAGTTTTACAGACCAAGTTCTCACTTTCCCAGTCGCAAAACTCTACATCACCCTATCCACAAACTTCAAAGCACTCATCCCTGTTCAAATTCCTCCTGTTTGCTAGTGGGTTTGCTAGCGCAGACTGATGGACAACATCAGAGCATGCAAATTAAATACCTCAGATTTACAAATGATGTCATAGCTTCCAAAGTCTCATCACCTTCCATACAAACTCTGAGCCCTTGCTGTCCTCTAGGCATTGATGGGAGAGGATATGTGTCCAGCAGTGGACTTGTCACGCTACACAAGCAGCACACTTGGACATAATATCAGCATTTGTCCACATGGATAGAGGAAAATGAACTTCAGAGACATTATCTTATGCTGAGGAAAGTAGAAGTGTGACACAAAGTTTTCCCAAACAAGAACTACAGAAAGGATGGGGATCTTCTGCTGCGATTGTTGCTTCCAGCTTTAAAGACGGGTACCAGATGTGTAAGTGTTTGAGAGAAACTTATGGTGGACCAGCTGGGGAGAAAAAAAAAGGAAAAAACCCTAAAAATATCTTTGAGTAAGAAACATGCAAAGAGGAAGCTGTTCTGCTGCCACCAGAAGAACTCAGAATCATATCTTCCTTCCATATTCAGATTCTAAATATCTTTATTTAAAAAAATGCAGAAACTAAGCCTTTTTGATAAACATTTTTTATGCTGAGGCTAGAAGGATAGAACCATGGCTGCTGTCTGAAAGCTATCAATCACTGCTGACCATTTCCCACTGCACTGACTGGCTGCTGTACCGCAAATGTCTCAGCAAGTTTTGTCAGCAGCAGTAACTCTGTGATTTGATGTTAAGAGCCATAGTTTCACTGAAACTGTAAAGGAAAAAGTAATATTGAAAATTGAAATTGAAATTTGATATTGAAAATTGTTTTTCTTCTGTTTTCACAGATAATCCCAGAAAAAAACAAGCCTAGAATACTTAATCATACTGCTCATGTGCAATGAAGCAATGCAGAAGGAGGACCACTGCTTCTCTTGCACAAAACAGTCTGTTGTTGTCGGTGCTTTCTTTCCACTGGTGGAAACAAACAAGAGTTCAGTGCCTCATTGAATGCAGTTTTACAATGAGACTAGTTAACGGCTGGCATTTTTGTTCACAAAATTTCTGAAGCTGAGGTCTAGCTGTAAATTTGACTTAGCACTTGGGTGGTGTGCTGAAACACGGGAAAGACAAATGTTATCACAAAGGTGAAAACAGAAGCCAGTGGGTGGACAAGGACCTTACCCCATACCTTCAGACTGCAAATGCTTTCCTTTAGGAGCTGCCAAAGATGTATCAGTTTTAGCTGAGGGGGCAAAAGGTCCATGAACAAAATAAGCAAAACATTTAGAAGCAATTTTTCCACGCAACCATGTGCTTTCTAGAGGACAAAAATGTTACTTTGTGAGCAGCCATTTTTTAAAAGCACTATTGTTGCCTCTTCTAAAGAAAGGACGGGTTGCCATCTTCTCTTCCAAAAGATTAAAAATTCTCAAATTTTGAGAGATCAGCAGGACTTGGCCATATGCTGTCATTTCACTGTAAGACTTCTTGTACATGCTGATTTTCAAAATTTCTTCTTGGTAACAATTTCTGACCTGGGCATTCAGCGAAGTTTACCAAGGCCTCTGTTTTAGGGCAAATGTCCCACAAAACATGCCCATCTGCATTGTTTTGCAGAAGCCCTGGTTGATGATTGCTTACTCATGGATGGAGCACTGCTAAGTGGAGTCTGATATCAGAGCAAGATAAGTTACCAATTAATTTTTGATTTTGGTGTGGATTTTCAGTAGGTGAATATCACTCCTTAGTCAGCATTTTGTTATTTTACCTGGTTCCAAGTGAAAATCTTGGATTCTACTTTTCAAGGTCAGGGTGTGATTTCCAAATCCTATTATCAAATTAAAGGAAAATACAAATAAATTCTCAGGGCCTGTTGAGAAATATACCTACTTTTGCCATTGCAATTAATTTTTAGAAGCTTCTTACAAAAGGTCAAAACCTATGCAAGCAAGAAGAATCAGTTTCTCATTTATAAATTTTTTAAAATCAAAATGTGAAGTATAAGAACTACTTAAGGCTTACTCCTTTCTGGCGATCCCTGGAAAAATGAAGAGATCTTTCATCTGCCCTTTAAATTTATTTTTTATCTGAAAAAGTAATAAATTATACTGAAGTCAGGGGAAAGAGTTTTGTTAAACAAGGCCTCATTTTCATCATACTTAAAGGAATGTATTTACTAGAGACATTTTTCCCTCTCAAGAATAAAATAAAATAAAACCACATTCCTGTCTTGGGAAATGATGGAGGGTCCTCAAAGTGCATTTTCAAAGGGATTTGAATGAAAATAAATAATTCTGATTCTTAGCTGAAGGGGGAAAAAAGGAGAAAACTTCTAAATGGATTCTCCAGGGTGAAGCATTGAATGCTGTAGGGATACCTGGAATACTTTAGAGAAAAGACATTTTCCAGGGATGTATCAGTTTTAACTGTGAGAGGCAGTGAAGAAATTGAACAAAACATTTACAGTGAGACTTCCTACACATCCAGCCATACTCTGGGTCCAGTGAAAGTTGCCTGGATAGAAGGCATCAGTAACTTCTGCTTCATCAAGTGGAGCTTGCACGGGCTTGTTTTGGAAAAGAAAGCTACTTATGAAGTTTGTCACACAAACAAACTGACCTCACTCTAATTTCCAGATCCCGTGCTTCCTTATTATTTTTGCTTTCAGCATTCTCACCAGCCAACCAGTAACTGGTGAAGGAAGAGTTTGGCTTGGGACTACTAGAAAAAATTCAAGAAGATCTACCAGAATTCATTTGCTGGACTATAAATGACAATAAAAATGATTAGTGACTGAGATTTTGAGACAGAGCACACATAGTACTGCTTCTACCAGCAGCATGAAATATATCAAGCAATCAAGAAAAATCCTACAAAGGGTGTTAAATTTAAAACACACTACAATCACTGTGTAATCACATCCATATTTTACATAGATCCTTGGCAAGTTTTCATGCCTCCACTGTTTTAACTGGAAAAAGAAAACCTAACAGATTTTTAACAATTCTTTGTGAAAATTTGTCTTCCTGTTAGAAAAGAGTGCTACACCTGTCTAATATAGTGATCAAGACGTATTTATCAAGAAAATAGAAAACAGATATTTACATTTACAAACATAAAAATATTAGTACACTTGTTATGAATCACCGACTAAAAGTTAAAGTTCTTGTTATCAAATCACAATGATTTCACAATTAAACCTTCTAACAAATATGAACGAATACATTTTATTCCCCTTCATCTACTGGCAAATTGTAAGTACACTGTTACTTAAGTCAATACCAAAATGTCATTAAGATGCACAGGGGAAATAAAAAAAAATACAACAACAAAACCAAAAAGATTCACAGTAAGTGGAAATGGCAAGGCCTGGAAACCACAGATTCTCTAAACTGCATGTTTTTTCCCTCAAGGAGGTTTTGAGCAGCAATCAGAACTACTCCTAAGGCCAGAGGGAGAAGAGGGAGAAGACAGAGAGGAGGGAAAAATCCAAGTAATCCAAAATCCAGTAGTATAGGTGAGGTGTGCTAAAATAATAATTTTAATAAAGATTTCACTTTTTCATGCAAATATTTGATGATACAGCTTGAAAATACTGCTGTCACACTGCATCTCTGAAAGCATGCTACAAACCTTTGCTCTCCATACTATGAAACAAGATTTTATCCTGTAAACTTATGAGCTCTCCATTTAGGCTACAGTCATCGGCAACAATTTCCCAGATTACTTGACTGTAGCGTTAAATTCACAGTATATGCACATTTAAAATATACTGATCTAAAAACACTGGGAATGCACATAACTGCAACCTCTATGCTAGAACAGAAAGTCATTGACGCTCAGACTTGTACTGCCTGCACCAACTACAGAGTTTATTGCCCTGTTTTTCTGTCAGGATTAAATCAATACACAAGTGACATTTCTGTGGCGCAGGGGTCAGGCAGGGTTGGTGACTCTGAACTGGCCCCCTGTGCAGACCACAGGGTAACACAGTATTTGTGGCTTCACATTGCACCACTTCCACACAAGAAGCTGTGAAAAATGCTGCTCTCATCTGAACTTCAGCATGATGTTACGGCCCAGCCCAACTCTCTGTAAAAAATGTATTAATTACAAGGAAAAACACTTGACTGGATGCTGCTCTTCTCCCCACGAGGCCACTGCTACCTTGTGGAAGGACATCTCCCAGCTGAGACAGCATCCTCAATTTCAGTCATCTCAGGAAAAAGGCTGCTGCAAAGCTCATCTCTGCCAACAGCAGCAGGACTCCTCAAGGAGGAGGTAAATAGGTGAAGTTGTCTTCTTACAGTCACTACGCTCAGAGTTAAACCCTGGCTTCTCCAAAAGATCATCTTATAAGCTGCATTGTGTAAGAGGGGTGATGCTTCCTGCGGCCCACAGGAATAGTGTTCCACAGGCAGGAAGGTCTGTCAAAGCTTGAGAGATGCCATAGCCAAGCTCTGTCTAGACATGATCATCTTCATCTCAGTCCAGGACCACAGCCTTGGTAACTGATGAAATGTATTTCATATTGTTCAAGCCTTAAGGCCAACAAAGATAAACCATTCCAGTTAATTACTTGACTGAGGCTGCATGAGGGATATGGAAATAAAGACATGCCTCTGTCAAGACACCATGTGCTGTCAGTCAGGTTGTAGCATTATATCATAGTCTTTTTATATTTTACTGATAATCAAGTGCTTTTAGTGCATGAGAAGGAAAAGGAAGTGAAGATGCAGACTGCATGTCAAAACAACCATTCAGAAAAGTTAAAGTTATCAATAATGTACTTTATTTTCTTCAATGGTGTAGCTACAGCATATGTGAACGCACATGTGCATTAACAGTTTTTTTTTTTTTTTTTGCTGTTTTCCACTCCCATTTGGCACCTAGATGTGAAAAAAAAGCTAGAAAAGTTAAAAAATAAGTCTCATGCAATTCATAACTGCTGTAGAGAGGGCAGGAAAAAAGCTGTTGCTGAGCAGTTCTACCCTTCCAGATGTTTATACTGAACTTCCAGATGTTTTTCTTACATTTAGTTCTTCATTATAATAAGTAAAAGACCATCTTCAAACACTGTGAGACTCCTTTAAATCAAAATTTATACAAACTCAGAGTTTATACAAAAAAAAAAAACTTCAGCTTTTTTATCTGTGCCCACATTAATGTCCCAATTACAGAGTAAACCACATTTCTGCAAACAAAGGAGATGATTCTACAGACAGGAAAGTCCTAAGTGTCTTTTTACTTCCCAGGAACATAAAGGGTAAACAATTCTGATTTCATTGTTTGGTCTCCCTACATCCTGGGGGCTAGCTGTGGTTCTTGGCTCAACAGGCATGCCTAATTTTGGCCAAACAACATTGAGAGCTCACCCAACATAGAAAGTTAATCCTCAGGATTAGTAAAATACAAATAAGGATTGTTGGTATCATGCTTATTTGAAATTCAGTTATAAACCCTCAGTATCACAATCTCACAGTCTAAATTCTAAATAGAAATGAATGCCCAAAGATGCATGTGGAGGTATATGGCAGAGTTATCCACACTGTAAAAATGAGAGGTGACAAATTAGGATGGATATTTAATCAGCATTTAGGCAGGAGAAATAAAGACTAACTTTTCAACAGCAACATTCTAAGCCAGTACTTCTCTAGAAGTATGCACCTGAAAATTTCTGAAAGACCCTAGCCTTTCATGAGTGATTCCAAGCCAGGGAAATCCAGACCAGAGCTAGTTTATCTAGGCCTGGGCTCTGAAATCCTTAATTTGGTGCTTTCACTATTTCTTAAAACAATAGTTAGATATTGTCATCCATTTTGGGCCAAACTGGCCCAGACAAATGCTTTCAGAGTCTAACTATGATCCCCAGCAGAAAAACAGCTTAGCTTTGTCTTTAAATGTAACATGAGAAAAAGTGGAGAACAGAAGAGAGGATGCCAAGTTTCAGCTGATGTATCTGCTCAGTTTCTGCCTGTTCCCTGATTGCTCATTTAAAGGGAACACATGGTGGTGGTGAAAGGCAAAGTGTCACTGAGCTGCAAGCCAAACCAGACATGATTTTATGGCTGTGTGCAGTACACAGATCAGTTCTTCCTTAGTTCCAATGCAAAGAGAAGGCATGGTTTAGAGAAAGAGCTTTATGTTCCTTGTTACTTTTGAAAGATTTCAAAAGCAGCCTTGTTAAAAGAAAAAAGGGCTCAGCTATGAAATCACTTCCTTCTGTTTAAACTATTTCACTCAAGGAAAAAAACAAGAGGGCATGAAAAAAAAAAAAAAAAACAAATCTGTTCTCTGCTTTTGACTTGTTCCTAGGACTCAGCATCCCACCCGCTCTGTGGGATGACGCAGTGTGCCAGATCCCGACCGCTCCAGTCGGTGCGTCAGGCGGCCATAGCCCTCCCCACACAATCACCCTCTTGTCAGAGGCAGCTGGCACCCTCGCTGCACATGCTGACAGCATCGCTGCCTGGAGGACTGCACCCCTTTGGGGCAGCTCTCCTCCTCTTGGAGCAAGGCAGCAAGGCATGAGGAGGCCAGGCCGTGTTAGGCAGCTTACAAACAAGAAGCTCTTGTGTTATTCCCTCCCCCTCCTGCCTCCAAACACAGTGAGAATGCAGACAGGGGAAAAGATGCTCTTCTGCTTGCAGCAGCAGCAGCATGGCTGTGCCTGGGAGTACAGCCAGCAGGACAACTCCAGGACACCCGTTTATGGAAGTTTAAAAGTCAAATGAACAGTTCACTGCTGCCCATTTCACAATGGGGTTACTTACAGCCGAGCAGCTGTAATTTTAACAAAGATTCTAAAATGAGGAATGGTTTGCCTCCCTCTGCCAATGCTCACAGGTTTACCCAGAGCCCCAGTTCTGTTTTCCTTTCAATCCCAGGGCACCCTCCCTCTCCTCCAAAATTAATTGTCTTCTCCTGTGTAAAGCAGGCTGACACAAACCAGCACCCTTCCCCACTCAGCTGTGGGGAAGGAGAGGAGGGAGAAGCATCTTCAGAATAAACTACTCTCCTTCTCAGCTTCACTTCCTGCAGAAAGTTAGTTTCTGCCTCAAACCTCATTGCTCAATGTATTGTTGAGCAATGTATTATTACTCTGATCTGCACCATTAAAAAAGGCAGGGATTCTTTTCCTGCATGTTTTTGAGGTTCACCGATGTAGAAGAAGTCAGATAACATGAGATAAATGTTCAGCAAATTTCTCCATGCAGACTAGCACACAGCACACTCAACTTTTCTGTCCTTCCTAAAGCTCCAGTAGATAAACGTGAAGCACTACCTTTTCAAGAAGGCACTCAGAAAGTATGACCCTTGAAATTAAATCTGCTGCCTAAGAAAACTTTAAACCAGACTTACAAGTAGACTGCAAACACTGATAGAGCATCACCACACCTGCCTGATCAACATGTTGACCCACTGTTTGCTCAAGAGATACCTGCTGATATCTGCGATATCTGTTGCCCAGAAGTCCTTTGAAGTGATGCTTAGCTTTTCTTCTTTAGAACCACAAAACAATCCTCCCCTGAAGTGCAAATTCAGCAATATGGGATGATACTCCCAGCTGATGGCAACTAATGAAAATTTCTCATGGTGTACATAGCAGTCTGGTAATACCCTGATACACAAATATTTAACTCCCTCAAAGTCCCTGTGGTTACCCCAAAGCCTAACTCTTGACTTCAGTCTATTCTTTATTTATTTACTTCTTAAATTAAAAGAATTTACACAGCAAACCCACAGCTGTTTCCCAACCATCTTTATCTTGCAACTGTGTCTCCCAGGTGGTAAGGAGGTGAAAGCACTGCTGCTTCTTTACACTACAGGACTATGACTGATCTCCTCTAGCTTTCCTCTAGAAACCACATTGCTTAGGGAAAAAACCAAACCCCAAACCCTTTGCAAAAGATACCAAGGTGGGAGCTGCAAAAATGATAAAGAGAGTCTACGAGCACTTTTGTTTCCTTTGAACAGATTTAATAAAATAGTAAGTTATTTAATAAAATAATAAGTTATTTAATAAAACAATAAGTCTAGTACCATACATGCTTGGGATTAGCTGACATTTGCTATTTATTCAGTGAATGTTTATTGCTACAACTCCACATTGCATTGATAGAAGTGCCTACTATTTTCCATCCACTGTTTTTAGTAGGTGTTTTTGGAGTCTTTTGCCTTACTTTTTTTTTTTAGGCCGGGCCAGTCTTTCACCTCATAGGAAATACTGTATGAACAATAATGTCTTCAGGAAGGAAAACAAAGAGTTGTTCCCTAAAAGAGGACTGCAAAACCCAAATTTTCTTGGTATTCTTAACCTCATCTTTCATTCTTCCAGGAGAATCGTGGAGATGGGAAAGGACAGATTTTTGAACCACCAGGAAGTCAGGAGAGGTTTCACCAACCACTACAATCTCCCTTGGAAAACTCATATATAAGTTCCTTCCTTGAAGAGAAGAGCAGGACATGACGGAATACATCTTATCAATGGTTTAGCAGGTTAGTTAACTGCATAATTCATGTTCTGGTTGGGAAGCAAATTACTAGGTCAAAGTACAACATGTAAATTCTTAACCTAAAAAGTTACTCACACCCAATCTCTGCCACCATTCTGCTAGTTGTGATAGAAAGATCAAGTCACAGCATAGACCTACGGGAACCATAATGTCAAGGAGAGAAATGAGGCTAAGTTTTGGGCTTTGTAGACTGCATAACAATTGCATTTATGAACTGTTAGGGCAACCATCTGATGCAACAGGCTACTGGGATACCGGGAGACACATGTACTGTACTGGGAGACCTAATAGGTGAGAAAACATATTGGGACAAGGAGACAACCTGCACCATCACTATCATCTGCAGAAACAAAGAAGAGAACAAACAGCAAAGAAGATCAGCAGGAAATGGTACTCGGCCTTTAGGCTGTGCTTCTGCATAAGGAAACTGGGAGCCCCAGACAAAACCCTAGTAAAATTATACGCAAAATTACAATAACCTCCTGAACCCAAAATGTGTTGTGGTATTTCCCTCATGCCAAACACTGAAGCCTACGCACCTCCTGAGCAGTGTGCTGAACACCAGTATCTCACATGCTACCTTCCTGTATTAGCAAATGCACCAAACACTATAGGACTGGGTACATGCAGTCCTGCTTAACACACAATCTTTTTGTGAATAGCCTGAGGCTTCTGAGGTGTTCTCCATATACTGGAATTTCACATGAATGCACACAACACCTTTTTTGGTGGCGAAAAGGAGACGACAGATACTTCAGTGGAATATCAAGCCTTCCCTGTACTATTTTAAGTTGGAAGCCATTTGGCATCTTCAAAGGCAAAAGGACAAACATTATGTAATAGGTTGCTACAAAAGATTGTAAACACGTGTTGCTGCAAAAAACCACCACATTACATTTTCATTAGTTTCATGTTACAGGGCTGAGTGACCACGTCACATCAACTTCCATAAATAAGCTTGATAGTCCCAGTGGTCACAGTAGTGAACTCTGGGTGCTCTTATTGTCTGCACCTCTTCCAGTGTCTTCCAAATTCTGCTGACCCCCAGGAGCTGAGCATGCATTACTGAAATCACCTGATAAGAAACAGAGCAGGGAGAACAGGGTGGGCAAAGTAGGCACTTACCAAGCACAATGACCACAGTCTTCAGGAGGCTCATCATGGTGTCCCGATTCCTGCGGGGTCCAGAACTGTGCCTGGACATTCTCATAGTCCTTTGGCGAACGTACCCAAAGATGTGAGCATATAGGACCACCATGACCACAAAAGTGACCAGGTTGAAAATAGCCCAGAAGACCAGGTAGGAGTCACTATAGAGCGGTGCCATGTTGGAGCAGTGGGTGATATCACAAATGCAGTTCCATCCGACACTCGGGATGGCCCCCATGACGATGGCCATAGTCCAGATAACAACAATGACAACGACCACCCGGCGGTTGCTCATCCGAGTGTGCAGCTGCATTCGGAAGACCGTAATGTGCCGCTCAATGGCAATGGCCAACAAGTTGGCCACAGAGGCTGTCAGACTGGTATCAATGAGACCCTGACGGAGAAGCCAGGTGCTTACAGTCAGTCTTCTAGTGTTGGGTCCTGTGTTGAACATTAAGTAAAAGTAGGCCAGCCCTGCAAAAAAGTCCGCAGCAGCTAAGTTGGCCATTAAGTAATAAATAGGAAAGTGGAACCGGCGATTGACATAAATAGCCACCATAACCAAGAGGTTGGCCAGCATTATGAAGATGCAGACGGTAATCCCCAGTCCCATTACAAGCTTGCTGACAGTGTTCCATTCAGTGGCTAGATATTTTCCACTTCGGTTATAAAAGAAGGCAATGGTTTCATTGTAGTAGCACTGTGGTTCACTCATGGCTGTGGACTGAAAAAAGAGAGAAAAAAAAGAGAGAGAAAAAAAATCCAGAATGACATCAGAACTGAAAACATATGATTGCCTTCATGGCTAAGACATACACAAAGAGAGGGGAGGGGGACAGGAAAGGAACATGCTTCAGAACAAATTAATTGTTTCAGACCAAATGGTATTCCACAACTCACAAACAATTGCTCTGAGGAATCTAGTAACAGCAACCAGATTAGAAACAACCAGAAATGGTTCCATCTGCTCTGGGAGCCAGCATGATTTCTGATGTAGTTATAAACTGCATAGAAAAAGAGCTTCTGGCCAAGCAGTTCTGCTGAGAGATTCAGTTAAAGGCATGAAATTCATAATTAAGAAAAATTAACTCTGCTAGACACCTTATTTATGTTATCAGTGTACAGAACTGTTGTTTGATTGTAGTGGAAGACTACTTCTTCAAAGAGAAGGAAATGTGCATTACCTTCCCAAGCAGGTTTTAACTCTTTCCATTTTCCATCATGGGTATTCCTTCCTGTCCCATCTTAAAATGTGGGAAGAACACCCTAGATAATGATTGTCAGTATGTTCTGAGACCGTGAATTACAAGGGATAATGTATGTCCGTAAAAAGTGCTTTTTATGAACAATAAAGGAAGCATGACATAGCATTTCTATAAGCACCAGCCGCGTTTCTAGAAATGGTTTGAAATACACAATGCTTTAAATATAACTCACCAGAAGTGACTTATTCCAATTTGAAATAGGAGTAAGCCAAGAAATAAGAAAAGAAATATTTGGCTTAACTAGTGTTAAAAGCATCCACCCTTATTTCCTGCAATAACTATTGTCATGGCTATGTCAGAGAACACATGATTAATTTTTTTTTGCAGAGTACTCTGCTGAGAACAGCTAGGGGGGCAACAAACCAGCCCATGTTCCACTAGAATGTGGAAGTTTTGGGTAAAACTGTTGGCTTATAAGAAAATGTCTAAGGAGTTTCCTTTTTCAGTTCCATTTAATTACTCAAGGTGCAATTCCCAAAAGGCAAACCTTAGGAAAAGAAACCCCTCTGAATAAAATCTGGTTTCTTGTTTAGCATGGGTAAACAACAAATATGTAAAAATAATAATTAAAAAAAAAAATCAAACCAAGAAACACATGTCAAAAAAGTCTTTTTCTATATAAGATCTGCCTTTGCCTCTCTGCTTTTATTGCTCTGGAACTCTATCAACTAAACTTGAATTTTTACAAAAATAGAACCAGTTTTAATAATGCAGGTAAGAAGCCAAATCAAGGAACAGATCAACAACACTAAAAGACGGCAATTTCTTCCCATTAAAACATACAAAGTGAACCATAGGTTTTGGACAGCTCCAGTTACTCTGCAGGAAGTCCTAGAGCCAGCCTAACCTTCTTGTTGAAAACAAAAACATACAGAATTGAGAAACAGAATTCATAGCTTGACTCAAGTGAAAATAGTATCTGATAAAGATCTCCTTAGAATTACCCAAAACTGTTTCTGTTTCTTTTCATTTCTACATTTGTCAATGCAATTAAGCCAATTCCAATAAAGCAATATACAAAACTTTCCATCTATATCCCAAATGGACTACATGATGTTTAAATTTATGTTAAAGAAAAAGGTCTTTTAAGAAAGGTTTTACCTCCAGCCTAAACATTGACCAGAAACATTTGCAGTCCCAGGATAATAAAAAGTTAGAGTAAATAGTATTTCTCAGCAGAGTGAATATAATGCTTTTATTGCTCCTCTAGGATACATCAACCCTTGGGTTTGAAGCCTTTTAGCCTTAATTACTTTAGAAATTTTGAAAGTTCTCATGTAGGATCTGTTGCATATAAAAAAAATTATTATAAGGGACGTTTAATAAAAGGAGACCTAGGTACAAGACATCTGGCTTTAATTCTTTGGTTAAAGACCTTGTAGTAATAACAGGTCAAGTATAAGAACCCTTGAGGGAGAGAGGAAGTCATATGAATTAATTAGTGGCCCATATAAAAGCTTGCCAACATCTGCATTAATTATGTAAAGCACAGGATTTTTAGTCTCTGTAGGAATATCGGGATGCAGGATCTAGTGGATACTTGTGATCTTGAATAAATTCTCTTTGCCTGTGTATTTGTCACTGTGTTTTTTACTTTCAGATGTCTGCTGCCCACATGTAATGATCCCTGCTTCACTGTTGCTCCTATGGAAAGAGGCGTGCTACACCTGGAAAAACATGAATTTTTAATTCAGAAATTTAAAATGTGGCCAGTATTATGCTTTTTATTTTCTTTTTCCTTCTTTTTTTCCTTGTAGTTTTGTTTGCACATGGGCTTAAAATGTGAATTATTCCCTGACTGTGCAATGTTCTCCCCTACCTTTTAGTTTGAAATCTGAAACAAAGTATGACAAAAAATATGACTTAATCATGAAATGCCAAGCCAAGGTGGAATGAACATACACACATAAGGGTATGTAAAATGCTACAGAGCCAGACTTGTTCAATTTAAAACTATGACAGCACTTGAGCAATCTCAGAGAAGTTAGCATGAGGCTCACTTGCTGCTTCTCTCATTTGGAAGACAGAAAAACAAAATGCTGTGTTCATGTAAGGGATTTTGGAGAAGCTTTGTTTTTAAGGCATTCTAATCTAAAACCTAGGATCTCCTGTAAAAGTAATCTTTTTGTGCCCTCCACGCCCCCCATCCCCCCAAGGGGAAGAAGAGAAGAAGATGAGACAGTTTGCTGGCAAAAATTCCAGCAGAGGACTTCCAGATTATCAGCTTTCTTGGATGCCACTGTATATCTTAAAGGAAGGTTTTGACCTCTCAGGTCACAAACATAAAAATCCCAAGGCATCACATTTAACTGGGATACTGACTGGAAAGGCTCAAGCAGGAGAGAAATGCACTGTATCCCTCAGTACTCAAAGTGTTAACATACCACAAAGGCATATCCAAGCAGGCAGACCCCATCCCCTCTCCTGCCCCTGCAGGAAAAGGGGCAGGGAAGTTTATATTTTAATTTCCTGAAGTTTCACTCAGTGTGTTTCACTGCCTGTGTAAGCCAGATGTGTGGTGCCCGGAGATTTACCTCATCCATTCAGTATATCTCAACAGAAGTTTAAAACAAACGGAGCTGCAAATTGCCCATGTTAACTAAACCTCTAGGATGAATCTGTGTGGAAGAAGTAAACATTGAGTTATAAACCAACAAGACAGATAAAGAAAAATAGAGTAAAAGCAGGCTAAAAGCAAAGTCTCCTCTCGCTTTATGAAGATGACCCAAGACACATTTGTCTCAAATCAAAGAAGAAGAAAATCACAAGTACATGGAATTCAAATTTTTAATATCATGAGACATAGTTATAATCACAGCACAGTGCTCACAAACCAGGAAATTTGGCACCAGGAATTAATAAATAAAAGTCACTCTTCTTCAGCAATGAGTCATTCAATTCACCTTGGCACTGGCCTTTTCAGGCACTATTTGCCTGGTTGTCTCCTCTCCTCTGGTTATATGGGATCACACCATAGGGGTGCCAGTGGCAACACTGGGAAGAAGAGCCCATGTAAGCTTTCCCATGTGTTGTGCCTGATTCATCTTGCTGCTGTGCCACCTCTGCATCACACCCTGAAGAACAGGATGAGGATTTGGATCCACAATACCCACAATCCTGACCACTGGATGTCCCTGGGAGAGCAGCCCATTACTACCTGCCCGTCCTGGGGCAGAGACAGCAGTGGAGAGCACACAGCCTGCCTGGAGCAACAGGGGAGAGGGGATCTCTGCATCCTGCCAGCTCACCCAGTGAGGGCTGCTCACCTGGTAAGGAGTGTGTATGGAGACATGCTTGGGGTGGGAAACAAACATCAAAAAGTTTTCAAATACCATTGACTGATCCTGCCTAAACAAAGCATTAATTAGCATGGGGTGCCTGAGGGGAAGATGATCAGTTTACAAACCCCTCTGCAATCTCAGAGTTTGAGAGTTCCTTGATCCACAAAACAAAAAAAGGCAGGTTACTCTCTCCCCACCCCCAGTACCCATGGGTGCACCTATTTCTTGTCGAGAGAAGCAGAGTGGAACATTCTTAGAATACTAACGTCTGACTTTTACAGCACTTTTCAAACTTGTAAGCCACAAATAAAGAATCCACATCCAGGAAATCTCTTAAAAATATCTTAACCCTAGACTCTCCAAACACACTCTGCTCCTCTCCTTATTGTCGTTTGCTGAATTCTGAACCCAGAACACAGAGGAGATGAAAAACAAATTTTCTAATATTGTTGTGGTAAACTAAGATTAAAAAACCATAATAACTCTCTTATATCTTTGCTTTTTGAGCAGCAGTGAATGGAAATCAGTACCCCTGCTTTCAGCTTATGTAAATATCTGAAGGTTACCAACATACTGAAAGGGGTCAAGCTGAAAAACTTCAGCGAACCAACTTCAAAATCCCCAAAGAAGGGTATAAATTAGGAATATGTTTAAAATAAGGATAAGCAAGTAAGTATAGGCATAATTGAATCAATATGTAAATACTTCATCAACCCACAACTGCTAAACATGGGGTTTATGAAAGTAAAGTTGCAACAGATGAGGAAAAAAATCCAATTTGCAGAAACAGTTGTCCATTACCTAATAAAAAACATAGACTACTTTTCAAACTGCAGAACATGAAAGAAAAGCTTTAAAATAAGGCAGAAAAGATGTGTTTCCTTCAAAGATAAAAGTAGAAGTAAAAAAAAAAAAACCAACATGAAGTCACAAGACAAGGCTCCTGATTCATTACAGCCTTATGCACAGACATATTTTTCATCTGCACTATGGAAGTAGGAAACCCTATCACCAACACAGAATGGCTCCTCCTCTTCAGAACTGCATTTCCCAAAGTAACCATACAACAGACTTAAAGATAAATCTGTATAATAAGATGGGGTGGGTCTGTCACAGCAGGTTACTTCATTTCACTAGATTCATTTTGGCATTCACAAAGGTGACAAGATAGGAGCAAATTAACCTCTCTCTTAATCTCTAAAGGGGATCCCTTTGATGCTATAAAAACATCCTAAAGCATAAAGTTACTTAAGGATTGTGTGGCAACAGCTAGTGCATTCAGTAATTTTTAGGATGCTTTCGTAGCAGACTGTATTACTACAGACTCTCAGAGCTGACAAATTGTCAAGCTGACAACTACTCGAAATTGAACTGAGAATTTCTCTGTATCCTACAGTTTATACCTGAAAAATGCAGCTTAACATTCTAGGCACTCAGTGTATTGAAGAGACCCAGCCCTCAGCAACAGTGAGAAAACAGGCAGTTTTACTCTTGGAAGGTATAATTCACAAGTGACAGAGATTCCATTGATGAACTATGATTATACAGATTGGCTAAAAAACCAGTGAGGTTGTTGACCTTCCAAAATTCTGCAAGTAAAAGGAGATTTAAGAAATTAAAAGCTAGAATTAATTAACAAGAAGAATTGAAAAAGAAAAGATAGAGTGGCCTCATCCATCCACAACTTAGCCAGCAATTCACACACTGTTGTATTACTGCTCCTTTTCCGCAGAACCAGAATTTTCATTTTAATGAGCTGTGTTCCTCCCAAGTACTACATAAATGTTCATAGAGAGTTTTTCAGTAGAGGAGGAAATGAAGACTGTTTGAATCAGGGCATAGTTCTACATCATCACACCCTCACTTACATTCCTAGAATGGCTTATATATGTTGATTACTAAGGATTTATTTTTTCTCTGCCAGCCCTTATCTGTCTTCCCAGCTCAAAGGGAGATCCTCACTGTAATGTGGAGATACTTGCAAAAAAAAAAAAAAAAAGTTGGCTGAAGGTAGAGCATAAAAAAAGAATTGGGGGCAGGTAGGGCATATTGAGCCCAAACTGGGCACTTAAGTCCAAATGCTCCAAAGTACAGAAAGGGCTTCTGCAAAGCTCTTAAAACTTCTTTTCCTTTGGGGTAACTTTCATGACAAGCTGAGCGTCACAAAAACTAGCCAAACATGGGCACAGGCTCAACACTTCGTGGCTTTGTGGGAGACACAGGAAGACAATTATATTCCATCATCTCATTTAGTGACCGAAATATTCCACCTCTTATGCCTTCACAAAATGTCTTTGCCATGGTGCTGATTGGGCTGCTCCACTTTTTGCCCAGCTCACCCCCTGCTGCCCTGTTGCAAACTGCTGTGTGTCCCTGAATGCTGCTGTGAGGATGAGTGCAGTGCAGGACAGACCTTTATCAGAGACCCCCACCTTGGGACGGATTTTCTGGAGAGAGGTGCAGCACAGAGTCCTATCTGAGCACTGCGAAAGCCACAGTGAAAGCAGTTGGAGGGGAAAAATGTCTGCACCTATAACATCCCAAATGAGTTTTCATGCATAAATCATTTCATTATTTACAATGTGCATCCTTTAAACCCAGTTAGTAAACCAAGCTGGGAGTTAATTATTGGCTACAGCAGCTCAAAGATAGCAATTTTATGCTGAAAAAATACTGTGGGCTACACTGGGGCTGCTTCTACCTCCAGGGCACACCTTCCATCACTCCTCACCGAGCAAACCAGCAAAGTGAACACTTGGGAGAGTTTAACCTACAAGCAAAATGCTAGCAAATTTCATTTTGGGACTGGAAATAGAGATTTACAGATGGAAATAAGAAGACTGTTCTGTGTTTACAATACAGTAAAGTAAAACAATTACATTTATTTAATGAAATATATGTTAGACAATATGAGTTTCTTCTGCTTTGATATATTGAGATATTTGTGAAATATATAAACAGAATATAGAAAAATCTTTGTCTCAAAACTTTAGAAACAATGGGGTCTCTATAACTAACTTGTACACACTTTACTGAGCAGTTGCCTTTAAGGCAGTACTGGTCTACTTTAAACAAAATGGAGATGCATTTTGAACCTCCAGTAATCTCATCTAGTAAAATAATTTTTGAAAAAGGTGTACTGGTGTTTTAGTTTTTCTTATGATGTCTGTAACTGGATGGATATACAGCTAATCACAAATTGTTTCTTCCAGCCCCACCATTTCCTTTTGTTCTGCTGTTTGCTGTATTTACCACCACAAGAGGTCTGTTTTGGTAACAATGCTAATTTGTTTATTCAGATCAAGGGGGACAAAAAAATCCACACACTTGTTGACTGCAGAAACTTGGGCGCCAAATCCAAAATGCAAATTTTGTTGCACTTCTTTGGGGAAAGCTGTGCCAGCTCACAGCAGACAGTTCTCGAGCACATTATGAGAAGGATAAGCATTCTGTGGCAATGATAGCTTAAATCCCTTTCACCCCAGTTCAAACAAAATGAGGAGAAAATAGAGATGTTGTGTTCAATGGCACAGAGTGGGAGAAGTGGTTTTGGGCTCTGGCCATGAAAGGCCATTCTAATGGAAACTGCTCTGGATTTCTCTTTGGAACAGCTGCAAGGCAGTTATTTAAGGCAGTACTCATTTGCTTCTAGTATTTGGCTGGTAGGATCCACTGCTGGCAAAAGCAAAGAGAGAATGATGAATTTTTGTTGTTTTCTTGTTTTAAGCATTTCTGAGGCACTGTCGGAAGTCCTTGGTTCATTAAGTAACTGGAGCTCAAATCATTACTTCTTCAAAGCTTTTACTGCAGAATTCATCTCATGCCATTCACAAAGAGAGAAAATACTAATTACTTCAGAGAATACTTTAATCAGTATGGGTCACCACTTGTGATGCTTCTTTTTTTTGCAAACAGCAAAGCCCTCTGGGATGCTAAATAATTCTTACAGAATTATTTAACTTTGTTCAAAGCATTATCAGACTAGTCAGGTTCCTATGAGATCATTTTACTTATCCATATTTGAGGTATGAAGTCAGAACACGTATAAAAATATCTCCAAATTAAAAATCATAAATTTCTGTTACATTTTATTTCTCTTTAAGAACAGAACAGCTTATCTAATCAGAAGTCACTAGACTGTGATTTATTGTGATTAATTTGAGATCATTTTGCCTTACAATGACATCCTGTGGCAAAAACCTCAAAGCATATATGGGAAATTTTTTCTTTCATTGACTTCTTTGACATTTTGTGAATGCTGTCCCCTAACTATTTTCTGTTTCAGATCACAGCTATGGACAGGTAAACTACCTTGAAACTTTACTTATCCTTCACCTTTATACATGACCAGGATGCCTCTGCTCTTACCATTTCTTGTGTCTGGTAAGAAGATTCTGGGGGTGGAAAAGAAGAGGGGGGATTTGAATAAATTAGTGTGGTGAGAGGGTATGAAGAAACATGACTGTGGCAAATACATTGCTTCAATGAAGCGTTGTAGAGCAGCACCAGAAGCAGGCCCTATGTTGACACACTAGCTGTAAGAATTATTTAAGACAATATTAGCAATTTCACATCTGGTACCCAGGAGTGACTTTCAAAAACCTTTATAAAATGTGAGCCTTTTGTTACCTGACTCAGAGGACACAAATCTTGGGAAAATGCCATTTGCCACTAAATTAACAGGAACTTCTCTTATTGTGGTGCCACAATGAGTAGCTCTAAGACTGAAGTCTGAGCAAAAATCTATCGGAAGGAGCTCTGGCTTAAAAAAAAGGTCTTGCTGAGGTCTCTGAGATTCTCTCCCAGGGGAAACAAACTTGTTTGCCTGGTGGAGTTAAAGGACTGATCATAAGTAGTCAAGTATTTTTTACTGCAATGTGTAAACATGTATGCCTATACATATATAGGTATGAAAAATAGGTAGTATTTACTTCTGAGTCTAAATTGACCAAATGTGAAGGAAGCCAACTATGCTGGCAATGTCCAAGGAAAGTTTAAAGACAAGGATTTAAAAAAAAAAGAAAAGAAAATTAATAGTAAAGTCGCAAAACTCTTCTTTTGCAACTAAGATGCTGTCTAGCTCATGCAAAAGGCATGCAAGGTTATTTCCAAGTTTAAAAAAATCCTTCCTTAAAACACTAGTCTCTAAATTACTTCTGCAGCACACCATGGCATCTCCTCAATTTCAAAACGCAAAATAATGTCCTCTGGGGGGGAAAAAAAAATTAGTCGATGTTGTTTTCTAAACTGTATCCAAAAATTCATTCCAAACATGAAAGGCAAAAGCTGCCCAGGCAGCAAGTATAAAAAGTGCTTTACTTCAATATTTGATCTAGTAATTGTCTCTTTACATATGTATCTCACTATGTCCTTGTGTGTTAAAAAGGTCTTCCTTACTCTCAGAAACATATAGATGGCTCCCAGCAGAGGCATACTGGCAGCAGATTGTCTGGAGATGCTTGAATATGTTTATATATGATTGAAGACTTTTATATACTGTCATATCCACAATGATTTACTGAAATCTTTGGGAATTCATACATTGTCTTCTTGTACAGACACCAATTTTGAGCCTACTTTTGCAACATAAGGATGAGGGAATGGTACTTCTACCATAATCTTTTACACTGAGATACCAGTCTTTCCTCTGCTTCTTGTTGTCATTTATTTTTGGCTCCCAAGTCAAACCTCATTGAAGCAGAGTTCCTAAACCTTGAGTGTGGAGAGAGTCCTCTCTATTACTAATCAATGAACCTATTTATTTCTAGTCTTTGGCCTAGTGATCCAAGTCCAGGCAGATTTATTCAGTGAAAACTCTCTGTAGACCCAGGATATGTGCATTTATACAACACAACAGAAAGGTGACCATGCTGATCATCAAGTCCCTTACAAGTGATAGCTTTCCTTCTGCTCATTCTTACACTACAGCTGCTCTTATTCTCCTTTCGAGAAGGCATTTGTCTTGAACAACAATCCTTAGATACACACAAATATGAAACATGCTGCAATCGAGCAAACTACATGAGTGAAATCTCCTTGGAATAGAGAGTGGTGGCTGGGTTCCCAAAATGGTGAGGGCTGGCAAAATGACTACATTGTTCCACTGCCATAAACGCACCAAAGCAAGAGCTGCATATTCACCATGGTAGAGGCAACAACTGTCTGGCTGTAAGCATGCTCTGTAAACCATTGCCACTCCTTGGAATGCCATCTCAGGCCTTGAGGGACAGATTTTATAGTGACATGGTACACCAGAGGGAATTGAATCAGACAATGGGACTCATTTCCAAAACAACCTCAGAAAGTCTTGGGCAAAGAAACACAGCATTGAATGGATTTATCACATTCCTTATAACCGAGGAGCCTCTGGGAAGGTTCAGAGGTATAATGAAGACCACATTAAGAACATTAGGGAATTGGGCATGGAAGCATTGGGATGCAAATTTAGCAGAAGCCATTTGGCTGGTAAACACCAGGGGATCTGCTAGAAAATCCCTTCACACTGTGGGAGAAGATACAGTCCCTGCAATACACAGGGAAGTGGATGGGGAACTCAGTGTGGATTTCTCCTCCCACTAAAGCAAACACATTTGTGGGATTGTCTTTGCCCAAGGACCTCGGTGTATCTGGTGGGTAATGTCTTGGTGGGTAGCGTGGACAGACAGGGTGTGTGCTTCAAGGAGATTTAATCCTGGTGGAGAAAACATTCTGTGGTGTAAGTTGTATGTTGCAGGAAGTAAAGTAGCAGGAGTGACATGAACTGATGAAGAATTAATTTTGTGAGGAGCAAGGAGAATGCAATGACAACCCAGGCCAGGATGGTGTTGGTGTTCAATGATCAAGTATACCATTGGGTCCTGTCTTGACCACTCATCCCGATGCACTGGAGATCTGGAGGGATGCATCAGTGCTGCACTTTGCACTGATAACTGGAAAGGTGCTGATAACACACCGCTGTTTTGGCTATTGCTGAGCAGCACTGGCACAGCACCAGCGCTGTCTCTCCAACATTCCTCCCTCCATCAAGGGGGCTGGGGGTGGGCAAGATCCTGGGAGGGGACACAACCAGGCCAGCTGACCCAAACTGACCAAAGCCATATCCCATGGCATTTGATGTCAGCTCAGATATAAAAGCTACAAACAGCACTATAACACAGCAATATCATGTCTCAAAGTGTAACAACAGTCTTAATAAGTGATGAGTGTCTTTAATATAGTATTTCCAGAAAAGTCCCCTGAATACCCAAAATAAGAGAGGAGAAAAAGATAGGATTCAATGAGGAAATAAAAAAAGAGTTAAATAAAAAATAAAAAATCAGTTCACCTGCTAGTTTCATCTTGGTGTACTCACCTCAATCACCTCAGGTTGGGACATCATGGACGATGGCACTAAATCGGTGGGGACATCCATGGTAGCTCAAAATGCCCCTGCTGCTCTCCTTGTCTGTTCCTCTGCACCAGCAAGCTTTTGGTAGGAACACAGAAGCCCTTCCTCAGACTCTAGTCATACTGATATTTACTCCTAAAAGTAAAGAAAAAAACCCTGTTGAGAATAACAAGAGAACTGGGTAGGCAGTCAACACCCAAGATCTTGGGCTGCTGCAAAACCAGTCCCAGTTTGTACTTGTCAGCCCCACTTGCTGACATGACCACTCACAATAGATTTTCAGAGGTCTCCATAGGTATACTGGAATTTGATCCAGAACAGGAAAAAAATTCACTTCACAACACAAACTAGACTCACACATACTGAAATCAGCAAGAAGGCTGACGCACAGACTGCTTTTCTTTTGCAAGGAAATATGGTTACTACAGAACATTGTAACTGTGTTGACTTTTTTCCCCCCACAACAAAACGAAAAAAGAAATCCCCACAAAAGAGTACTCATAGAATTCAGGAGACATTTATTCCCTCAGTTAAGTGATCACATGAACTTTTCTTCTTTGTTAAGGAAAACAGCTTACATATTATGACTTAAAAATGTGACAGGCTTTTTTCCCAGGTAGTCGCAGATTTGCAGTACATGAATATACCAAACTGTAAAATCTGCTCAGCTGATTTAACAGAATGAAGTTATCTCCACAGCTATCATGTTTATCAAGGTCAGTCTAGCTTCCATATATATGTTCTTTTCTTTTCCTACTCTTGTGTGCACAGAAAACAAACTAACAAAGAGGTGGAGGGGGAAAGCCCTGTAAATGTCCAAGATAATTCCATAAAAAAAATTATTAGAGTAAAGTAAAAAATTAAGGTAGACTAGGACAACTGCTGGCTTTTTCACTTAGTGAGACCAGACATATACAACACAAGCCACAAATTAGTCACCACAGAAAGGATTTTGGAGAGAAACATATTCCTGTCTTCATCTGTCACTTCCTATTCTGCAAGCCATGGCAGAAATCTACTCATGCAAAGTGTAATCAGCATCCAATAAACATACCAAAAATTACTCCAAACTTCGGTGGTATTTTTCAAACTGAAGACATGCTATAGTTACACAGACAATGCCAGTAACTTTCCTGGCCATAAGCTCATTTTTTCAAAGGCAACACTTTCCAAGCCAAGAAAGAACAGATAAGTGCTGTAGGAAAGTTATGCTCCACATGCTTTTCTGATTCAGTTATGTCTTTGTTTTTGGTCTTGTTAATTTAAAGTCAGCCTTTGCACGCCACTGTGGAAATTATTCCTCCTTCTTAAAAAGCATCATCTTGAAATGCCTGCTTCACATTTCAACACATCCCCACATGCCTTACGTCACATGTAGCTGTCTCATCTTCCAAGCTCTAGGATCACTTTTTCCATCTTTATATAGCTTTCCAGTGACCCCTATTCTTTCCTACTCAGTTCTGGCTAGTAACCTTTCATTCTTTCCACTCCCTGCTCCAAATTTCTTCTCCTATACTCATGGGGAGGGCAGAAAATGGAGCTGCAGCATCTCTCCAAGATAGTCTCCACAAAGTAAAAGAACAAACACAACCTTCAGGCTTCCCGTTTTATTTAAAAAATGAGAAGTGAACTAATTTTATGAAATTCACTAAGTTTTCTATGGACAGATGAGGGAAACAGCATCAGCTTCTTAGGGAAGTTTCTGCAACTTGACAGTAAAGTTCTATCAACAGGCTGAAATCCTCAACCAACATATCTCATCAATGTGAACTGTTACAACTGTAACTTAAATATGGTCTCAGAAGAATTTTTTTCCGTTCTTCTCATGGCATGCTTAAAAGCAGCAGTTTCAGTGCACCTACTTTACAACAATCCTTGTTAGTTTCTTTTAAGATTTTTCTCTTAATTCTGAAATGCTGCCACTTTTGGATAATGAAGCAGGGGAAATAATTACAGTTAAAGTTGACTTTAGAGAAAAATGTCAGAACCAAAACCAAAGGTACGCTTAGAATCCTGTCTGTCAAACAAAAAGGAGAGAAAACAAACTTTTTTACTATGGAGCACCATAAAGAAAAAGAAGTGAAAAACTAAGAAAAGAAATTTCTGAAGTCTGTTCAGCTCATAGTGTAAAGCACTAATTGATCCCAGATGGTTAGGTTCTGTAAACTCGTCAAAGAAAATAAAACATTTAAACACCATGTAGAAAAGGTGAGAAAGTAAGAAAAAGATCTCACACAAGTGTCACACTTCCAGATGTCCCATCTGAATTTTTGCCATCTGAAAGTATTCATTTGGCAGCCTTCACTAAACAATCCTGCTTGCAATTAATTCATTCAGCTCACAAATAAATACATCACCCCACCATGGCAGCCTTACCAGTCACAAGGACAAGTGAATGCCATCCAGGGCAGGGCAACAGCAATGACTTGTCCTGCCTATCATTTCATTTTACTACTTGTTGAAGTGATAGGTAGGACAACGGGTGTTTTTCTGCTGTCTCAAGTTGAGATAAGATCAATTTACTGGAAACAGCAGTGAGATAAGAATACAAACAGTAACAGCAACACTGTTAATAACATAAGTATACATAGAGAAGGTGATATGCATGCAGACGTGCTCAAAAACCAACCTGGTGCCATGCTGCCCCTAAGATGATGAGCCATGCACAGACTGTCTGTTTTTCCTCCTGACTGCAAGCCTCTCCTTTTTCTTGGAAGCAAGATTCCCTTACTTCCAGCCCCCTTTGGGCCATAGAACAACCACCTGGGCATGCCCACAGGGCTCCAGGCTCTGACCCCTCCCGGCAAGTGTGAGAAAATTAACTCTGTCCTGGCCAAAAATCAAGCACTATCCACTCCTTATTCTATGCCATCTGCATCACGCCCCAGTGTTACACCTTCCAACCTTACACACGTTCATATACAGATACACACAAACACTGGTATCAATTCCATAGTCAGCGGCTGTCCCTCCAAGATGTTTGTTGTGTTCATTTAGTCCCTGACTGTGGGCCCTGTGAGGAGCTCACAGCTGCTGTATCTGGAGCATCCATACCCATTGTCCTTGGTAGTTATGGCATGTAGAGGCAGTGTCATTCTGCAACCAACATTACAGACTCTTCTCACCCAAAAAGCAAATACTTTTGAGGTACACACCATGTTTCCCCATCCCTCTGCATTATCTGCCAAGTGCACTCAGTTCTTGAACAAAAACAATCCACGGATGGGTTTGCCTTTTCTTGAGGCAGCATTAATCCAAATTGTCTTCCCTTACACATTTCTCATATGCACCACAGCAACTTTATCCCCTTCCACAGTATGTGGAGGTTTGGATTGGGCAGGGCCAACTCAAACAGTAGAGCCTCCAATACAAGAGCCTCTAGTGTCAACTAACCAGGTGGCATTCTCTAAATGTAGATGCCAATGTTTGAAGGTCCCACTCACTACCCATTGCTTTCAATGTGTTTTTTGGCAGTCCATTGCACTGCTCAAATTTCACAGAGACTGGTGCATGATAGGCAAGGACTATGATAAACCCACTCAATCCTGTGCTCTCTGGGCCAGCTGTCTGTTTTTGAAATGGCTCCTGTTGTCGCAATCCATTCACTGGGGGGGTTACCATGCCTCCAGAGGACCTGCTTTTCCAGGCCCAGGATGGTGTTTGAGGCAGTGGCATGAGGCACAGGGTAGGTTTCCAACCACCCAGTGGTGGCTTCCACCATGGTCAGCACGTAGCGCTTGCCCTGGCGTGTCTGGGGCAGTGTGATGTAGTCAATCTGCCAGGCCTCCCCATACTTGTACTTGGACCACCGCCCACCGTACCACAGGGGCTTCACTCGCTTGGCCTGCTTGATGGCAGCACACGTCTCACAGTCATGGATAACTTGGGAGGTACTGCCATGGTTAGATCCACCCCTAGATCACAAGCCCAACTGTGTGTTGCATCTCTTCTCTGATGATCTGAAGCATTAAGGGCCCACTGAGCCAGAAGCAATTCTTGTTGCCAGTCCAGATCCACCTGAGACACTTCAGCCTTAGCAGTTCATCCACCTGTCTGCAGTTTCAATGCTCTTCACAAGCCTGACTCTTGGGTGCATGTGCATCTACAGCACACACTTTTACAGCAACTCCTCTACCCAGGCAGAGGTGTCTTGCTAAAATTCAGAAGCCCAGATGTGTTTCCCTCTGTGCCAACTGTCTTTTTTCCATTGTTCCAGCCGTTCCCACAGAGCATTTGCCACCATCCATGAGTCAGTGCAGAGATAAAGCGCTGGCCACTTCTCTCATTCAGTGATATCCAAAGCCAGCTGGATGGCTTTAAGCCCTGCAACCTGACTTGATCCAACTTTTTCATCAACAGCTTTGCAGCTTGCCATACAGGAATCCATAGAGTTGCTTTTCATTTTTGACATACCCGTAAGATATGGCACAAACTGTCAGTAAAGACAGAGTTGACCATTTTCAGGTAGCGGACAATATAGTAAGGTCTCCTCAGTACATCACCACTACCTCCTCCTCCACTTCTGATGATAATCTGAAATTTTTGCTTTTGTAGTAGTCCATTATTACTTCCAGTGATTTGGATTACCTAGTTGATCTTGCTGTGTGATCAAGCACACTCCACTTATTCCATGTGGCATCAGTGGCATGAAGTGTGGAAGGGACTTCCCTTTTTAACATCCAGCCCAGCACTGGGCAGCCAGCTTGCCAGGAGGAGCTTTACTTTGGTGCCAATCACTTCTGAAGCATATTGATCCCTCCCATAAGCTGCCAGATATACTTTTTCAGCCAGGTTGTAGGATGCCTCAGATCCTTTGTATTGCTGACTTCAGAATCCCACAGGTTCTGAGTCCTCGAGTCTCTCCAGGTACTTGCAAGAGATTCCAGGACGGTCCATTCTCCCTGGCTGCAGTGTAGAGTACACTTTTTACATCCCGTCTCATCCTATCTGGCCCAAGGGCTACTGCATGAACGATCTGTTGTTTAATTTGACAACGTCCATCTTGTCATTTTACTTCTAAAAACTGAATTTCCTGGGCAGATCCCTTGAGCTTACTTCACCAAAAACCATGATACCACCAAAGCATAAGGACAAGCCAAACTAATTTGTTTTGAATATATTTAATGAAGGTAGCTCAGTGTGTGCAGATTGCAAGCCAAGCTACCTGCATTTAGTGTATTCTTCAGTGGAAGTGGTTATGATCTGTACAATTTCCTCCTAATTCTGCCTTCTCTCTCTTCCATGGGATATTGTATATGCAGCTGAGGAAAACCCCCTGCACTCTGTTCAGTACTTAAAAGAGCTGCAAAAAGGTAATAGCCGTGATTCAGTATTGGGCAAAAGAAGCAGAAAAGAAATAAAAGAGATTTCCAGACAGATGGTGAAGCCCATTGTTGTACACTTGCCCTAAAGTTCTTTTGAACAACATTGAGCAACTTTTTTCCATTTAATGAGACTCCCTACCATCTCCCCATCACTTTCTGATGTCTGAGCAAAGAGACTGTGGTTTCTCTTGCCTCAGCAGATGCACTAACAGTTTGGAAGCTAGCACAAAATTAACGGTCCCCGCCAAATTTTGCTGATAGGGTGTGCTTGAATACACACATTTTACAGAGCAAATTCTGCATAGTGGTTGGTATTAGCCTGGCTCTACTACCCGACACCCCTCTCCAGAGGGCAGGATAAAGAGTGTTATCACATCCAGTATCTATTACCATGGCAATAAGTACTGAAATAGATCTAGTATATGGCATTGATTAAGCATGTTCAATAGTGGTGACTGCAACAATCAGCACACCTTCAGACCAATTACTGTCTTAGGTTACAGTGCAAAATGTAACCCAAAGTATGTATTCTATCACCATTTTCATAAGCTGTTAAAACGAGCTGGGGGAGTGCTCTTTATCTCTTCCATGACTCATCCCTGATAGCTCTCTGAGGGATAATTTCTGTTAATGGAACATCAAGGTCTCACTGCATGACTCATACATTACATCATCCCTTTGTGAGACGCTCCGCCCAGAGGGAGGAACCAAGCATTCCTACCTGGATATAATCTGAGGATTGGAATACCAGAGCATCTACCACTGGATTCCCAGAGTTCAAGAGCTCCACAACCACCACTGGAGCAGGACCAGACTTTACTACAGGACCACTTCAACAGAACCACATCCACCATTTAACTGGACAGCTATTACCACCCTGACCAATAGGGTGTCAGGTTGTATTCTGACTCTGTCAGTTTAAGCCAGTGTTTTCTGCCTTTATTTCAATTTTCCTATTAAATTTGGAATCTCTCAGTGGTTCACTATCAAACTGGTACAACTAACAAAATGCACAAGTTACACCTGTTCTTACAGCACATTCAATGCCTCCATCATCCCAGTGAAGACCAGTTCTACAAATATGTCCACCCCCAAGCCTTACTGTCTGCTGTTTCTAATCACTGGCCAGACTGCTCGAAAAAACTACAGAGCTATAGCTTCTCACCCAGTTGGAAGCTCTTCATAAGAATGAATAAATTCACTGTGAAAATGGATTTGTGAAGTATTGGTGAGGGGTTGTGGAAGTCTGGAAGGGGAGTTCCAAAAACAAGGGACAAGCTCACCACATTTCCTGCGCTGGGCTGCACCATAGACCTCCCTGGAAACAGTCCCTGCCAGTAAAGCCAGACATTTCTTGAGTCTAACTTCACTCTCTAGAAAAATAGAATGGAATTTTCTAACATATGCAAAAGTTCAGACAAAACAATAGGAAATCTCTACCTTGTAAACACTGAAATAAAAACCAAACCAAACCAAACCAAAACTGATAGTAAAACATACCTGACTCTGCCATTTTCCAGCATCAAAAGTGGGATACTTTTGGTATTAATTACAAAAAGTTACAAAATTAACAAAAATTACAATAAACCCGAAGAAATTTGCCAGATTTTTAAGTTTAAGACTAAAGATCAGACTGAAGTTACAACAAAACTGAGCTTATTTGTTCACTTTTGCAGAAGAAACTGAGATACTCACAGGAAACAAGGTGAATTTTTCATGCTGCTGTTGGACTAGCATGCTATATAGGGGCAAAAGCTCTTACATGTGCACCAAAGACAGGCAATAACTACACAGAATAAAAGATGCTTATATAAATAATACCTCATCCCCAAAACACAGTGCATATATTTACCAAAACCACAACTAGAAATAAATTTATATCTAGAAATATTTTTCCATCAAATCCCTGTCTCTGTGGAGGAATCCCCTAGGAACCCAGTAATTTCTTTGCAGTTGTCAATAGTTCATTCACTTTGACATTAAATCTAAATTCCTTGCAGATATTGTTTAAGAGATCAGAATTTTCTCTCGCAATCTGAGAATGTGAATCCAACAGCATCAATGTCTATCCAGGCCTTCTGCTACTTCTACTTCTGCTCACAGAATTCCTGCTGTTGATGAAGCATTGTACTTTTTGAGCACAAACATACCCAGAGCAATTATTAAAAATTGCCATTTTCCAACTGACACAATAAATACTCAACACAGAAACTGCCTAAACAAAATAACATTGAGGCTTAAAAGGGAGGGAAGGAGAGGGAAGAAGACCTGCAACAAGAATAATATGGTGTTTTGAATGTTTCACTGTCATAAAAAAAAATGTAGTGTATGGGACTTTTTTGTTTGGTTTGGTTTTTTCTTGTTTTTCTGTTTTTTTTTGTTTTGTTTTTTTTTTTTTTTTTTTTTTTTTTGTGTATGACTGTGTGGTTTTGTAGGATTCTTTTTCTTTGTTTTCAGCACTCTGAGCACTTAGGACTTTGACAATCAGAAAAACAGGACAAAAATCTCTCCCAATTACAGATCAAACCTAATCACTGAACATGTCAAAACAGGTAATGCTGACACCATTGCTGCCCCTTCAGAATGACAGTGTCCTAAACAATTGTCTTGGAAGTAATTCTGTGATACAACAAAGAATCAAGGATTTTATTACTGCTATGTTTCCATATAAATAATGCATCTACTGTTGTGTGGCACGATGCCTACTTTGATTGCAATTTGTCACCCAAAGTATACATTAATCTTAACATTAAGTGCAACCACCTCTTTAGCCATGAACACCATTAAAAGCAGACCAGCAGCATGTTTAGCTGTCTATCCGCTTGCAGATTGCTTCACTGAAACAGCATCAGCTGGCTAGAGCACTCAGCTTTTATTTAAGCAAACCAAGACAACACCTTGGAAAATTTAACTTCAAGATGCCCAGGTACCTGAAAAGCATCTGACAAAAAAAACCCCAAACCAAAACGTATATGAGAACTCACTTAAAGATCAAACTAAAATGCAGAAGTCCCAAAGTGCATTACTAACCAGAAAAAAAGAAAACAAGAAACTCATGTTTCCTATCTTCTCTTCTGTCTTCCACCAAATCACACCTGTACACCTCAAAGACTTTGAGACTTTTTAAAAGCTGCTGCAGGGATGCTTGCAACTTCTTGGGGCTAAAAGAGATTTCCAGTTTCCATTACCTCAGTTTTACTTCCAAAATACAGCTGTTAGCCTTTCTTAGGTAAGGAAAAGAAGATGAAGAGTTCAGTAGTGATTAGAGGCTAGAAATTTATTTCTATACAAATTTTAAAAACTGCCCTTAGATTCAGTGCACTCTTCCACAACACAAGATTACACACAGGCTCTCAAATTGAATCCATTTGCATTCACAGTGCAGGCTGTGCTTCAAACAAGAAAAAAATAATTACGTCATTCAAAACTTTTTGAATAGAAGCTCTGTGGCTAATCTGGGGAAGAACATTGTTCTGGCTTCAATAATACAAGGACTACAAGATTGCTCCTAAGGCTTCCCATGACAGAATAGAGCCTGCAAGTTCAGCAAACTTGTCCCAGGTGGAGCCTCCTTAACCAAGCTAGTTTCATGAACTCTGTAGAGGGAATGTGGTCTGAAACCGTCCTCTTTCTCCACACTAAGATTAGGGAGATGATCTATCACCTTAACAATTTATCATGCACTGAATTAATTTACAACAATAAAATAGTATCATCATGCATTTGCACTCCCTCAGAGAGATAATCTGCTGACACAAAGAACGTGGTTCAGCAAAGGAACCTTCACAGTGACCCCACCAGGGCAAGGTTAGAGAGCCTGCCCACATCCCCAAATTAAAGCAGAAGAGCAATCTGAATATATAGAAGGACAGAAACCCCTCTCCCCAGATTTGCAATGAAAATAACCAAACAAACCAGTAGATGGAACAATATCCTCAAGCCTTTACCTTGCAGGGTAATCTTTTCCATATGCCACTCTAATTTGCCTCATGCCCCTTCTGAGGATGACAAAAGCAGACTGACCACAGTCACGACAGGGGTTCCACCAAAGGGCAGACAGCTCAAGAGTCTGTAATTAAACTACACACGCCTACCCTTCTCCTCTATGTGCTCTGAGGTCCCGCCCCAGAAAGGACCTCCAGATGATCTTAAGTGAGTAGATTATTCCCAAAATTACAAGACGTTAATTCTTTCAGGAATTGTTTTTGTTTTAGTATTGTGTATTTTGTTATTTTGGGGTTTTTGGAGGGAAAAGAAAACGTCACATTTTATTAAGTGACAGAAAGAATCCTTTGAAAGGACAAACCCATAGGATATGACATTGTAACATGTGAAGTCATGAACACATTCACCCTAAGTCATGGCAGTTATGATACAAACTGGATTCACATCATCAGCAGGCTAATCCACCAAGTTTTTCTGCATACTGATGAAGAGAAATTAACCAAAATAAAGGAAAAGAGACAATAGAAAATTAGGAGTGTAATATCTCAACTTTTTTTTTTGCTAGAACTGTCATGACTGTACTCTCGAAAACTGACTCATACTCCTTTTCGTTGCTGAACACAGCAGGGACTCCTTTTTCTCTGCTGCAGATTGAGGCACTTATTCTCATCTGCAGTCAGACAAAACTTTCACTTATTTTATGAAGTTGTCCTTTTCCAGAATCCTTTCCGTACTTCCCTGACCTAGGAAAGTTTGCACCATTCTGTGCAATTCTCTCACTTGCTAAACCTCCTTTCCTGATTATTTCCATATTGTATCTATTCCACACCCATCTCTTGGGGAGCATTTTGTTGCTGTTTTTTCAACCCAGAATGATATCTCATCTTCTACTGAAGCCTTGTACTTCTCTGAAAAGCAGAACTTTGTGAGAACTCAAAAATAGTTCTGCATGGCTTCCTCAGTTTTCTCATTTTCCTGCAGTTTGCCCTTTAAAGCCAACACATCAGTCTGCCTTCCCATTACTGTCCAGCAACCCTAGAACTACTTCAGTCATTATCTAGCTTCTACTTATGACTTCCATAAGTGTTTGCTCATTAGGAATTGCTTAGAGATGGTTGTTCCTTTGCCACTCATTAAGGCTGGAGAACTGCTTCCCACTCTCTGGGGGAAAAGTAAGCATCTGCCTTAATGCAAGGGATGCTGGCTGGTAGATGCACATCTCTTGGGAATTATTAGGAGCTTCTTCAACACAATGAACAGGTCAGTGTAAAAATAATCACATCGAACACACAGACATACAAAAACTGCTTTAAAACATCTCTGCTAGCCACAGCACCATCTTCAAGAAATGAAGAAGCAGCTCCACAGTGTTTTTGTAATTGGTAAATACCATAACAGGAAGATATTCCTGAAAGTGAATTTTTAATTTTTGCGTTTCAAGTAAAAGAGACTTAAAGAACTAGGAAGATTCCAGATCAATAATTCATGCAATCATCTGATTTCAACATTATCTCACTACTTTAAACTTCCAGAATCACAAGAAAATTAAGAGGAAAAATACAGCTAGACACCAACTCCAGGAGAATAATGTCAGCCTGCTTAGGCTTATGAAAACAAGCCACTACAATACGGATGGTCTCTCACAGCACAACCACAATGAAGTTGCTGTCATGTGACTGTATTTTCAAAATATACACTTTCATCATACTGACATATATAGTATCAAGTACTCCTAAAAGAAGTAATTTCAAAACAGTTTCTGAAACTCTTTTGAAATTGTTTATTTCTACTGACAGACATGAAATTTGAACTAGTTAACAAAGAGGCAGAAAAGTTCAAAGTAACCATAGATAGCTCATAATTTAAGATACATTATTAACTGTTGCCAGCACTGGGTGCACATGTGTGTATAAAAGAAAGTATGGTGCATGCTTTTGTCCTCTTCTGTCTCTTCTGTTATTAGAAAGAAAAAAAAAAATAAAAAGAGAGAAAAAGAGTGACAGAGCAAGGAGATGCTCATTAAAATTATTCTGAGCACTGGATTTGCAAGGGTAGTGGACAGAATTTATCTCCAAATACATTCTCATTATTATTTTGCTTATTAATTAATATAATTAAAGAAGATAACAGTGGACAAAGGCTTTTGTATCAGCTTTATTAATGACATAGCCACAGGGATAGAGTGCACCCTCAGCAAATTTGCAGATAGATACCATCCAGAGGGATCCGGAAAAGTTTGAGAAGTGGGGTCATGGGGATCTCATGAGGTTTAACAAGACCAAGAACAGGTGCTGCACCTGGGTCAGGACACTCCGAATATCAGCACAGGCTGGGGTATGAACAGATGGAGAGCAGCCCTGTGAGCAGGACTGGGGGGTGCTGGTGGGTGAGAGGCTGGGCATGACCCAGCCATGGGCACTCCCAGCCCAGAGAGCCAAACGTGTCCTGGGCTGCATCCAGAGCAGCGTGGGCAGCAGGGCAGGGAGGGGATTCTGCTCCACCTGGAACCTGCATCCAGCTCGGGGGTCCCAGCACATGGACCTGATAGACTGTCCAGAGGAGATGTTGCAAGGGATGGAGTGCCTCTCCTGCAGGAAAAGGCTGAGGGAATTGGGATTGTTCAGCTGGGAAAACAGAAGGCTGCAGGGTGACCTGTTTGCAGCCTACAAGGACCTGAAGAGAGTCTTCAAGAAAGACAGAGGGACTTTTTACAAGAGCATGTAGAGACAAGAGGAGAGGGAATGGATTCCAACTGAAAGAGAGTAGTCATATATTAGGTCATATATTAGGAAGAAATCCTCTACTGTGAGGGTAGTGAGACACTGGTGCAGGCTGCACATAGAAGCTGTGGATTCCCCATCCCTGGAAGTGTTTAAGGTCAGGATGGATGGGGCTTTGAGCAACTTGGCCTAGGGAAAGTGCCCCTGTCCATAGCAAGGGGCATGGAACAAGATGATCTTTAAGGTCCCTTCCAAGCCATTGTATGATTATGATTCTAGCTATACCAGAAATCAGGATACTTTTCTCCAAACTATCACTTCTCAGCAGAAAAAGCACAAGAACTTAATCTCCTAAAAAACTTACAAAAAGAATTTTAATATTTGTTTCCAAGAAGAAATAACAAATTCAACATCTCCATGGACCAGCAACAGAGACTCCATTTGTAAACTCCACCTTTTGTTTTAAGCTCAGAAAAGTAGCAGAAGGCTGGCACTCTTCTGAAACAAGTTTGTATTTAAACATTCAGGCAATATCCTTTTGCTAGGTAAAAAAAACCATCTGGATGATAACAAAGTGTCACAATTCTCTAAGCAGCTTTGAGGGGGGCCAGCCTTAAAACAAATACTTCCTTTTTACCCCATATCCACAAAACAGATGTTCGATCTTCAGGCAGAATAAACCACCACAAAATACAATAATCTGGAAATGCTGAAGCCAAGGAAGTTCACAATTAAGCATGCCAAACCTCAAATCCCAAATTACAAAGGCACCACCTCAGTATAGATCTACATGTGCCATGACCAATGATACACAAACAGGAGTTAAATTTAGTTTATCTGAAATAGAAATCTGCCTACTATTCCCCTCACTCACAACAATACATTAGAGACTAAGGCAATAGCTTAACATGGTTCAGGCCACCACCAGTGCAGACACAGGAACTATTTATCAACCCCTCAAACCAGAAATAACAGCCATGCTCCTTCAGAAATATTTATGCAACATCTGCATTGGTTCAACTGACTGTTCTCCACTTTCCGCAGTGCTGTATTTTGCAAAGTTAACCTGAAAGAAATTTGAAAGAGCTTAGATTTAACAATAAGAAAGAATTATCTTAATGGCAGGATTTAAATTCCCTATTCTCATGTCACTGCTCTTTCCCAAGGCCACAAACAAGCTTATCTGATGGACAGCAATGACCCAGAAATAAGATCTTACCTTTGATCTTGTCAAAATGGAGGGGGAGCAAACCCAGTAGCTCAAGACAACAAAAATCCTGCTGTTGACAAATGAAAGGGAATTACTTCTTGTCCATTATGCAAATATCTGGTGTGCTCAGAACAATACACCCAGGATTTGTGAATCCCTGCTGTAAAATTGGGACTGGTTACTAATTTCTTGGCAGAGGTCGACAGGGCTTCCTAGTCCTCACAGTCTGCATCATGGTCCCTGCTGCTTACAGTACACCAACTCAACTGGTTGGACTTTTCGTGGAATAGTTTTCATGGATGATCAAGAAGTAACAGACTTCACAAAATACCCTGGGAGCAGCAGCAGGCTCTGTCAGGGATGCTTAGTAGAGAACTGCAGCAGAGTACTGGGTTTTAGCCTTGGGTAGCTTACGCTGATGATTCCATGAATACAAGATTTATAAATGTAAAGCACAACTGAAATATGCCCTGAAGGGAGAGATATGAAGAAAACACCAAGACTTCATCACCTTTCCTCTGACCCTTCCCCTTTCAATTATCAAGTGAAGTTTAAAGCAACTTAGGCTTCTGGCTATCTGAACAAGCAGGTAAATACAGAGGATTAGCTCACAGCTTGACTAATTCACTTTAAGAATTGACTTGGATTAGCTCTGAGTTTTGTTTAGCAGACAGGCTCTTAGTGCTTGCAAGAGGTCACATGAATTAAGTAGGCTGTTGTAAATTCACACCATACTTGAGTGATTATTCTGCTTCTCTAAGTCCTCAGTATATACAATGCCCAACACAAACAACAAATATCCAATCAGAATATTTGGGAGATGCCATGAATTCAAGTGAAAACAGAAAGCCAGGAGGCAGAATGGAGTTGTTGTAAAAACAGAACAAAACCAAAAAATCCTATCTTCTGACACATATGATGACCGAAAGGTTAGTGTCCGAGCACTACCTAGTCCGTCTCACCACTTTTTAGATAAACTCATTTTGCAGCTCTGTTAAAGAGTAAGAAAGGCAAAAACCCCAGTCCTATTGGACAAAAGCACAACTGAATATCAATGGATTATTCTTAAAGAAAAAAGAAACTAAGAACTAACTAGTAGTTTGCCTCCAGCTCTTCCCTTGGATCTTGATGCACATTAGCATGGGTACAAACTTTTAACACATACACACTTCAAAGCCTCCTTCAGACAGTTTTGTAACAAAAGCATAAGCCATAAAGCATTACTTGGGAACCACTAAGACTTTTTTTGTGACCACACAAATAAACTAAGAAGTTCAAGGGATCCAGGCCACAAAAGGAGAACGTACTGAAACCCACCCACAAACCAGACTTTTTAGGCATGCCGCAATTGCACACACCAGCTGCGTCCATGACACCAAAGCCTGAGGCCCATGCACAGCTACGCTCATCCCTGACACACTTAGTCATGCTGGGTCTGATTTTCAGCCTCCCACTACTGAGTGGCCTCTCTTTGGTCAGCCAACCTCATACTCCCCTCTCAGGAGATCCCGCCTGGAGTGCTGCATCCAGCTCTGAATCTCTGGGCAGAAGAAAGAGCAAGTTCAGAGAGGGCCATAGAAATGACGAGAAGGCTGAAGCACCTCTCCTATGAAGACATGCTGAGAGACTGGGGTTGTTCAGCCTGGAGAAGTCAAGGTTCTTATAGTACCTTCCAGTACCTAAAGAGGGCTCATAAAAAAAGCTGCAAAGAGGCAAGGGTATGTAGTGATAGGACAGGGGGTAATTGTCCAAGAAAGAGGATATGTAAAAATTAATATTAGGAATAAATTATTTAGTTTGTGAGTAATGAGACACGGGAACAGGCTGCCCATAGAAGCTGTGGATACCTCAATCCCTGGAACTGTTCAAGGTTATGCTGCACAGCTCTTTGAGCAACCTGGTCTCGTGGAAAGTGTTCCTATCTGTGGCAGGGGCCTGGGACCTACCTGACCCTTAAGGTCCCTTCCAACCCAAATCCTTCTATAATTCTATACCAAAAAGCACTATGGCATGCTGGCAGTACAGTGTTTTGGAGTAACCCAACACCTACTACTTGGTCAGCTGCTGCCTTCAGTCTTGCAGCAGCCTTCTTCAAGAATACTCCACTTAACCCAAGGGGCAACACTGCCGGTGAGAAGGAAGAATAAAGCACCCTAACTTACCAAATCCTCAAAATTTCCCACTGCAGCAATACTGGCACTCCCCTCTAGTGGAGACACAGCTTATCCAAGCAGGAGATGACACTTGCAGGGTCTTGGGAAGAAAGCTAATCAAACCACAGGAGGAACAGTCAGAGGAGTACACAGAGCACAGAACGACTACTGGTGCAATCGTAAGACGCAGATGCACGGCGAGCGCACGTTCGGGTTTCCTACCAAGAAATGTTAACTCATCTTAGGAGCTCCAAGAAAACTCAGTATTTCCCCCCCACCCCCTTTCTCACGTGGAGCACAAATGAGCACAGTGTGGCTTCTTTGCCAAAGCTCTTCCTGCACTTTTGTGCCACTCTTCTGAGGGAAAAAGTAACTGTTTTCACACAAAAATTACACCAAAGATCCCCACAGAGATCCCCTCCTAATATTCATAGCATATTAGGAACAATTTAGAATGAAGAACTGAAAAAGCTGTAAGCAAGTCTCTCAAACAGAACTTGGTCATAAAAATCTGTGCAACTGATGGCAAGAAACTTTGTGGAAGAGATGTTGGGGATGGAAATATGCAAGACCGTGGCATAAACCTTTGCTCAGGCATATTATTTTTAAGGCATTTACGTTTTCTAAAATCTTATAATTCCCTCCTGTCATCAGATTGTCATCAGCTCGCACATCTCCCACTGAATTTTTTTCCTCTAGGCTGAACCTCCTAGGATGCTTTTGCATGTGAAACTTAAGCAATCCAAGGCAGGAAACAGAAACACACTGTACTTCTTGGAGAAGCAGGCATTAACCTATGCTATTCCTATCAACTGTTTGCAAAATTGAATAATTCTAAAGACCCATTTTTAGTCCATTCATTAATACCAGGATTGTTCTGATTATAGTAATACCCTGAAGTCTCAGTCAGTTTCCAGTCCCACTAGCATGGACTTATGAAATAGGACACTGTAACTACTGTAAACATGAAGCTAAAAGACTAGGGGTGGAAATACTAATTCAGAAAAGACTTCTTTTGTTTGCAAGGCTTCTGTACAGGGAAATACACTGCTCTGAGGTCAAGTTTTCAGCAGTTCCATAAAAATATTTAGGAGAAGCAAAACAATTCTGAAATGTTGCTAGCTCTCAAAGCCCTATGCAAAAACCATGCCCAGGGCAGCCCAAAGATACCTGGCTCATTTCCACAGAATTGGCCTCCACATATGACACATCTTTGGGTGGGACAGAAGGGAAAAGGAAAGACAGAAAGACCAACAAACTCAATAGACATTTATAATATAGACATTTCAAGTACAAGTCACATTCAAGATGATACTCCTTGAATGCTGGGTACCTATCCACACATCCATTTCCCTGAAGTTGTTTGTCCTGCTGCAGTATCTCAGGAAAACAATTTGGGAATTACATTTCCTTGGCAAGAAGAATGAAGGGGCAATGACCTATTGGTGCATTGGACTTGTGTCTACAGGAATGTAACAACAAAGAGGGAGACAAAAGTGGATAGAAACAGCTGAAAATCCCAATGAATTCTTCACTGAAAGCCCAGGCTTTGCTCCTCTACCAAATCTAATGCTTATGTGGATGGTTAATGTATGCTCAAACACCACTCCTAGTACATCCCAGTGTCACTGAGGCACACAGGACATCATGCTCTTACTAGTCGGCTGGTTCATCCTGACAAGACAGAAATTCCTGTAGACATTCTCAGATGGATGCAGGAAATGTTCAGGTCATTCTCTTGTACAAATAATTTGCCAGTACAACATACAACATTTTAGCAGGGCTGTGTACACATTTGCAAAGACATCTTCCAAGTGCAATAGTCACTGACATGCAACAGAGTAGTAATACAGACCTTGCTGCACTTTACCCTCCTTTGGGATTGACAAGCTGATCATTATCAGTCTGAATTTATGCTTCTGTATCTAACATTCCCCTCCCAATTTCCCAAGTGCTTTTTACTTCAATAATTAGTTTTATATATGCAAAGTTAGCATGCAAGTACAGAAACACGCTATGAAGTTTACTCCTATAAGCACAACCTCAGGCAAGGTAGCCAACTTCCCCTTTACATCCTACATTACAGCGTCACAACCACATGAAATCCCTTCCACTGCAACTCACAAGAGGACTGTGCATATCTTGTAAAATATGATCCAGGCCCTACAATCACTGAAATACTGATCCAGTCCCTACAGACAATCACTGAAAACACATCAATCACAACAGACATTGAAACAACAACTCAATTATGCACAAAAGCACACAATTGACTCACATTAGCTGGAGTATCAATGAAAGAGATCGGAAGTGTCCGGAGTCAGGCACACATACACACTGCCACCCTTTGCAACTTCATATTTGGTTACAAGTAACTGTGAAAATAGCAACACAACCACTAAACCTTGAAAGCTCCAGGCTCCAAAAGTGACACCATTGTTGCAGTAAGAGACTGTTAAAAAATACACAGTAGCCACAAGAAAACAGATCCCACCGAGAGAGTCCGTGAACACCTAACATAGACACACAAACAAAAAAAAAACCTGACCACAATAACGACCACCACAATCCCTCCCAGAGCAAGGCAACATCTAGGGGCAAGGTGACCTTTTCCTGCCACTGCCATTGGCTTCAGGTACTGACCTGCACTCCTCCCCGAGGCCTCCTGCCACCAGCCATCCCTCTGGCAGCAGCTGGTGCCACTGACAACTTGCTTGTCCTTGATCCAAAGCAGCAGGAAGGCAGGGGTGCTCAGCACCCCCTGGGCTTCTGTGCGGTGAGCTGAAGGGACTGTGAATGCTGCACTGGTGGCACCCCCAGAGCCTTCCACCCCTCCTTCAGCCCTTCCACCTCACCTGACACCAGCAACGCTGATTCAGGATTGAGCAGCAAACAAACTTGAGTTTTCTTCTGCACAAGCACCCTGGCTGTGTGCGGCGTGACACCCACCCTGACACCCACATCCCGGCTGGGCGAGGCACGCTGTCCTTCTCACACTGCAGCCCTGCAATGCCCCCCAGCTCCCTTGCTCTGTCACCAGCAGCAGCTGAAGGCTTCAGGGCATTGTTTGGCAGATCCGACAACCAGGACAGGTCAGAAACAGACTGCACTATCAAAGACTAAACACTTAATGAAATCCAGGAGCTACAGTCTCTTTATCAAAACCCCTTCACAGTAGACAAAACAACACTTGGCACACTCAAAAGCTGTGTAGCTATGAAAGCTTGAGAGTTTATCAGCCTTTCTCTTTTCCTACAAACACCAACCTGAAGTATAACCACCTTAAAAACAGGTGTGACCTGTAGAGCATCTCTCTTCTCTGCTTGGATTCCAGCAAGTCTTTGCTAGAGCTCACGTTCAGCTCGCTGCTATTAAAAAAACACCCACTTAATCAAAGAAGATACAAATTTCTCTATGCTGTAAACATTCAATACTCATCCAACAGTCATTGCTGTAGTTAACTTCTTCTTAATAAAACACGGATGCTACTTTAGCTATATTTTGGGTGAGGAGGGTGAAAACAATCCTCCTCAAATGGCAAAAATATTTCTAAGGAAAACTTCTGCTCCCATAAATAATGTACCAGCACCATTTCATATCTGCCATACACACCCTAAAAAGATGGGGAGGAGGGAGGGAAAGGGGCTTGCAATGAAGAACAGTATGCATTTCCTTTGCCAGATTTTTACCCCTCTCACAATCTCCAGCATTCTGTACAGAAAGATCTTGCCTTTGATGTCAATCCAATGCTTTCAGGCTTGCTCCTGCAAGCACTGCAATATGCAATACATTTTCTAGCTGGCAAAGAAATGGAGGTATTGCATTTAGTGCCTGTTAAATCCATCCTACTCCAAAGGTCACTGTGGCATGTAAATTCCTACAGAAAAGCCAGAATGATCTGTAATATGGCAACATGAGGCTCACACTGAACTGAGCATTATCATACGTGACTATCAAACTCACAGACATTTTTTTCAGCAACCCACAGACATTTTTTTCAGTTTCAAAAACCCACTTCAGGAGGTGTTTTCCTCTTAGTCACACTAAGAAGCAAAACCACAAAGATACTGCTGGTCTCTCATATTTATCACCTTTGTATTTTTAATTTTAAAAAGAAAATAAGAGGACCTCTGAATTTTATCTAGAGTATATCACATGGAAGCCAAAAAAAAAAAAAAAAAAAAGGCAGTTCCAATTCCTCTCAAGTTAAGTAAGTCTAAAATAAAGGTAATTCAGTTGGCACAAAAACCTACATACAGTTATCTGCATTACAGTATCTGCACTCCCAAAATACTTTTCCTTCTAAAAGAGATCCAGCCTCCCCACTTCTGCAACTTCTTGTGCCACTGATCCACACTGCCTGCCATCATTTCAGCAGCAGACCACATTGCAGTGCATGAGTGGGAGACAGTAAGGCACACCCCTTTGCTCCTGTTTCCCCAGCAGCCAGGCCATTATCCATCAAAGAGCACAAATCTTCAAGGCACTTGGAAAGCAAAACACTCTGCACACACCCCAGGCCAGAACCCTGTCCAGGCTATTTATCCTGGGAGTGGCCTGAGGAGGAGGGATGTGGTTCCCCCTCTCCGGCTGTGCTGCTGGCAGGGGCAGGCATGCCTTACCCAGACTCCTTGAACCACAGCAGCCCTGCAAGTCTGTGGCTGCTTTGGCCTGCCACAAGCAAAGGGAGAAGATTCACTTTCTTTTTAAGAAGAAATATATCTTTACTTCTGCGGAAAAGGCACCAGTGCTCTCCTCCTTAAGTGCACTAACCTAACTGCCTACAGTATCTGAGTCAAGAAGGACCCAGATCCAGTAGGAAATCAGGACAGGACTGAAAAAAACATGATCCACAAACCATTCCAGGCTGTGCCAATCAGGAAATTCTGGACACTTTGCACTAATTCAAGTTAGGCTATTGTTCCTCTGAGGAGAAATACAATGCCTTAACCGCCTCAAAGCTGTTTGTCAAGAGCTTATAAGAGAAATGCCATGGTCACAGAGTTGCCATGTGAGATGGGGACACACATATACTACCCAAACCAGCACCAGCACATAGGGTCTTTTCTTTTCTGGTTGCTCAATGTTGCACAAATAGAAACAGTATTTCAACAATTAGAGACATCAGTCATTTAAAAATGAAAATTGACCCTAGAATGCAACCTTCATCCAAGCAATTACCAAGATTTTGCAAGCCAGGTGTGCTGTTAATCAGCTTGGGAGTACAGAAAGCCTGTCAGGCAGTCAAGAAACACCAATGGAGGTGAGAAGGAGAGGTCTGGGTACACAAAGACAGGCCCTTCTCAGAATTCTCCCCTACTTTTGACAAAAATCAAACCAAGGTACCAGACATTCAGATGTTCACCATCACATATATTAATACATCCATGAAAGTGCAAGAATGCTCAGGCAATGCTTCTACATGTTAAAAAAACTAAGCTTGAAATATAAATGGATAAAACCAAAATTCAAGTTCCCTGACATGTAAGTAGAACACAAGCTCTCACTTCCTTGACAGAACCTTCTTCTGCCCTGGGAATACTTTTGTGTTTCTGTCAAAGCAACCCATCAGCCTTGCACCAGATCCAAAGTAATTCAGTGCCAATACAGATTTTGCCATTGACATTTATGGGCCATGGATGAAACCTTAAGCTTCTGCTTTAGCTATGAAGAAAAACACATGGGAGAAAACATGAAGTGTGTAAGTTTAGCCCTCATGTGGCACTCCTCAGCAGTGCCACATCTCTACGGTACCACCTTGTGACATCTAGAAAAGTCAAAAACACATCAGATGCTACATAACCCCTGCCAGCTGAAGCCACTACTGCCTCAAGTCCCTCATGATCAAACATTTCCAGAGGGCAGTGTTCTCCCTTCAAATTATCAAAACTCCTAAGGCAACAAATGAGGACCATACCTAAACTGAAACTAATCTTAAAGAAAAGGACATGGGAAGACGGAAAAAGAAAAGACATACTTCATTTTCTCAAAAGCTGGTTTTCTTTTCACCCTACTAAACGGATAGAAAAAATAATACAGCGCATTGTGAAAGATGAAGTAGTGAAATGCACAACATATAAAGAACTAATCCAGTAACTAAAGATGCTGGAAGGATCAAATATTGATTGCTCTATTCCTCTTTCAGTAAAACAGTTGTATGCATCTTTCCCTTGGCATTATGTGTAGCAGGAGCTCTTCAAATATCCCATTTAGATGGATTTAAGCTGAATTTAAGCATCCCTTAAATTGCATGCACTTTTCTTTCTGAAAGGGAGGAAATTGCACTTGTGTAGCAAATTCTAATTTTGTGAGGGAAATAGCAATGAAAAGGACAACTGCCACACAGTACTGGTTACCACTCTCAAATTCTTCCACATATCCTTGAGCACTACCAAGACTGTAAGTCATGGCCTGTGAAGGGTTCCCCACTCAGCCCTGATGGCAAAAGAGCTGCATTCTATTTTCTCTGCATCCAAATGATACAAAAAGCCAGATACACAGCAACAGTGCTCAGTAAGTGCTGGCAGGTCACCACCTAGAGGTGCTCAAAGCCAGCTCTTCTGACATCTGGAGAAGGCAGCTCACCTCTGAGAGTGCTCAAAGTGCTGGGTATTCAAAGGGAATATTCCTTTGGTGGTCTCCCAAAGGGATAAAGTGCTCAGAAGAATTACTTGCCTTTTAATTTAAACCTCTGAATATGGGGCAGAGCAAGCTCAATATGGACAAGCCACTGAGAAACAGCAAACCATTCATTAATGTGTTATAAAGAGCTCATCACAGTGATATCAAAGTGAATCCCATGCAAGTACAAAGTAGAGCAAAACACTTTCTTCATCAGCCTCTCCTGGATTCCCCAAATAGTTTAACTGTGTAACACTATAAGACCAAGTTAAAGTCAGATTTTAATTTTTCCCATTTTTAAGCAGAGAAGGAATTATATTTTAGCTACAATCTTCCAGAGCTACTGATGAAAACCACATGACCATAAAGTATTTTTGCTCACAGTGATAAGACTGTCTGTTACTCACACGTGGAGTTCACATATTAAAGCTGGGTACGCAGTATAGCATTACTTTAATTTTGCATTTTCCATGTGGTTCATCTCAAAAGCTGTTTAACCTTTTGACCCTCAATATTTGTTTTGAAGAGCAAAGGAAGAGAAAGCAGACACCAGCCAATGTTTTCCTCTCTTCAACCAGCACCGCTACTGCTAAGTTCTCAGAACAAGGTTTATAGCAGCCAAGGGTCTAACTACTGCAATCTGTAATAAGGAGTGATAGAGACAGCACCACACTGATCATGCAGCAGCGCTTCCCAGTATTCCTAAGTAACATTTCCTTAGTTATTTGCCATAGAAAAAGGAAAACAATCACCTTTCATGAACAACTGCACAGGATGAGACAGCGTCAAGCTACTCTGGAGCAGAACAGCATTTAATTTTGTGTGGTTAATATTTAATAAAAACAACAGTAAAACACAGGCCTATCAAGTTGCTTTGTAAGTCCGAGCCCATATCAGTTAAGGAAAAACACGCGGCACGCCTATAGCCAGTAATAGCAAGCTGCAGGGCAGAGCTTCACTTACGCCTGTGCACACACATTATTGCTTCAGTCCACTGCTGAAATTGCCAGAAATATTATTTTAGTGCTGCCGTATAGCCCATCCTCACACAAGAGTAACAGGCTGCACGGCACTCAGCCCCGGCCGCCAAATTGAAACATGACTCCCAGACCTGAAAGTGATTCATTTTAGACCAAATGGTACAACGCTGCAAACCTGAACTAGCATGCAAAAACTTTCTTTGAAAAGATAAAGAGTTGCAGCAGTTCTTAGCAGCGAAAACGTTGCTGCTAAAATAATTTTGCTAAACATTGCTAAAACAATTCCCCCACACTTCGAGAAAACAAGTTGCCTACAGGGTCTCCCCAAGTTATTTTGCCTTGAAACTTCAAAAAAAACCCAAGCAAACAAAAAGCCAACCAAACATCAAACAACAACAATTAAGAAAAAGACGCACAGAAAACCAACCCAAACCTGGAGCAAATAAGGATGGGGAAAAAAAAAAAGAAGAAAGGGGGGATTTAGGCAGCTTCTAACATTCACAGACAACTGAATCTGTGAAGGTGCGAGTTTGTTTCACAGAGATATCCCCGAGAAAATGAAATTTAGACATTCCAACGTTTCTGTGAAAATGGAAACTTTGCACATATTTCCATAGGAAGTAGTTTTTTGGTATCGTTCCCACTGTGGAGCTATTTTAAAAGAACATAGGAAAAGAAGTGAGAGGAAAAAACTTGGTCCCTCTGGTTCCACCTCTGTCTTCTCACTTCAGTTTGCTAACGGCTTTTGTCCTCCAGCTTCCCTCCTGCTCCCCCCCGCTCCCTGTCTTTCTCTAATAAATCACACCCTTGTGCTTGTCATTCATCTTCTCCCGTCCTTTACCTTTGTAAACATCATGGATACACCGACACTGCTCCCATCGGACTTGAGCAGGCTCTTCGTCCGAAGGACTGAAGTCAGGAGAGAGAGGTGGCAACCATTTTTTATCTGGGACTTTTTCCACTGCCTTAGTTTGGTACAAATAAATCCAAAGAGATTTCGGGGTGGAAGGGGTGACGAAAGGAAAAAAAAAAAAAGGAAAAAAGAAAAATATGAGGGCAGCCCCTAAGTGAGTCCTGTTAGTGCTCCTTAATCAAACAAGTGCCCATCACTTATTCCACGCCAGCCCCGGAGACGTCAGCCCAGCAGGAACAGCAGCCTGACCCGACGCCTCGAACTCATTGGAGCCCATCCCGGAGGAGCCCTTCGCCGCAGAGCACCGCGACAGCCGCGCCGCGGGACGGGAGCGGCTTCGGAAACACGAGCGAAACAGCCAAAGGGAGCAGGCGAGGAGCGCCGTGGGCACGGAGCGCCGGGGGAATGGGAAGGGGCGCCTTTCCGCGGGCGAGACCAGCGGGACCCCCGCCCCGCTCCGCCCCGGGCCCGCCGCGCTGCGCTGGCTGCGCTTACCTGCGGGGGCTGCGCGGGCGCGGCTGGAGGGAGCGCGGCGCCGCCGCCGCCGGCGCGCACAGAGGGAGGCAGGCAGGCAGGGAGGAGGGGAGAGAAGGAGGGAGGAATGAGGGGTGGGACGGGGAGGGACGGGACAGAGCAGAGGAGAGCGGAGCGGAGAAGGACGGGACAGAGCAGAGCGGAGAGGGACAGGACGGGACGGGGAGGGGAGAGGACGGGGAGGAGAGGGGAGGGGACGGGACAGGACGGGACGAGCTGGGCTCCCTCCGCCCCCGCTCCGCCTGCGCGCCTCCGCGGGCGGGGCCCAGGTGTGCCCGCCCCGCCCCGCTCGGCCCGGCCCGGCCCGGCCCGGCCCGGCCCGCGGACCCCACGCGTGCCCGGCCCGCGCACTCGCCCCGTGCCGGAGCCCGGCCGGCCGCGGAGGCTGCCTCGGGCACGGGCGGTGGAATGCAGGTGTTCCTGGAACAGCCACAGTTCTCGTCCTGTGAAACTTTCGCGTCTCCTGCCGATGTGGGCAAGAGGCGTTTGGGAGCCCCAGTCACAGGAACAGTCAATTTACAGGTTCACCGAGCACTCGTCCTTGGAAAGGGACAGGGTTGCACAACAGATACTTTTCCAGATTAGAACTATTTTATTATACAAAACCAGGTTCAAATTGCTTCTTCTTCCTCACCTCCTGCCCTCCAAAAGTTTTTAGTATGCAATAGCCAGATTTCATTGGATTTATTCATTCTAGAGGCCACTTTTGCATGTACTTGCATCAAGTGAAAAGGCATATGTTGCACAACACTTGGAGTTCAGTAGCTGAAATGGCTGAGCATTTCTAACCCCTGTAGTGAGATTTCTAGGAGGTTACCTACAGCTATGCAAGCTGTCAGTGCCTCCAGCAGCACAAAAGCCTATCATGAAGCACCAAGACCACTAAAAGCACTCGTATTTCTTAAGGAACCAGAAAGCAGCAGCGACAATTCTCTGATGTTTGCTTGTGTGGCATCCACAAAGTGATGACACTATCTGCTATAGCTACTGGCAATATCTGCTGCACCACAGGTATGGTTATTAACAAAGGTTTTGGCACCAGTGAGAGCCGGTCTCTTGCTGTCATGGCTGGTGAGATGCTTTCTCTTTAGGAAGCTGTCACCACACAGAGCTTGTTTTTGTACTCAGCATTGTAATTTTGCTCTGAAACTAGACTTGAACATGCTGAAAAGTTTTGTTAAGTACTCTGCAGACTATTAACTTTGGAAAGTGCTAGATTTCCTCTTCCACCTGTTCAAAGCAAGCTACCAAGTGTTTGCAAGAGGTGACCAAAAAGCATGTTCTATTACAAGCTCTAATAGATGGTTTAGCCTCTATACACCAATTATGGTGACAGGTCTCAGTAGTTTTCTCACCTATGCACAGGCCACATCCAGGCTAGACAACTCCAGTCATGAAACAACGTGCTTAAACTGCATGTGTTGTCTCCTGATGGCAGAAAAGGGATGACATACATGAGTCACTGATTAGAAAGCAGGTCTTCAGAACGCAGAATTGATTATTCCAGTCTTGTGGCAGTGTATCTACTGTAGCTTCATTATAAACCAGATTTACTCATCTTTTTGGGACACAAACTGGCTGTACATGTCTACAGAATCTGTCCTGTCCTCAGCCAGTTGCCCAGATACCACTATAAGAGCCAAGATTAACTTGAAAGCAATCAAAGCTTCAAGCAAAGGGTGATCTGACAAGATTTACATCTCTGTGGGTGGGACTTACAACCTCAGGCATGCAGGAGTGTTCCTCAGTAGGACAGTACTTGCTGCTAAGAGCTAAAGAGCTACTGCATCTGCACATTGGAAATCACCACTGCCTAGGATCCCTATGGTTGCTCAAAAAGTGCTGGTTAGGATGTCCTCTGCAGCAACTCTAGCTACTGACCCCTGAAACAAAATAGCAGAGAATAGCATCCTCAGCTCATGGGAAAATGAGCATGAGATGGAATTTCATGAAGGTAAAATGATTGCAAACATTTTATAGAAAACTATTTTTGAGTCCAGTTCCAGTGAACTGATGTAGTTAAAGCAGCAATGTTTTTTCAGTTAGTTTGTTTTCTGTTAGTGACTTCAGGCATGCTCACTCAGCCCTGAAACATTGACTTGTCATTTATTCAAGGATAATACCATTAATTCTCAGTCAGCCACTCTTGGTCTGAATAGAAGATATAGGGAATATTCAGTAAATCTTACAAACAGGCAAATATTGAAGGTCCAGGGAAGATCACGTGGTCTGACGTTTAATGAATGTAACTGCTATGAGACTTGGCTGCGTTGCTCTGTGGTCTGAGACGTGTTTATGTAATCACACACAGATGTACTGAATTGCATTAGATAGGGAAGTAGTTTTCACATCCTTTCAGTCTGGAAAAACTTCTGTTTCCAGAACAAACCATGTAAGTTCCATGTGCTCAATTTAGTGAATTGATTCAAATCATAACTATGCTTAACATGTGCAGATATTGATATACTTATATTTCATTCTCAGCATTCATAAAGTTTCAATTGAGTGGCTGCAAGATTAGTCATACAAACCCAGAAAAGTTAAACATCTAATTCCTCTTCGGTCTGGGCTTGGAAAGTACCTCTGGTGGTTTTAATTTTAAAAAAATTCTAGGAATTTACACTTGAGATGTCTCTTCACTCTGTCACTTCTCTATGCAGCATACTCTGGTGTGGGTAGCAGTGGATAATTTCATTTTGGATTGGAAATGTGCTGAAATTTTCAGTGCAATTTTCAGTGCTTTGAACGAAATATTTGATGAGATCACTACTAATTTCTGTGGAAAAAAATGGCATGCTTCAGCTCTATCTGAGATAGGAATAACTAGAGAATTGAACAGTATAGTCACTTTTTATTGATCAGCTTTTGTTTCTTAGAGTCCCACCATTTGTGGGAGTCCCAGATTGCTAAAGCATGTGTACATTACAAAGAACAGCTCCAACAATTCACAAAGAATAAAGCACTCTCTGGAGTTTGACTTTTTGCTCATTTGTTATGTACATACTCTCTGAAGCCCAATGCTCACATGCTGGGGATCTCTGTTCAGAACAGGATGCAGAGGAAATAACATTACCTACAGCTAGAAAACTGAGCAAATGACATTACCTACAGTTAGAAAACATGCTGTTTTCCAGAGAAACTTCAGACACATCAGAAATCTCGCGGAAAGAATCGATAAAGCTATGTCATCTTTGTTCTGTGGCAGTGCTTCTGCCTTGGTTCAGTCTCCTTGGAGCTCCTGCTATGATGCAACAGCAGTGCATGACATTCTGTGAGCCACAAACTCCTCTAAAACCTCAGTCTCAAGGCAAAAGAGCAGCTTTTTCCATGGAAACTCTGTCTCTCCCCAGTTCAGCCTCCTGTTGTCTGGACCTGAGGATATCCTAATCCTTCTGAAGAGTAGCAGATTGCTGAAAAGTGAATGTGACCATAGTGCTCCTGGAAGCCAAGCTTTGGCTCTTCATGGCTTTCTGCTCATGCAGCCCCTAACAGCAGGATTGCAAGGGTGGGATTGAAGGAAAAATGGATGCCCATAGGTGCCTGAGCATGTTGAGGATTAGGAATATAGCCACAAAAGCAGAGGAGGTGGTTGCCTTGAGATGACTGGACTAGGGTTTGCAAGATGCTTCGGGTAGTTATGGCCAGAGATGCGAAGGAGTTCAGTGCATTAGTGACTGATCCAGTAACAACTCATAGAGAACCATAAACCTCTGTGTTACTGTCAGGAGTCTTATGGATCACGTGCCATGAGATGCATCAAGGAGAGCTGATGGCTGTGTGAAGCACATGGGGTTTGTCTGGGGCGTGCACAGGGGTGCCAGGAGGCTCCTGGAGGGGAGGCCAGGAAGCTGTTGGTTGTGGTTCCACTGTGGTGAGGGAGGCGAGACACTGAGGAAGAGCTCTGGCTTTGTGGTGAGCACAGGCTGAGGGATGGCTGCAGGCATCTCCCATGGGATGGCTGCAGCACTGAACACTTCCACGTCTCCTCCAGCTCTATGGAGCACCTGTGTTGGAGCCTGGGGCTGGGTCACCACTGCTGTTTCAGAGGAGCTCGGCATTTATGCTGCCCGAACACTGCTACTCATTCAGCCTTCTGTTTCCAGGCTGTTGAAAAACCTTTGTTTGTAGGGTGCTAAGGGATGACCAGATAATGAATGTTCTGATTTGTCTTTTCATCAAGCACAAGGCTCTGGTCTGCCACAAAATGGCTGAAATCCCTCTTCTAATAAGGGGGAAATGAGACATGGGGAAAACAAGGAAAGCTTTACCTTCAGCAAGTGCAGCAGCAGTTGTTGGGTCCATTGCTCCAGCGCCTGTCCTTTTGGCTATAACTGCAAGGTCCAATGAATATAAAATCCTGCTCCAACAGTGATCCTTAGTCAATAGACAGCATCTAAAATCCATAATTTATCCCGTCTGTGCCCTTTCATTTTGAACTGGATGATATTTTTACAACAATAAATTGAGTGCCATGCCTCTGTACAAAGTACTATATAACTTTGCACACCGGTTTGGTCTGGTTAAATGCCAGGTCTTACATGGAGCTCCTGGAATGAGTCCAGCAGAGGACAGCAAAGGGGCTGGAACATCTCTTGTACATGGAAATGATGAGGGAGCTGGGCCTGTTCAGCCTCAAGGACTGACAACTGAGAGGGGACCTCTTCAACATCTATAAATATCTGAAGGGACAGTGCCAAGAGGAGGGAGCCAGGCTCTTCTTGGTGGTGCCAGTAGTACCAAGGACTAGGACAAGAGGCAATGTACAGTAACTGTTGCTCAGGAATTTCCACCTGAATATGAAGAAGAATTTCTTTACTCTGTAGGCGACTGAGAACTGGAACAAGCTGCTCAGAGAGGTTGTGGACTCTCCCTCACTGGAGATATTCAAGAACTGTCTGGACACAATCCCATACTATGTGCTCTGGGATGAGCCTCCTTGAGCAGAGAGGTTGCACCACATGACCTGCTGTGGTTCTTTCCAATCTTACCCATTCTGGGATTCTGTGGGCTTTGAAAAGCTGCTGGAGCTATCATTTGAAAAAGTAAATAATGCCAAGTGAAAAACTCAGTGCTACATTAGATTTTTTCCTTCAAGAGACAGTATTTCTTACGAGTGTCTTAATGTTTTTATTTTTACTGAAATAATAATTGACCCCTTCTGTCTTTTCTAGAGCTTCAGCAGCAGAAGTCACTAAAAGTTTCCCAAGAGCTGCCATGTCCACAATGACATTGGTAACACACACACAAACTCAAAGGGGAAATAGTGTGGGACTGAAGATTTAACTGGCCAAAACTGAACAAAATCCTCCAAAACCCAGCCTTTCCTAAACACAGGATAGGACCTGTAATACTAGCTGAATAATAAAGAATTTGGGTATATTTAGTTAATGAAAGCTGTTGCTGGAAGGTAAGATTGGGTCATTTATGTCTGCACAATAGCAGCCCCAGTGTAGAACATATGAATACCAGATGGCTGGAACTGTTCCATTAATGAACTGATGCATTCATTGTTCTGAATTTGATTTTGTAGCTTTTTGCTTATAATGATTTGATTGCACCACCATTAAAAACCTTCAATAGCCTCAGAATTCCTCAGAATGCAAAAGAGGAGATGCCTCTGTCCCCACTTTCCACTGACCTGCAGGTGTGCAACACCTCTGCCAGTCAAGCTGATGAATACATTTCATGCTGTTTTTCTTAGTTCTTCAATTTAAATAATGTATGCAGGATCCATGCACAATATATTCTTTCTTCGAAGGCACAGGAAAATGCATTCCAGGTGACACTCCATTACAGTCAACAGAGTTATCCTGTGATGGATATGTAGGACAAAAGAAAATCATAGCTGTAGGTATGTAAGGAGAAATTCCTTCCAGATATGTGCAAATACAGGAACAATGTCAGGCACTATGAGATACACTTTTCCTCCCGAGCAGATGCCTCCTTATTAAACATAATTCCTATTGCAATAATCTTTCCGGTCTCCAAGCTTAATTAATGAACAGTCTAGGAGCCCACTTGATGTGTATGTTACCATGGGAAGTTTAATTTTTCTGGCTTACACAGCTCCTCTGTAAGCTTTCCCTCTGCTTCAATACTCTACTCCAACACTGGCTCTATCTTCACTGTGGCTCTGCCAACACTTTTTTTGTCACAAAAAGGCCTGGTGTAGTTAGGTGACGAACACATTTCTATCCTTTGTGGCTCATCACTGATCCTCATGTCTGAACAGACCAAAAGGGATAAAGAAAAAAAAATTGAGAATATTAGAATTTAGCAGTGACTAAAGGATTTCTGTCAGAGCAGGGCTTTTGCTATACACCTGTCTTTGAGAGGCTGGAAAGACTCCAATCCCTAGTATCAGAAGTGACCCCAGGTCTCTCATTTTACTTCCATTTCAATTCATTTGTGGTTGCACTTATTAAGAAACCTAAAATTAGAGTAAAATTAATAAAATCCCAAAAAATAATGAAGAACTAACAGGAGGGAAAAAATGCAAGTAGACAAGTGGGGATGCAGACTGGTCACAAGACCCTTGGAGGCAAGTTCTTCTCTTCCCTGGGGCTCCTCTGCTTCCCTAGCTCCTCCAAACCCCTGATGGTGTTGGTAGAGATTAGTTATCTCTGATACTGCTTTTTGGGGCAGGGCCACAGCAAGAAAGAAGCAGAGGTCAGGTGGCAGGGGGAAATTCTCATGTCAACCGTCCCTAGCATGAAGGCAGGAGACAGGGATACCAGATAATAGAGCCAGAAGCCTATTTTTGAGGGCACTCCATTTCTCTAAGAAGAACATCCCAGGTTTTTCCTGAGATGCTCTGTGAGGTTTGCTTCTCCTGAACTTCAGCATCATGTCTCAGGGACACTAAAGGACAGGAAATTATCTCCAGCTATAAGAATGGTATTCACACCATCTTATTGCTTGTTCCACAGACACTGTTAGGGTTATCTAACACCCATCCTGTAGGTGTTGGCACGCAAGGAAGCTGCAGGACACCCTTCTGTGTCTTTCTGGAATAGGGGGGGAGGACGCTCTGGGGCACCGCAGATGGAAAGAGATATGTAGGCTTGGATTCTGTTCCCCACCTAGAGAGATCAAGCCAGGATGATCAAGATATCTGAAGGTTTTTCTCAGCTCCCCAGGAGCAAAGCCCGTGTAATCCAGCTGCTGCAGCCTTAGGGGTGCTCTGGTGGCTGGCTGCCACCGCACTGCTTTCCCAATCACGCTGGTGCTGCGCACTCGGTGAAATGCCCCTGCTCTGCCTCACCAGCACAGAGGAAAACCTGCGGTCAGTCCAGCCTTGTTAGTTAATAATTGAAGGCCTGGTTGCCTGCTACTCCCTTTGCCATTTAGGGCTGAATCACTGCTTGTGTTTACAATCCCACGTGTAGTATTTGCAGCATTTGTTTGCAATTGTTCTTGTAGTTCTTTTGTGTTTCTTTCACCAGGCAGGCAGAGTAAGGGCTTCAATGGAAAACAAGTAGAAAGCCATTTGTTTAATGCCAGCGAAGTAGGGGGACAGAGTCCCTGACCTCATCAACTAAAGCCACTTTAAACCTGATGAAAGTCTAACCCCATATTTTCAAAAGATGAGCGCACCTTTCTATTTTTTGACCAGCTGACAGATTTTGTCTGGCTTGGGCTGTGATTTCCCAAGATTTCTAGATGCACAGCTCTCCTTTCTTTCAGTAGGAAAAAGGTGTTCAAAGTGCATGGTAATTTCCATAGTAACTCTTCAGAGACATACTTGCCCTGATGGTGACCTCCTCAGCACTGGGAGAAACAAAAAATAGCTCCAGCACTGTGCCATAAAACAAACCTGGGGCCTCATCAGATTTTGGGTTTTAATTTTTCCCTTCAAGAGCCTCTCAAGCAGCACAGAACAAAGAGTCACCCAGGAGGGGCAGGGAGGAGGCTAAGGAGGGCATACAGCCTGTGAGGACCCTCTACTGATGCAGTGAAGTTAGGAACGAGAGAAGCAAAAGTAAAGGAACAAAAACCAAGTGCCCTGAGTCATCACCCACATGTCAGAAGGGGCTGAGTGTAACAAAGGGAGTGAAAAGGGAGGAGGAGAGATGTCAGGCACAGAGCTATGTTCCTCTATGTGTTCGTTTATTTATTTCTCAGCGCACAGCTGGTAACTAACAGTTTGTTAATTGGCAAGAGAGTATATTGGTTCAAATTTCCTGTCACAGAACTGGGGTTTTTAGACCATGACAGAAATAAGCTGTTTGGTAGGCAGAAGAATATGGGTTGCTGATACCTATAGTTTTGTTCATGGTAGTAATGGCTATCAGGTTGTTCAGGATTAGCAATATTTGATTTCAAGTCCTTGCTCTAACATGGCTTAAGATCTTCAAGCCAAGAGCATGTATATATTTTTATAGAAAACATGTTTTATCAGTCATCAGTTTTGCACACAAAGGATGAGTAGCCAAGGCAACCTCTGTGGCAGCTATTGCACTTGTGGTCGGACTTAATTACTTTTCCCTGAGCCTTCAAGTACACAAGTACGTAATATATTGAGTGAAAAGGGCCAGCTTGATTGTGCATCAGTCTGAGCAAGAAACATCCTGCCTTCCAGAAAGTAATAACTGTGTCAAAATGGAAGGGAAAAAAGTGTGCTGCATTACAGGAATGAGGCACTGACCTCTGCAGAGGTTAACAGGCAACGTACCAAATGGAGATTTTTTTGTTCATTAGGAGGAAACATGAGAGGATAATTAGAAACAGGCCATGCTGTATGGTTTTACCCACTGCTACTATTCAACAGAATAGAATAGACAAAGGTATCACTAGTTTTGGGATTGAATTAACAACCAGAAAGTTAACAGTGAGTGATTAAAATGGACATTAATTTTTTTCCTCATAGGAGTGAGGAGACAAACTTATAATTGAATATTTGAGCTTAACATCAGCAGAATAATGGTAATTTTTATGAAGATGTTTAAAAAATTATTTTATAATTAATGAAGAACACGCACCATTTGAATAATTGTTCTGTGCATGCAACAACCAAATGCAATAGGAAATCTTCAATATACCACCTGAGACTGATCTCTTCAAATTGTTCTGGAACCTGTCCACAGAAGATTCTGGGCCAAAATTCAGTCTCCAAATCATAAGCTGTGCAGGAAGTCTGAAGACAAAGACATTTTCTTTCTTTGAGGTAGGTGCATGTGCCCTGTGTAGGTTAATGGGTACTGCATTTGCCCTACAGGGAAGTGGATTAAAACCCCACATTATTAAATTGCTCAACCAGAAATTTGGTCTGTAGTAGTTACACAGATATATTGAAATTTGGAGTTCTTCCTTCTCAGCAAAACCTCTCAAAAAAAAAGTTGCAAAATGTTGAGGTTGAGCGGGAAGAAATGGGTCAGGGTGCAAGCTTGTTTGTCTCTATATTCTGGGAGCCTTACTGCTGAACTGCACACACTTGTGGCCACTTTCTTGAGCTGTGTAACATCGAGGCTTCCCAAATCTGCCCTGTTCAGACTGCTGTCTGTTGCACTTGTTCTAATTGGGAAGAACTGATTAAGCCATGGATTTGACCCAATCTCTTGGTCAAAGAAATTATTCCTGACTCAGGTGGAGTAAGGCTTGAATCCCTGGAAACAGCAATATCACTGTGCCTCTTTCCATTTGGCTGGCATCTATTGGACAAGATTCATAGCCTGAAAAAATAAGCACAAAAAAAGCAGAAATAATCCTTCTTTTCAGAAAAAAATCCCCCAGGTACCATTTTGAGTCACTGATCCATCATGCCAGAAATGCATCTTACTTTCTGACACATAGTAAAAAATGCTTGTCTTTGAAAACTGCAATGACAAAAAAGAAGATTTCCCTTTATTTGACTGCAAAGAATCTATCTTTTTTTTCTTTACAGAGTGTTTGAGGACTAGGAGCAGCTGGATGGGTCAAGTGAAATCCACTTCTCTAGGCTCTTCCTAGACAAGGGTGAACACTCCTGCATGGTAGTGAATCTTCTTGTGACTCTGATAAGGTGAGCTTATATGATTCTGTAAGGACTGAATAAGAGAAGTTACCTATTGTGTGAGAGATTGGAAAAATCTGGATGCAAAATGATTTAAAAAAATTTTTTTTGAGAGGACTGGCATTGTGTACATTCTCTAAATTTTGAATAACAATCTGTACAATGTGCTAAGTAAGCCTTTTGAGTACTGTGGCTTATTATACCTTCCTGAACTTTGGGAGAATAGCTTTTAAATTTGTCACATTAAAGAATATATTCTCAGACAAACTGTTCTGGACCCTATTATTGTCTTTTTCCTTTTTGAATTGTTACCCATTCTTTGTGCCTAGTATGATTCAGCCAAGCTTTTACCTACTGCAGTAAGTGAAAGTTTCCTTTTTTTGGAGAGGTAGTACCTAATAAGAAGAAGACCATGAAGTCCTTCACACAGCCACATGCATAACTTGTATGAACTCCAGAAATCAGTAACTACCACAAAGTACAGAGGTCATGTAGGCAATGATGAGTTAATGTTTGGGCTCAAAATCAAGGTCTTAGTGTCAGTAAAGGGCCAATGTAATTTAAGGGGCTTTTATATGAAAGTGTCCACACCACTGTCTGTATGCCTAGGTAGCTTGGCCCGTGACTCCCCTTAGTACCTGAAAGGAGTGTGACAGGAAAATATCCCTCATATTCAAAATAGGAATACGGCCTTGTATTTTAGCACATTCACAGGAAGCCTGAAGCTGTGTGCTCCTTGTGACTCAGGACTGGTGGTTTCCAGATGCTCTTTTGGTCAGTCATTCAAGCGAGGACTGCGCACAGTGCTGCTCCTCAAATTGCAAACCTCCTCACACTGCCCATTCAGCAGAACAAATACTCGTGCTCCCTGGGATGAAGCCTGAGAATAAAAGGCAGCAGGACTTCCCTGTTCTGCTCCCTACTGAGTCAGGATCTTGGGCTTTGTTACGCCAAAAATTTATTGGCTTTACATTGCTGGATGTACAAAATACTCTCTGAGTACAAGAAATAGGTTATCTCTCATCGTAAATATGCTGCCTGTGCAGAGCAGGAAAAGCTCCTTTCAGCATCCTTGGCATGATGAGAACATACCTCTCTGTCTGTACCATCCCATTCTAGTTTCTACTCTGCCTCCAAGAGTCTACCAAGAACAGTGAATCTGCTTCTCTTCTACCCACATATGGATTTTATCTGGAGGAGGATTATCTTCAGGTGGATAGTGAATTGCTGCCTGTAAAAAAAAAATCTGTTCCCTAAAAAGTCACCATCCTTAGAAACTCTCATCCACATGGAGTAGTGGAGGTTAGGTTGGAGGGAGGAGAAGGCTGGCATGTGCAGCTCTGGGACCCATCTGTAAGCTGGGCACCTGCTGCAGTCCTGAACAGCTCCCAGGATTTTTGGAGCATGCCAGGGTCAGAGCTTTCAAGAAGGCAGTCCCTCAGAATATGAAATAAAGAGGGGGGCCTTGAAAACTCTGAAATTAGTAACTCCAGTCAAAAAATACATATCCTCATTTCAAATGTTCCATTTAAATGCATCAATGCAAAACTTGGTCAAAGTAACTCTAGGGATTTGTAAACTCCTTAAGGCAGAAACCAGGCTTTGACAGTCTCCAGAAGAGTGAAACATCAGTTTAAGTGGAACCCACAAGTACTATAGTTTAAAGCAAACAACAAAAATGCAGTTGGTGCATGGCCACTCCATACATATTTAGCTGTTGGAAGCATGTGACTCCTGGCTTGGAGTTTTAAATAACATAAAAAGTACATTGGCATAGAGTGTCTTACTACTTACCACCTCTTCTACGCACTCTTACTGACACAGACATTGTCCTGGTCTCAGTCTGTGCTGCCCACTTCCAGCTCTGTGCAAACTGCCATAATGACAAAAGGGACATGAACTGGAGCTCCTCGATGACACCACAGCCACCAGACTGCCCTGCTCTGCCAGCTGGCAGTGGAAATGCCAGGCCTGACTCTCAGCGATGCAGAACACAGGACGTGTGGTGCAGGGACACAGAACATGGGGGAAAAACAGGGGCCTCCATGACAAAGGGCAGCCAATCTCCAAGAGCAAAACAAATCCTGTGCTGCGATTTTAAAATGATCATGTCACTGCTTGGAGCCACTCTGTAGAAGCTCCACCCACCACTGTGCAATGGCAGACTTAGTGGCTCACAGGTGGCAGAACTATAAAAAGCCAGGAAACCATCAAATAAGCACAGCTGTGACCCATAAAGTTCCCCTTCCACCGTGCAGCAAATCTGAAACCAGGCTAACTCTGAACATTCCTCCTCCTCTGGTCCATGAAGCACTTGACATATGGATAGCTTGGTGCTGGGGACAACACCAAAGATGCAAACCTGGCTATCAAACCCTCTTCTAACTCCACCACTGCCAGTGTGCTGCTGCCATTAAGGAAAACGGTGTTAAGGAGATGCCTTTTGTTGAATCACATGGAGTAAAAAGACTGGGTATAGAGCAGAAATGTTGGAAGGCTGTGTAATGTTCTGAGACTCTAGAGCAAAAATTTATTAAAAAGCAAGAAAACTGAAGTTGGCAAAACCAAATGTATGGCATCATAATAATAATAATAAATAGTAAAATGCCTTTTGTCTTCAATAGTATCCCATATGTTTTATTGTTTCGTTTTGCAAACAACATTATCAGTCAAAATTTCCGTTTAGTCCAAGAATTGTGGTACTCTCCAGTCATCTATATGCTACAGCAGTGTGGGGGCAAAACAGATAACTTGTGCTTTTTTAAAAAAAAAAAAGTTTAGACCATACCTGAAGACCTCACCTAAGATGAATGTTTTAAAAGCAAGCATATTTCTCTTTCATTTTTTTTTTAAGCTGGAGTAATTGGTAATGCCATAAATCTCTCCTGCCAGCAGTAAAAGACTTGTTTTGCCTTATAGGCATGACTGATTTTAGATTTCATGTTAAGATTTGATCAATACATGGTTTGTGTATCTGAACATTTCAGTGAGAAGAGGTAGGCTGCCTTTCAAGGGATGAGGTAACTGCTGGAAGCAGAAATGTACCTGCCAAAGGACACACATTCCTCCTTCTCATTTGGGTCTTTTCCTTTCAAAGTGCACTGACCTCCTTTATCTGCATCTACTTCAAATTGCCAGTCAGTTTACTAAGAAAGAGACTTCTAAGCTAGGTCTAATAAACACCTCTGTCATACTGAATATCTCTTGTAATAAAAGTCCTCCAGTGCTGTTTACAGACAATACCACCTTCTTGTGTCTTTGAGAGGTGTGCTCTGACAAAAACCACTAGTACTGACCTTGGGAGAAGGGATCATTTATCAGTAGGAGTGGGGGAGCCATAGCTATAAACACGTAAACAAGACCAAACCATAGCAGTGTTAAAAGGCTTGTGTCTATGTTGAAAAAAACAAAAACCCAAACCCAAACCTAACAAGAATTACACATCTCTGCTCTTTTGTTTAATCTTAGACTGAGTAGCTCTTGCCTTGTGCTGTTAGTGAGCAAGAGTGAGCATGAAAGCTCCTGTGATTCACTGCTGCTAAAGTGCTTGTGTTTCTTGCTTACCTGCTTGATTACCCTTCACTGCATCTTAGTCCTATGCCGGTGCATCTGGAAACTCTTCCTACTGCAGCAGCATCTCTCCTGCCTCTGAGGCTCCACCCGAGGGGATCAGGACTGTATTGTGCCAGATATGAACAGATATTCACACTTTCTAAAGCTTTCACTCTAAATAAGCAGCGAGTGGGAGACAGGGAAGAGGTGCATTGTCCATTAAGGAATGAGGGATATAGTGATTTGCTCAAATCTGTCCATGTAATTGCTGTCAGAGCTAGCAATTGAAAACTTGGGGAGCTCCCAAGTGCCAGAAAGAAGAAACTAGACTTGTCCAAAATTTTCCCAGCTCTGATTACAGAAAATAAAAATTGCTTTAAAAATAAACTCAGAGATTTTTATGATTTATATGTATCAAAACATGCACCAATAAAACCCCTCCTTTCTCAAATGCAGATTCTGTGTACAGACACACACGAAGAAAGTCAGAGTTTAAGTGGGTGCAGTTTGGTTTACTCATCTGAAACTGTGCCTGTTTACATATGGCTGAATTAGAGGTATTATGTCTTTGACAATGTACTTCATTAATATTTTTGTACAAATGCATCTACACCGTAATCTCCAATGGCTGTCTATTACCCTGTTTTTCACTTGTTTAAACTTTTCACCTTCCTGCTGAGTTCCTAATGGAACTGTTCCCTAATGCTCTGGTTCTGGGATAGTGTTTTTGTTTTTTTTTTTTTTTTTTAAGTTTGTGAAGATTGTCCAGCACTTTGAGCAAAATCTTTAGTAATAAATATATAACACTAGGACCGATCCCTTTGCTCTTCCTCATTCTGAGGTTCCTGCTTTGATTTCAAGAAAGGAATCAGCTGAGCAAGACACTACTCAGCACAAAAAACATTGGCAGGAAGACCCACAAAGCAGAAACAGAACTCCTTTCCTTCAGCCAGAAGTCATCATAATTTCTGTGACGAAGAAGAAGATCGTGTTGCACTTTTGTTCCTACAGTCACAGTAAGAGGAACAGTCCATTCTCAGAAATACATTATTTTATTTTGAGGAGTGTTTAATGGTAGAGAGAGCTGAGCTAACACTGCAGCTAGGTTCCTGCAAAGAAAAATCACATCATGGAAAATGCAGAGTAGATGCAGTAATATAAGGCAGAACATGTACTGGAAAAGAAAGACAGTGCTGCAAGAAGCTCCTTCTTTATTGAGGAATGGATTGAGAGAAAGGAGAAAAGGCACACTGGAAGAATAATTGACATTATCCAGATACAGCAGACATCAAGCTGTATGTGGAACAACTGGATATCGATCTAGTGAGCAAGAACTGGAGAAACAGAGAGATGTGGAGAACTTCTCAGGAAAGAAAAAAACCACAGGGAAAACTCTTGCAAAGCTCACTGGAAAACTCCAGGTGGGGGAGTGAGGTGCCTGAGGAAGCAGACAGAGCAGGCAAATGCAAAGCAAAAGAAGTAAGTGAAGAAGTAATGATTGAAGCAGAAACTACAGTGAAGTGGGTAAATGCAGAGCCTTCTCCCAAGTGATGATCTGCAAGAGAAGAAATGGGTGAACTGAAAGCAAAGGTGCAAAACATCCTCAGATTTGGGTAGAACAACACATAAAAAAAATAAAATAAAAGACATGGGACTTCCAAACAGAGTTAGTTCCACCTTAATACAATTTCCAGTGAAATGTGGGAACTTAGTCAAGATATCATTAATATCACTCTAATAGAAGTGTCAGCAACACAAGCTGCATTGAGAAGATGAAAAACAACAGAGCAGGAGTCAAAAAAGTTGTAGCACTAATGCTAAGGATATGTGACATCCACAACTTAAAAGAAACTATGCCAGAGCTCAGCAATGATGCCTGAGGGAAAAAAAGAGATCCCTCCAACATACTGAAAACACAAAATTATTGTCAAAATGCTCCAAACTGGGATTGCAAGAACCATGATGTCTGGAAACAAGTCGTGAACCGTATCTAATCTGAAAAGTTTTCTGCAAATGGTGCACTCCATGAAGTAAAAGGAGCAATGGATGGAAAGTTTTGTGAATAGTTTGGATATAGGCTTAGCCCTGTACAGACTAGATACATCCACTTAGCCCAATTTAGATATACAAAACAAATCACTGGCTTTCAAAGCTTCCAAAATAGCTTGAAGAAATCTTTGCTATTGGCTCTTTTGGTCCTAGAGAAGCTTGCCTGCTGTCATGGATGGACAGTGTCAGTGTGCACTGACAATACTAATCCTGTGTAAGTATAGAAACTGCCTCTACACTTTTGACAGCACAAATGTCCCAGGTACAGCTCATTGCCACGTTCTGTCACAGTGCCCAACTTCTCAGGAGTGGTCATAAAAGAAGGGCAAGGTCATAGAATCATTAAGGTGGGAAAAGATCGCTAAAATCATCCCGCTGTAAAGACAGAACCACCATCACGTTCACCACTCAACCATGTCCTCAAGCACCATTACCACACATTTTTTAAACATTTCCAGGGATGATGACTTCACCATTTTCCTGGGCAACCTGATGCCTTGCAACTCTTTCAGTGAAGAAATTTTTCTTAACACCCATTCTAAATGTGGTGCAACTTGAAGCCATTTCCTCTTGCACTGTCACTTGTTACCTGGGAGAAGAGACCAACCCTCACCTGGTGATGTGGTCCATTCAGGTGGATGTAGAGGGTGATAAGGTCTCCTTCAAGCATCTTTTTCTCCAAGTCAAACAGCCCCAGCTCCCCCAGCTGCTTCTCATCAGACCTGTACTCCAGACCCTTTCCCATCTCCATTGCTCTTCTCTGGACACACTCCAGTACCTCAGTGTCTTTCCAGTATTGAGGGGCCCAAAACTGGTGACAAGACTTAAGGTGTGATCTCACTGGTGTCAATTACACAGGGACAGTCACTGCCCTGTTCCTGCTGGCCACACTGTTCCTGGTGCAGGCCAGGATGCCCTTGTCCTTCTTGGCCTCCTGGCCACACTGCTGGCTCACGTTCAGCTGGATGCCAACCAGGAGCCCCTGGTCGTTCTCTGCTGAGCCACTTTCCAGCCACTCTGTCCCCAGCCTGTAGCACTGTAGGGGGTTGTTGTGACCCAAGACCAGGACTTGGCACTCGGCCTTGTTGAACTCATTCATTCAGCTGGTCTCAGCAGCCCATGCTTGCATGGCTGCCTGTGTGCATGCATTCCACATAGATGTTTCTTTGGTAGGATATATGCAAAACTAACCACCCTAAAATTGCCAGTGTTTCTGGCCAAGTGATGGAAGGCAGATGTTATGCCATGGCTGTGACCTGTGATCATACCTTTTTCATGTGGTCAGCATTTAGTAGTTTCTTGAAGGGGTCCTCATGCATCCTCAAGTTGTCTGAGCTACACATGTGCAGAGCTAAGATCCTGAATGCTTTCAAGGGCCTCTGGGAGAAGCTAAAGGGCAGACAACCATCAGAATAACACATGCAAGCTACTTCTTCAGGTCCTCTTCTTATCTATGCACCTGACAGTAGCCTGGATATATTTATCTTGTGGCAGCAGCACCCATCAATTTACTGTCACTGTGGGGAGTCCTGTCACTCCTCCTCATTCACATGACAGACTCATTTTCTGGTTATAAAATAGTATCAGATCCAAGTAAGACTAAAATTGCAGCTATAGTTAGTTGACTATGTTGCCTGCATTCCTCTGCCAGAATCAATGGAAGAGTGCTTATTCTCCTGGAGGACACTGTCAGAAATGCATTTCCTGATTTCTTTGCCATAGGTCACTGACAGGTGAACTGCTATAACTTCATGATGGCTCCTAAGGCTCTCCTCCACTGACTTTCAGCCAGCGAGGCTATAGAGCACTCTTGTCATGGATGCAGCTCTTTTGTATCCATCCCACTCCTTTTCCCATCCATTTTGCAATGTGGCATTTCTGAGCAGTTTTTTTTGTAAATTCACAGAACAGGTGAACGTGTGTAGGATGTGATGGTCAGTTTCTCATATTCATTTTGTGATCACTTCAGTGCACCAGGTCAGCTAACTCATTACTAACACACTAGTATTTCTAACAAGGTCCATAGTTTTGGAGAAAGGTTATCACAGCCCTTCCACTGGTGCTGCTTGAACTGGAGGTCTAAGTCAGTAGCAGGTTGAAATTCTTGCAGAGTTTGCAGGGTTTGACTCAAGGAAGTGAGAATTCACTGCCTACTCTGATATGGACAGGAAACATTTACAGATGCTCCCAGCAGAGTCTTCAAAGGGTGAGGCAGGAAAACATGTGGTGAACATGTGGACTTCTGTGGGAGGTGGTTCTGCTTGATGGATATTTTTCCTCTGTCAGCTTGTAATACAGACAGCAGACCCTGAGGGAAAAATGGGGTCACACCTAGGACTGAAAGCTCTGCTTGTGCTGAAGCAACAGGCAGAGCTGCCATTGCAAGCATTTGTATTTCCAACACTTAAACACTGCCAAACCACCAATTGGCTTTAGTGGGACAAACACAGTATTGCAAGGAAAGGTGAGCACATTCTGTAATGGACATTTCCTCAGCCTTGAATCTTTTCATTTTGTGGAAGATTATCAGCAGAGAGAGAAAGAAAGGCAACTCCTCCTGCTTTGCTTCACTGCTTCACCAACTAATTATCACTTATACGTTGCACTTGTATAACTGACTATCCCAAAATTAATTAAATCCTTCCAATCCTTAGAACTCCAAACAGCTGGGTTGCTGTATTTTGCCATTGTATTTAATCAGTCAGTAGCGGAAGGAAACTCTTGTTTAGAACAGAAAATAGTCTGAATTTTTCAGCCTCTGCTTGTATCTTCCAGAACCCAGATTCTTAAAGGAAAATCTCCTTATGGCTTGAAAACAGAATGCATATAAATAAGCCTTCCTCTTATTCTTCATTCAAATAACACCACAAGAGCCCCCTCTTTGTCACTCATGGCCCTGCACTGAATATAATGTGTACACAGAGTAATTTTATGTCCTGGCTCATCCCATGAAGAAACAAGCCATTCCTTCCTTTCTGCCTCAATCTTCAGCCCAAAGAACCAAGCTCTGCCTATTGCATGCATGCAGAACTGTTTCTGATGTACTGGCATGACCTCAGCAGCTTCTGCACAACAGATTTCCAAGGAAACTTTGTGCCACCAACGAATTAAAAGAGGATTCCAAGACACTAGGAAAATATGAAAACTGCTCATGTGCCTTAGCAATACTTTCTTTAGTTGATCAAAGACTGGGAAGGTTAGGAAGAGGCTGTCAGTTGTTAGCACAAAGAAGTTTTTCACTCAGTGGAACGCTGTATGTCCTTTATGACATAAGTCATTTTCCTTCAGCAAAGAAGTAATCTTTTTTTTCCTTTCATCAGCTAAGATGGTTAGTATCTTAAGAGCATGTGCATCAGCCAAAGTTTTCTCAGTATTCTCAGAACCAATAAGATGAAAACAAGCCCAAACTCTTTCACGCACAAAGAACTTAGAAGTCTGTTGCTCTGGATATTGTTTGTCTCAATGATACAGCCACTTTGGTATTAATTTGATTGATTTAATGAACAAAGCAACAAAATCACAACATCACAAAATATGTTGAACTATATTCCAATATGAGTTGGAAGGGACCCACAAGGATCATCAGGGCCAACTCTTAGTCCTGCACAGCATCATCTCTAAGAATAACGCATGTTCCTCACAGCACCTATTGGGCAGCAAAATAGAAAAAAATAATTTAAGGTAGCTCCTTCTCAGTTACCCTGGGTGGCTTGTGAGTGCTGGATAGAATAAAAGCCAGTGAAAAATAATAATTTTAACACTAAAGCATCCTGACATGAGCCTAAGTTCAGACCAGGAATACAGCAGGGAGGAATGGAGATGACATTCTTTCATGTTCCAGAGCAAAGACACATTCCAAGCAAGGAAAGGATGGGATAATCTCTGGATTAGAGATTCCTCAGTAAAGGATGTGATGCTGTTCAGGAACTGTGATATTCCAACATTTTGCATCTGGTCAACAATATTTTTGATGTACTGGGAAAATAAGTCATGCATCCAAGTGCAACACAGGTCAAAGACTCTTACCACAGGAAAGGGTCATGGGTAAGAGTGAGCTCTGTGCCGTCAGCATGAATTATGATCAGGTCAGAGGTAACAAGTGTAACAAATCACAGTTCCACAAATACTTTTCATGCCATTTAATGTCCTGCTGCTTCATCATTCCATGAGGACATGGAGCAGTTGCAAAGATGTGAATGCAGCAGGTTTCCATCTGACTTCAGCAGCGATTTGTATATGGTCTGGAGTAATCTGCAGCCTTAATACATTTGAGTTGTGTTTGGAAAAGCAGTTAAATATCCAGATGCCTAACAGAATCTCTTAGTCTGTGCAATTGGGCTAGGACAAAACAAATCCTTCCTTATTGGGCTTTTCTATAAGACTAATTTGTCTGGAAGCACAAATTGTTCCTGTCTAAACAAAACAATTCCCTTCTCTATCTTCCTATCCCCATCTTGAAGTCACTCAAAAATTAAAGAAAACTGTAGGAGAATTCCAGAATTTCAACATGGGAAGTTTCTGAGTAAATTTAGTTTCTTCTTCCTGTTAGAAGTCCAAATCCCCTTAGCTCCCTGTGTCCTCTTCATCCAATATTAATTTAAAGTCTTGCCCAGTCTGAGGTACCTTAGAACTGCAGCCTATATCTAAGAAATGCTTTAGAAAAAGAGTGCTGAGAAAACTGTTAGTATGGAAATAACAGCTTCAGCAATACTCACAATCCACAATTGAGCAGCTTCATGACTAATATATTCTAGACTATATCTCTGCTTCCCATTTAGTCCTAAAAGCTCATAGCCAGAGTTCCAGTCACATGGGATGCTTTTGTGAAAGAAAAAAGAAAAAAAAAAGGGTGGTAGTTTTTAGAAAATAAAAACATGTTCCATCCAAATTCTCTTCCCTGTGTGTATGGCACAAACCTTTTCAACAGAAATAGCATCTACAGCAAAAACCCCCTTTTGTTGTTGCCTGGACTCAAGCGGATACTAGATGCAAACTGTAATGGTGGCTCTGCATAAAATTGGATATACAGCCCTTCCATTCTAATCCCTAGGTGGAAGTTTTCCCTCAATATCAGAAAAAATTTACTCTGAAGATCCAATCCACATTTCCCATGTTAAGAGAGGAATAAACAACACTAACAAAAAAAAAATGTATTTTCCTTAATAAAGACATTAGTTATATAATAAGGATCAGCTTCAGTTGATAAAGAGTTAAAATTTTTCCTTTTGCTATGAGAGAAAAAATTGGGCTTCAGGAATAAGAAAAACCTGTGCTTTTAACCTACTGTGTCACATGGCAAAGAACATAATTGCTTGCAGAGTTATTGAGAGTATGTAAATCCTGTTGCAACAGAGCTTCCATGTCTTAGCTAAATATAAATGTAAGGTAACCTTTTGAAGTCACAGATTGGTAGAGAACAAACTAAGAGCAGTTTGCTCTGCAATTGCATTCAGACACATCATAGCCATCTTAATCATGTTTGCTTTGGAGTCCGAAGACAGCTTCAGGAAACATGAAGCAAACACTAGACCCAGCCCTTTGGGGAATTTTGCCCTTTTTTTATTATTAAGCTGTGTAGCTTTTTCTGTTACTGAGGATATACTTCACCAAGAGCAAGTTTTGTCTCCTTACTGAGGCAGACATTGCCATCCATCTGACTGCAGTACTGCTTTAAGATCTAGAGAGGTGGTGTAGGGAGTTCTTTATGGGGAGCACATAGTGTGCCCATTTGGTGCTCCACAGTACTCCATGGGAATAATCCATGGGTCCCAGATATGTTTTAAAAAGAGAGTTTTGTCACATTGTGAAGTTTTACTTTCCTGGATTTCACATGGCAAACAGCTCATTCTCAGACATAAATTCACTGTCTTGGAAACTGCCACACCTTTACTTTTGTAGCTTTCTGAGAACTTCTTTGTTTTCTATAACTCAAATGGAAATGAAAATTTAAACATATGTTACTAAAAACAATTTACTCTTAATGTGCTTTGAGGACTAGTCAACAAAAGGAGTTTGGCATAGTTTTTTCTATAGATGACTTATACATTTCAGCCCAAACTTTTAACCTGTGATTCTGGCTTCCTGTGATATCTTTACTATTGCAATTCTGATTGTTCTTTAATGTATTGGACTAACAGTAGACATAGACTCAGACATAACACAGTGATGTCTAATGAAATTTGTATTTCTGTCTTTTGGAAGCAGAATCTACTGTCATGGATTTCCTGCTTGCTCCTTATTGCTGCCATTGTTCTTTTAACATCAATCTAGTAAATTAAAAAATAAATCTTAAGCTAAGTATTGCATGAATCGAAGTGGTATCCTGTAGAATGAAGTTTCTACCTCTTCTACTCAAAAGATTGTCTTCAGGGTAATCCCAGACATAAGTACAGACTAGGACAAGGATTCATTGAGAGCAGCCCTGTGAAGAAACATTTGGGGATTCTTGTGGGTGAGAGGCTGGGCATGACCCAGCCATGGGCACTCCCAGCCCAGAGAGCCAAACGTGTCCTGGGCTGCATCCAGAGCAGCGTGGGCAGCAGGGCAGGGAGGGGATTCTGCCCCTCTGCTCTGCTCTGGGGAGAGCCCACCTGGAACCTGCATCCAGCTCTGGGGTCACAGCACACGGAGGACATGGAACTGCTGGAGTGAGCTCAGCGGAGGTCACCAAGGTGAGTAGAGAGAGGAGGACCTCTGCTATGAGGAGAGACTCAGAGGGTCAGTGATGTTTAGTCTGGAGATGAGAAGGCTCCAGGAAGACCTTATAGCACCTTCCAGTACTTAAAGGGGGCAATAAAACACAGGGAGAGGGGCTTTTACAAGGGTAGAGAGGGTTGGGACAGAGCAGAATACAATGAATTCATGAATGAATATCCCCTTACTACAGCTTCACTGAACAGAACCTTTATCTTAACCCTTACTTGATTGAAAAACTGGAGAGGACAGAAGTTTCTCAGACTCTAGAGGAAAAATCTACGGTCCTAAATTTTTTGAGGAGAGGAGTGGGAACTCCTCTTTTTTAGGGATGTTCCAGAGCACCTCCATATGCACTATAGAGCCAACTGACAGACTTGTCATTTGTCAATTTGCCCCAATCCCTTTTCAAAACTTTCCTGTTGTTTTCATTTGAGTAACCTTTCCATTTTTTAAATGCATTTTTTTCCTTTTGAAAGCTTTTTAACTCTTACAGTCTGTGAACAATGAAGGGTTTACTTTGCTTTGTTTTCTTTTGGAGCAAGGGTACAGATTTTACTTTGGCTTCTAACTCCTTATCTTTTAAAAGCTCTCTGCCTGGTCGTAAGATTTTCTCCCTCTCCCCCTGCCCCCTCCTTTTTCCTTTTTCTTCCTTTTTCTTCCTTTTTCTTCCTTTTTCTTCTTCTTTTTTTTTTCTTCTTCTCTCCTCTCCTCTCCTCTCCTCTCCTCTCCTCTCCTCTCCTCTCCTCTCCTCTCCTCTCCTCTCCTCTCCTCTCCTCTCCTCTCCTCTCCTCTCCTCTCCTCTCCTCTCCTCTCCTCTCCTCTCCTCTCCTCTCCTCTCCTCTCCTCTCCTCTCCTCTCCTCTCCTCTCCTCTCCTCTCCTCTCCTCTCCTCTCCTCTCCTCTCCTCTCCTCTCCTCTCCTCTCCTCTCCTCTCCTCTCCTGTTTTTTTTTCCTTTTTTCTTTTCCTTGCCTTGCCTTTTCTGCTTTAAATATTACTATTTGCTTTATAGGTTGCTTCATTTTCTGCAGTTCCTCTCTTAAGATGATGCAGCTTTGTACTACATTTATTTGGCAGGCTCTCTTCTTCTATAAACTTAATGCTATACCTTTCAAATGGAGTTCTTATTCCAGTTCCTAATTTTGTTATGGTAAGACCTAAGATCTTGTTCTGTGAAGTCTATTGACTGGATGCTGAGTGCTTCTTCCTGAACTCTCTTCCTAAATTTATGCTTGCTCTAGAGACAGAGATACAAAATCCTTAATTTTTCATTGCAAAATCTAATGCCTGCTCTTGTAAACTTAATGTGGATCTGCTTTGCAGTGGCATGCTTAATTTTGCTGCACAGCCCTGACCTTCACAACTTGCAAATTAATCTTAATTCCAGCCATAATTTAAGCAGTGACACTTTTGTTATTTCACTGATCAACCTAATTTTGGTTGTCCCAGAAATACTCCATGATTAATTCCTAAAGAATTGACTTTGAAACATCTTTACTGGAAAAGATAATTGGAGAACAGAACAGAATGATTACAGTTATTGAATACTAATATTTAATGAAAAAATAGCCAGGAAATATAATTTTACATACAAAAGGATTTGAAACTTAGTAATTAAATTCCTAGAAACTTCAAAATATGATGACAGATGACTATTCTATTTACCATTGCATCATTTTCTGAAGGGGAAGAGGGGTCTCAGTGTACCCGCTGGTGAGAAGTTCAGCATGCAGTTAATCTAAGGTCAGAAGAACATTTTTCCAGATGAGAGGAGGTTTTTCATTGTCTGATCATTATTATTATTATTGATTTGTGTTGTCAGAAGTGACTGTATTCATTACGTTCCTCCTTTTTTTTTTTTCCCTAGGAAGAATCTGTTTGTGTTTATCCCAGTTTTTGGTTTGTGCTAATCCTCACCAATACGGTTTTATTCTGTGGTCAGTTGAGTCACTGGGCAGCTCTTGTTGTTGCTCTGTCACCAAGCCTCTGCCTAGTGGGTGCTATCTACATAGCCCGTGGAAAAAAAATACCATTTTCTCCCTAAGAAACCTCATGGGTACAGGGCTCAGTGCATCTGAGGCCTCTTATCTAACTGTCCAATTTTCACTGTACAGCTTCTACTACACTAAGCTGTAAATATATTGTTTATTTATAAACAATGCTCTTATGTAGATAATACATACGTACAGCAGGTTTTCCTTCTTAATATCTTCAGGAATTAGTGTGTCCAAAACTACACTGGGATTTACTGCTGCCCCCTTGCTTTGACCCAATGCCATACTTTGGTGGCATTGTTCTCATGGGTGATGGCTGTTCCTGGTCTCCTCTTTGTGCTTCCACTGCTTCAGCACCTGACTATCTGGTGAGTTTATTCTCTTACATTCTTATGAGACCCTGCACCACTGTGTTAACTCCTGAGTTACTTTTCAATGGTTACAACAGAGATTTTTGCCAGTGCAAGTGATTGTTCTCTGTCTTCAAGATCTGTGTGCTTCCTGTCTTGGACAATTAAATTCTTTTGAACGGCTTTCAGAGATGGCCATCAGAAGGGACTCTGAGGGCCCTGTAGCTTTGTGATCAGGCACTGAGGAAGGCTCATGTTGCAAAAGCAACTTCTCCTCATAATTTTGTTGCTCTTTACCCAGTGCTTTCCTCTGGCAATCCACCATTAAAAACTGCAGGACTCTGCAGGACCCAGGGGACCATTACCTGATACAAAGGAAAAGATATTCTCTGGATATCTTGATGATTGTATCTTTATTTCTGGGTGTCCTTTGTATGGGAGTGCTGTGGCTAAAGTTGACAGTTTTGAGTGGTCAAAGCCAAAAGTGACTCTGTCTTTGGGTTTTTAGTAGTGGTTGGTGTTCAGATAATAAAGCAATTTAACATTTGAGACAGAATATTGTCTTCACTATAGCATTACCAATATGGCAAATAGAACACTGTGTTGAGTCAACCTCTGTTATCTTTTCCTGTTTGATATTCCATACTGATGGGCTCAGGGAGGCAGCTACCAGCTTGGTGCTGTGCTTTGCCAAATAATCCTTTGGAAGACTACAAGCTAACAAACCCCTGACACTCTGTTGACTTTTCCAGTAGGGCTTCAGGAAGGTAAATTTGACTAATTGTGAAGTGAAAGTAACCCAGTACTTCCAGGAAGCCAATTCTTTGGCATCACTCGGGCACTTACTTGTTGCCTGCTGAATGGGGTTACTGGGAGTGGCCTGGGACTCCCCAGCTCTAGTGGACAAGTCACAGCATTCCTGGGAGCACAAGTATGCTTCTGAATGCACACATCTGTACCAGTGCGCACAAGGCAGCACATTCACAATCTCCACGTTCAAACAAAACAAAAGCATAACCAAACTTCCCACAGGGATCCTCCCACTGGGTTACAACTCTGAGTTAATACATGACATCACATGCCAAAGAGTATGTTGCTGCTTTGTAATGTTCAAGTATATTTAAATACAAGTATTGTTCCCTGCTTTGTACAGACAGATATGACACTACACACTGCCTTTATCTAGGTAAGTTACAGCCATTCATTATTTATCCCTCTCAGACTCTACAAGGTAAGATTTCCCTTAGGATTTTAAACTTAGCTGACCTGTCTGAAGCACTGTGACCTCTCTCACTGCAGGGCCTGAGAGCTTTTATGCCTGTAATGTTACTCAACTCACAACCCCACCTGCACTGGAGCAGCACAACTGCCCCTCTTGCACCAGCAAAAGTGGGAATGTTGGATGGTAAGAGCCCTGCCAGACAAGTCCACAAAGTAGGTACAATCTTCATGTCATCCTCTCTAGGTACTGCATGGAGACTCAGGACCTCCTCATATAACAGAAAGCAGTGACCAACAGCATTAGGACAAGTTTTGCTGCAGTGGCCAACTTGGGGATGGGGTGGCATTTTGCGGAAAAAGCATCAAAGGGTTGATAGATAGTTCTTTTACTCTTCTTTCCCGGGACAAGGAGTAAAAGAAGGATAAAGAAAGGTATAACAGTGTGCTGGCAAGTCTTGTTTGGGGGATATAAAAGGAGATCTTTGCAATTCAAGACCAATAAAATCCTCTTATCCCTTGTTTGCTTGCATTTTTTTGCAGAACGCCAGACTACTGAGAGGATGTAAGAGCCACATGACCTCCTGCTGTGTTCTTTTTCTGCCCTCACAGTTTCAAGATATTTTTCATAATAAAATTTAAGGACAATTAAATGTCTTTCTGTCTTTCCAAACAGCAAGATATCAGCCAGAGGCAAAGTTCCCTAGTGTCCAGCTCCAATGTGAGCTTTTAGACTGAGCCTTGCCTTCTCGCTGAAGCTCTCGGTTTCTCCAGTGTCAGATTTAAAAAAAAAAAAAAAAAAAAAGTTTTGTTTTTTTTTTTTTTTAAAGAGTGTTTAGTTGCTATCAAGAAAGTCATATCCTATTTACACTATCAGATGTATCAGCCATGACTGAAAAACCAGAAAGTCCTACAGTGAAGGAGCTGACCAGTGCTTTCAACATGTTATTTAAAAATGGTATTTATTGGTTTTGTAGATTTCAGCTACATAGACAAAACACAGCCAGTTAAAAAAATAAAATTTAAAAAAGTCTGAAAAATGTCTCATGGGACTTAGATGCTTTCCCTTCTGTGCCTTGATTGTGGCTAACAGGACTAATTCACAAAGCATAAGGCATCCTTTCTGCTCTGGACATCAGGAGGTACACTAATGACAAACTATCCCTTGGGGGTTTTCTAGACCTTCAGACACTCTTCCGTAGTTGTTCTGCTAATGCAAAAAGACTAATTCGTTCCTAATTGGATCCTTTTAATGCTACTGACTTACTTTCTGCTTCTCTTCTGTCATTACTGTACTCAGAAACCTTCAGGTTTGCACTAGTAGGGCCACTTTCCTCAAGACATTTCTTTCTCACATGAAACATGAATACTATTTCAGCTGTCTCCTTCAGTATAATCATGGTGTTCCAATCCCATACCAACCCTAAAAGAACACCTGCTAAAATAAATATATATAATTAAACAATCAAACAAACAAAAAAATCCACCAAACAAAATATCCATCATAGAATACAACAAAATTATTAGAGGGGAAGGCAGCTTACATGTTTTTGTAATAAAATACCCCTTGTGGATGACTAGTCCAACATTTATCTTCCACTGGCTGTTCAGCGGAGCGGCACAAATTTACTCAGACAGGAAAAAATACATGAAGTTGCATGCATTGAGCATGAAACCATTCTGTGGTTGTTTTTGTCTATTCCATCAGGTGTTATTGTAGGTCCTGTATTGTGGCATTGGGGGCAGGGGTTATGCTCTGGGGTGCTTCAATGAGCTGGCCTGCAGAGCTGTTCTGTCTATTTATACTCTTGTAAATATCTCTCTGAAATGGTGCAGAGCTAGCTAAAATTAAAATCATATGTCTTTCCAGTTGTAGCCAGTCAATGAGGATAAAGGCATTCCTGTATCCCATTAGAAGATCCCTGTGGTATTTCAGACATCTTGAGGTTGCTGTCATCAGGCCTGTCCCTACTAAAAATCACTGTAGCCCTGTAAAAAGCTCACTCTTACAACTGTCATTACTGCCATGCTAATTGCCTGAGGAGGCAGGCGCTCTCTTGCTCCTCCACCATGGAACAAAGGCTGTTCCCTTGCAAATAACCTCTGATGGAAGGCTCCCAGAGCCTGGCAGGCAGTCCTGCTCGAGTGGAGGCTGCCGGGGGTCCAGCCCTGCGTTCAGAAGAAAGCCTAAAGGGTGAAATACATCAGAAGGGGCACAGAAGCAAGAGGAGCAGGCAGCAGAACTTGTGTGGGTTTGGACAGACCAGTTTACTATGCAGAATATTAAGCACATAAAACCTCATATATTAAACAAGAGGAAGGAAGTGGCGGAAGGAAGGAAGCGGTGGAAGGAAGGAAGTGGTGGAAAGAAGGAAGTGGTGGAAGGAAGGAAGTGGCAGAAGGAAGTGGCGGAAGGAAGGAAGTGGTGGAAGGAAGGAAGTGGTGGAAGGAAGGAAGTGGTGGAAGGAAGGAAGTGGCGGAAGGAAGTGGTGGAAGGAAGGAAGTGGTGGAAGGAAGGAAGTGGTGGAAGGAAATGGTGGAAGTGGCGGAAGCGGCGGAGGGAGGGAGGGAGACAGACACATAATGTCATACAACTCCGTCCTTCAGCACCATTCCATGAAATTGGTAAATTTTCTCTGATTCTGTAAGACATTTCAAGTTTCCAAATGTGATAGCATCATCTGGTAAATCACCTGCCATCTCATTAGCTTACTGCCACTGGAGAACAAAAATGGCTTTTATTTGCAAAATGATGTATGACCAAGCAATTGCTTATGGTTATTTCAGGGCCACAGTGCATTTCCCACACACACAGAGCTGCTTTGCAGCATGAGTCTTTGCACCACAAAAGGAAGTCTTGTGTATCTGAGACATCAACAGCTCAGCTCACATTAGGTATCAGTTCCTCTGCCAGTGAGGCTTCTGTGGCCTTTAATATGAGGGCAGAGATGTTTTCAGCTGCAGCCTTGGACCCTTGCTCTCAACTGTGCAGGCAGGCAGGCTAAACCAGGTGAGCCAATGCGGGCAAAGTGTTCTTCCACACTCACCTCTGACTATGGTTTTCCTGGTAAAATTGGAGGACACAGTCACTGAGATCTACAAGCCACTGATAAGGGTGGAGGATGTGTGGTGTGAGTGAGCAGTGACTTCCCCGCCTCTCTTTCCAAACAGCAGCTGCCCCCAGAAACACATCTGCAAAGTATTTCAGAAGAGGCAGTTCTCAGCTTGAACACCAGTGCCAATCAAGCTTGTCAGGAATAAGCTTTTAGACATAGAAACAGAACTGAAGAAGAACCTCTCTCCCTGTTTTCCTTCCAAAATGTCTTGTTGAACCACAGTTTACAGGTGAGGATTGTGACTGCTGATCTGATACACAGCGACTGCATGAAAATAAGAAAAAACTATTGGAAAATATAAAGAAGTAAGAATTTTTATTGAAGGGTGTTTTATTCCTCATTTTAACTGAGGAACCCAGTTTATCATCTAGAACATGTTTTAGGGTTTTTTTTTCTTTTTCTTCCTGTTTGAAGACCTTTTCTTACTTCAGCTGCTGAAGATATTCAGCTATTGGTTTTCTTCATCAGCCACCATTACCACAGGTGAAGAGACACAGTTAAGAATTTCACCAAATTAGTGTTGCAAAGCAAATGCAGAGGTTAATTTTTCATCTCATATTTTGCCAAGCCTAAACAAGAAAGTGCTCTTGTGAAATGAAGCCTGCAAGACTGAGATCACAGAGAAGGTAAAACCAAGAGCCACAGTGATTTTCTAGATTTTACGCAATATTAAGGATAACAACCAAACATTTAGAAAATTGTGATAATTTTTAGAAATATAATTTACTTACAGACTCGGGTTTTTTTGAGGGGATACAAGTTCTGTGTTACCTTTTGTGCATATTTTTAAATGAGATTAAAGAAGAAATATGTTTCAGGGAACAGAGTGAGAGAATTTCCTGCCTTGTGAGGATCTTGGGCCTCTCAGAGATCATCAGCAGTACTCAGAGGTAGAAATAACACCTTCTGTGGGCCTTTTTTATTTTTCTGGTGCAAGAGTGACTGGGTCACCACCAGTAGGCAGGAGATGAAAGCAAGATATATGGGGAATGGTTCTCATGGGAAAAGGAAAGAAAGAAGAATGGCTTCGAAATACAGGTCATTCCCAATCTGGAGTTTCTCACATATGTATTTTAACTTTGCTTTCTGGAAGTATAGTTTGAATGAAAAAGGCTTGGGCCCCAGCAGTACTAGCTTTGCACAGACACTATTTTCTGAAATGTAACTCCCTCATTGTTTTCTGACTTTTTAGGATCTGGATGGTACAAGTACCATACTCCTGAAAGGAAGCATTCAACAGTATGCTCTACAGACCATATAATGGCATTATGTCTAAGAACTTAAAAATACATTACCTGTAAAAAGTGCCTAAAAAAAAAAAGGCTTTTCACTTCTCTGGAAACAAGGAACTCTACAGCTGAGAGAGACCTGAATGACAGGAATCAAGTTCATACTGCAATATGCTCAAAAGCCGGTGATGTTTGGATGAAGAACTTTTCAAGAGAGCACTGCTACTTCAGTGAATACTGAATTAAGCACCTCATGTGACACTAAACTCTCTCAAAATCTCCTTTGGATGCAAAATTTTGGGCTGGGCACATCTCTGCTGAGCATCTCTGGCAAAACCTGAGAATATCAAATTTGTGCCTGGTGAACCTCATGTTGATTTCTGCCCTCTACTGGGAGTGAATCCAGAGGCACTCACACAGTGACAGCAAACTGGAAATGTCATTGGTGATAGAAAAATATATCCTTGCACACACATATGGGTGATGCCACTTTTTAATGCTTTTGTGACAGCTGAACAGTTTAACCTGTTAAACTGCTACTTTGGATGATGATACAGGAACTGAAATAGCTGTGGAATTGTAGGTACAAAGCACTTTTGCAAATGCAGTGAGGATTTTAAGATTTGAAGAATAAAAAACACCAAAACATCACATTGTGTAATTTTTACATTCAGTAGAGCAGTACCAATTTGCTTCTTTAGGCCCTAAATAAGTGGTGTGGCAGTCACACATGGGTCACAGAAGCAAATACCTATCCTTTCCTACTAGACTGGCATTCAGAAGACAGCTATCACAGGCTTAGCCGTGACTGCCAGATTTCTTCTAAGTTATGGCTACCATTTTATGGCTGTATTGGCTTGTTGGTATGTTGTTCTGCTTGAAAGACAGTGGCTTGTTGGAGAGCTCTGGGAAAAAAGGGCAAGTAAGCATGTTCAGGAAAAAGTAATTGTGAGAATATAGATGAAATTATGAATGACACAGTAAAGTTACATATGAATGAATGGAGCTATTACAAAGAGAAAAATTTGTATCAAAGGACAAGAAAGCATTGTATGGTGCAATATGTTCTCATACTATAGTCAACTCAAGTGAGAATCTCGGTCCCTTTCAAGATTTCACTGACAACCCCTTCTCTTTGACCATTAAAGGGTTTTGCATTGAAGTGAATCTAAAGACTGGCAGCTGTAACTTCTGGTTCTTTCTCCCTCTTTGCTGTCCATGTCGAATGCTGGGCCAGTGTTGCTTGGAGGGTATTTATATCTAAACAATTAAATCAATATAGAACCCCTGTAAATAAGAAGAATGTATTACTTCTAAACTTTCTAGTTCTCCTTTTACTGCTTGGAATAGCCCAGACAGGGCAGATGGGCCAAAACCCAGTCTCTGTGTTTGAGTCTTGCTTACATTCTGCTAGTTTTCTTTTCTTTCTGTGCCACTTCTACACATCAGCCTAAGGAAGCATCATACACAGAGCAAGGCTGGCATTCAAGAACAAGTATTCACTGCAAGGAAATGCTCCCAATGTAAGGAGCTGCTGAAAGAGCAAAGAGCTGTAATGCATTTTCCTATTAACTTCTAATGAACATTATGAGTATTTACATGTAGGAGGATGTGTCCTAATAAGCACGTTGTATGCTGCCAAACAGAAGAAAACAGCAGAGGTTTTCATTTGAAAGTTTGAGTTAGTATTTTTTGGGCTTTATGGAACCTTAGGGATTTCCTGTTAATAACCATGTCCCGCCTTGAACAAGCTACAGGTTTTCCCCATTTTGTTAGCCTGCCTTTCATTCTTTGTGGCTCCTCAGACTTCTCTGTACCAGCCCTCGCAGATGTGAATTCTCTTGCAAGAACAGTGGAGAATTTCAAAGCAATTAGATGTGTGGTTAACCTTTGGGAATCTTCACAACTGGTGTCACTTAACATTACTCTAAATAGCTTCAGGGTAATTAAGCCAGTACTTCTGTTTTTCTGGTTTTGCTTCTGCTGCTTGTAAGTTTAAAATCTTAATTGGAAGCTTTATGTTTTCTGAGCTGGTAGCAGAATACACATTCAAGCTAGTATATGTGAATGAGTGGGCTGGAGAGGTAGGCAGGGAAGCTGCTGAGATGGCTTGTGGAAAAACTTCAGGCCCAACAGAAACCCACAGCATACTTTCCAAAAGCAAAACCCCAATAAAACCTCACTGGATTCGTGGTCTGGTTTAATTTCTTCCCCTCCGAGCTTCATGAAGGCAGGGGAGCTGGTGACTCAGCCGATCGCGGCCTGCCGAGCCGCGCCGCGGCCCTGACGGGGAGGAGCCGGCTCTGAGTCACGCTCGGAGCTCCTCTACAGCACCAAGCTGTGCTTCAGGAGGAGCCCTGTGCATCTCAGCTCCGCTTCAAGTGTTCTCATCCTTTGCAGTTGTGTCAAATGCCTTTTACGAGCTGTAATTTTTACCCTGTTCCCGGGGAGGGAGGGAGGTGGCTGCATTACTACACCCGGGCTTCACCACCTCCAGTGAGTGCAAACGAGGGGTCAGCCACAGCTTGTGTGAAACACAAGGGTGTTTCTCTCTGTGCCCCATTTTAGGCCAAGGAGGGCGTGTGTGCACTTCACAGCCCTGTGCCCAAACCTTTGGTCAGCAACCAACCCCCTTCTCACCAAACTGCTGAACATTTCTAGTTTATGCTCCCCACACTTCAGCTGCTGCTCCACATATTGACCCAACTGTCAGCTTAACCCTGAGGAGGAGACACTGCCTTGTTTAACTTCAGCTTATTCCACTTTATCTAGAACAAGCACTGTCCTTGCCAGTTTTGTTTTTTTTCTCTCTCCACTCTTCACCTCATCTCGAAAGGGACTGAAGAGGAATTAATTTCCAGCTGTGCAGGAAAAGAAAGAGAAAAGAGCAGAACAACTCACAGTGGAGCCAAGTATCAATTGAAAGATGACATTGCCTTTACTGAGCTGTCAATACAGATGACATGCTGCTCTTTTATGAAGGAATGGGGAAAGAGAAAGCATAACTCTATCAAAATGAGTAAACATATCTGCAATATCATGAATTTAACAGCATTTCACATTACAGTATAGAGAATGCTTAGCCCAAGATCTAGAAGATAAAGGGCTGAAGCAGAAGGAAATTGCCACCACTAGTGAAAAGACCACTACATTACTAATAGACTCCTAGGCAAAAGCTTCTTTATTGCACTGAGGTTAGAGGAAGTCCAGTCTTAAGAAGATGGATGGGACTCAGACAGTGACTCAGGATACAGCAGTGTCATAAGAAAAGGGAGCTAGTGGAAGGGTGTATGCTGCTCATCAACAAGATGTGAGGCAGCACTGTAGAAAACTGCTGTGCACTTACACTTGTAATTTTGCCCTGAATAAATGTACAGCCTAATTCATTCTGATTTATACTGAGCTCTGCCTAACTCTCCTTTTTCAAGTTTTAAACCATGAAAATTCAGAGTATAGCTAGCCCTCATTTTAACAAGGTATTTCTCTCTACTCCTTTGTTAGGATCTACCCTAGCACAGAGGGTTCTTGGCTTAGGATTTACATGCCTAGTGGGGAATTTACCGTCATTCAGAGCTCAGATTCCTAGCCTGAGGTTCAAGGCAACATGCAGGACTTGGAGTGATATCATTTCAGCCCAAACATTTCCTTTCTGTTGTTAAACTGGGACCATCATTCCTCACCTCTTTGCTGCTCTCAGTCTATTGTTCTACATGCTTTGTTGGTACCTCTGTCCTGCTTGGGTGCAGAGACATCTCTGTAGCACAGAAGTGAGGAATGTTCATTGTTTTTTATGCTTCAGTCAGCGTGCAGGTGCAGACAGACGCCAAAGGCCATGGCTTGACTGAGTGCGTGGGAGCCAGTGCATGGCTGTGCCACGCTAGCTCTGAGGCCACCCTGCCTTTGGGCAGGAATCCCTCCTACCTGTACAGGCAGATCTGTGTCTCTGCTTCCAAACAAACTTCCTTTCTGTAAGACAGCCCAGTTGCCAGAAAACCACACGTGGCCGTGGCTGAAATACCAAGAGTGTGATTCTGTCTCAGGGATTTGCTGCCTTCACGCTGTGCTCCAGCTGTGCTTTCATGGCAGATGACATCAGCAGCACTCCTCAAGACCAGCATATAATATTCTCAAAGCAAGGCAGAAAGTAATTAATTCCAAGTATTCCCTTAATCTCATAACACAGCTTGTATACGCCTTTACTTTTGCACATGCAGGAATCAAATCTTCTTCTTTCTCCTCATCCTAAGTGGTCTTGAAGTAACTGACATTAAATAAACATGCAAAGTTGTATGTATTCCCTACAGATTGCATGATGTTTTTGCAATGTGGGTCTTATTAAGATCAAATGGACAAAGGGAATAGCAAACCTGGCATTGAGTAATAAAACAATCATGACAGTCCTTGTGTAAGCCTAAGCTTTTAGAGAAATTTACCACCAAATTCAAAAAATGTCCTTTTTTTCACAAGTGGAACTACACCACTTCATCGATTCACATGCTGACTGTCTCACACTGAATACAAACTAATAGGGGTACCTAAAAATCAGGAGACATCATTCTCATCTCAGTCCTGCAGCTTTTGGTAAAAACTCTACAGAGTTGGTAAGAAATATTTTCAGAAAATTTAGCAATTCCTAGATTACATAATAAAAAAGAATCCCCACTGACATTACATGTATTTTAGGGCTTGTTTTAGATCCAAATCCATTTTGAAAAGTTAAATATCTGACAAAGGTGTTATATCTGTTTTGACACAGTAAGAAATGGATTTGGTTAGATTGATGTAATGTCACCAGAATAACTCTCTGATACTATGATCCTGAGCTGACTGCCCATCATCACAAATGGTAAGTTTTTCACCTTTTCTCGAGCACTGTACACAGCTCTGAGCCCATCTCTGCTCATGAAGTTGTTTCTTGAACTTCACAGACTATGCATTGTTGCTGCCATTGCAGCCTTCATAATGATATGCAGCAGTGGGAAAAAGTGGCTAATAAATATACTCCAAAATTCAATTTGAAAATGAAAAGAAAAATACGTATTTTATGTTACTGTTGGGGTTTTTTTCTGTGTGTTTTTTTCTATCAAATTGAGTTGTATTTCTCTTGTTTGTCCTCCATCTCATGCAGCTGTTTGCTTGAGGCTACACTGAATGAACGAACATGAATGAAGCCCCAGGAAATGCCTTTTTACAAGGTTTCCACTGTTCACAGTGGTAAAAAAAAAAAAAAAAAAAAAGCTTAAAAATGTGAATAAAGCAATTGCTGCAGGGTTAGCAACTGTAAAATAAAGAGAAGGGAAGTCACTACATAGTACCAAAAGTTGTTGAGGGTGTTTTCTTCTAATCTAGGTGTCCTGAGGCTTTTTTTCAGGATTTTGTGTTTTGGAACGGTGTCTGCTGCTGCAGGTTGGAGAGAGTGACAGTTGAAAGATCTGGGGAGACCAAAGGAACAGATCAACTGGCATCTGCTTTACTTGCCTTCTAGTGTCCCCGACTGTAGCCACTCAATTAAGAGAGTCCTTTGCATGAAGCCACTGATTCCCTTCCAGTACAGAAATGGCTGGCGGGCACCCATCCACATGAGCCTCTGTTAAGGGATGTGAGGCATGTGCTCCTGGCCTCTTGCACAATTTAATTAGTAATGGCGTAGTATTGGTGTAACCATTAGCACTTGGGGCCATGGTGGTGGTGTTGGACTGACATCATGCTGACACCACAACAGGTAACATGCCTTGATGGCAGTGACTTTTGCAAGAAAAAGTATGTGATTGACAGCCTCAGCAGCCAGCATTGGTCAGCAGTAATGAGGCACAGCTTCTTGGAAACTGTTGCAACTCTTGAATTCTTTGGGGGTTTTGGTTTTGTTGGTTTTTTTTATTCCTAGGTTTTTTCATGATGGGCAGCATAATTTGCCAAGGACTTGTTCCATTTCCACCTCCGCTTGTGTGTATTCCCAGGCTGGGACTTTCCTTTGGTCAGAGTGCCATAAATGGCTTTGCTTGAGTAGGAAATTGAGCACAGAGGAGTCTGATCCCACAACTGGTATCCCTACTTGCCAGAAAAGCAACCCCAGGAACACCAAAGGCTTATGTGTGATGTAGTGCAGAAAGCCTCTCTCCTTTGCACTGGATTTACCAATACCCATGTAAAAAACCACTGTCAGATGTTTCATGTACAAGACACAGCCCAAAATCACATCTCATACCCAGGTGGGTGGTGTAGCATCTGTTGGCTTTGTTAGGCTCATGATCCAGCCCTGATGACAACCACCATCCCATTATCCATTTATGAAATGTTGCCTCCAAGAGGGTGATGAGCAAGTGGGAGCTGTGTCACCTGTGGATCTGGAAGTGACCCCTCTGCCAGTCACAAGGAAGCAGCAGCAATGGTCTAAACATCCAACATACGCAACACCACAAAGCATAGCAGGGATTCAAGTGGGTAATAGTATGGAAAATATGTTAAATATTTCTGGACTCTTAGGGTAGAGTGAATGCCTGTCTGGGTTTAACACAATCTAAGGGGAAGACACTCCAAAATGAGTTACCATCCCTTTTATTTTTAACCATTCCCTTTTTTACCAATAAGGAGAGACCACTGTGATGACAAAAACTCCTACTTTCCCCAAACAAGAGGGAACAAGGACCAAACGAAAAGCTGGAGTCCAAAACCAGGGAAATGCCCCCTCAGTCTCTCTGGTGTGGCTGTTGTCTGCCAGTCTCTTGTTGATGAACTGACAGAGAGGCTCTGGCGTCTGGAAGTCAGGAACAGAAGAGCTCATCCAGTTCCAGCCTCTCTGAGGCCTCTCCCTTGGCTGGCAGCGGTTCCGAGCTGCAGGTGTGCTGCAGGGGAATGGAATGGTCCCACCGAGCACCGAGGGACACTGGCCTGGCCCCGAACAGCCCCAGCTCCTGGCTGTGGACAGGGATTGTGGAATCTGCCTGATTCAGGAGTTCAGGATTGCGAAGTTCGGCCTCTTGGGCTGCTGCTCAGAGATCTGCCTGAAGCAACCTGCTCGGGAGCCCAGGAGAAAAAACAGGCTTGTGCCTTGCACCATCCCAGCTTCCCGACAAGAATGAGAGATAAAGGCAAGAGAGCTCCTGCCTGAGCTACCCTGACCTTAAAAAAGGTCCTGGCATTTCCCTAGCGCCACAATTCCCTTTCCAGCCGACAGGCCTTAAAGAGACAGTAACGATTTTTGGAGTATGATGTAGCACAGAGACATATGGAATACATATGAATACATATGGAATATTTTGAGTTATCCAGTGCAGTCCCAAATTTGATAAAGTATTCATTGCATTCAAAAGTTCAAGTGCAGAGCTAATTGATCTCCATGGGTTTATCATACTTCTACCCTTATACTATCTTTTTATTCCAAACTCATTATTTTATGAAACTCTTAAACGATTATTACACACATTGCATTATCTTATGTTCAGTCTTCCAGGATTGCAAACAAAGCCTAGGTTATGCTGTTTATTTAACTTCAGCTGGGTTTATATCCAGCTCCCTGGTTTTTTTTTGGTTTGTTTTTTTTTTTTCTTTGCTGATGCTACTGGTTTTGGTTTTCCTTTCCCTGGAATCTTATTATTTTTAAATAAAAGAAATAGCTCAATGTATTTTTTTCTGAAATTATGCAGACTATCTAAAGAATGCTAGAGTAGTTATTTTCATTCACTTCCTTCTAAAACTTCCATTGTAATTGGAAAATGCTTTAAACCACTTCTGAAGTTCCTGTCTAGTGCTTTCCCTTTTGAATATTTTACACTATTTATTTCATTGTTTCCTTCCTCAAGTGCTATCAGGCAGGCTTTTAAGTTAGAAGTTGCTGTAAATAAAATGTCTTGCTATTTCTCCAGGTAGGAGAGTGTGTTAGCATGCTTGTCCTGCCCTTGTGCTGGGGCACACTTGCAGTACCAGCAAGTGCCCAAGGGATCTGCCATGGTGGGATGTGTCATAGAGCTGAGACCAGGCTGAAGACTTTTCCTCTGATTAACATACACATACGGTATCAAAATGCTTCTGGCGTAGATCATTTAGGTCAACAGACAATCCTCATATTTTTCTCCAAAGAAAGAGACATGCTACAAGGAATCTCAGAAAATATATTGATACAGCTTGCATCAGTCAGCCTGACATATATTAAGTGATTTCAGGGGGCATTACTCATGTCTACTCTTCCATTTCTGGAAAATATCATGAACTCAGTAATTACATGTAAGCTATGTGTCAGCATCCCTTGGCACATTGGCCACTGTTTGCAATAACCCACTCCTGGCAGGTAAGCTTTGCAAACTCTACGCCACTTCCATGTCATTGCCTATGGTTTCATCACTGGTTGCAGGCCAGCTATGGGCAGACCTCAGTGATAGAGAAAAGATACTTGGGCTATCTATAAACTGTTGTATTTGGTTTGATTCACTTCTTGCTTGGATTGCAGATAATATTTGCAGGCCTCTGCCCTTCTGTACCAGAATAATCTTCTGCCTTTTTCATACATATGAACTATTTGGTCCAAGGCATGTGCAGTTGTTTTCTCTCCATGCAAAACACACAAAGGCAACAGAGCAGTTCTAAAACATTGCAGAATTTATTTACAGAGTAATACCAATATGTGAAGTTTGGCTAAGTAAAAAATGCTTAAGAAAAAAAGCAGAGAAGATACAAAAATACCCTGTGTTTGAGCTGCCACAAAATCAAAAATGGATGAATACTTTTGCTGAAGTTCAGAAGCAGCATCTGAAGTGGATCAAACACAGACCTGTTGTTAGACACATAGCTCATGCTCTTTTCAAAGCATAAGTTGTTGCTTCCATTGCTGTGATGAAGAAACAATTAGGTAAGCTTGGTGGTTCCTTAACTTTCCCATGGAACTTTTTGCTTGTCTAAAGCTGAGTTTGCAGAGAATCTCAGAAATCCTGGCTAGGTGAGGGTTATAAGGCTGAAGTAATTGCTGATTGTAATTTGCTGAAAATGCCAAGGACAGAAATTCTTGACGTTCCTAGCAGCATTCAGTTACATCATAATTCCTCATGACTGAGTTCTATCTAGAAGTTTCCTGAGATTTCTGAACAAATATCATAACATTGAGGACTCTGATAATATCATATAATTTTAAAGAAATCTGCACACTAGTGGTTCTTCTTCATTAAAACATGGAATGTTTTATCCCCTTGTAGGGACAAAAGGTAAGCTGCTAAAATAAAAAGGAGGCCACCATGGTGATTGAAGAGACCAGTCACTTTCACAGAGTGCCTGACAGGATGGAACCCAGCAGCACTCCAACTCTGGAAAACCTCCTGATTTATGCTGTGGACATCTGCATACATTTCATGATGCTAACCAAAACTTCATTGCTTCAGAGTCAGACAAGCACCCCTCCCAGCTCTGAGAGAGCCTGTAGGTTCCTAGTCTAGCCCTGACCAACAGTGATCCAACCTAGTGTTTGAGAGTTGCTTGAGGCTCATTGTGCTCTCCTCTGTACAAACAAGACAATATTGGCTACAGCTCTCTCCTCTCTTGCTTTACTGCTGCAGCTCAGATTTCATCCACTCTCAGGTATTTCTTCCCCCCTCACCCAGATCCTACATCTCTCCCCAGCTTTTTGAGATGGGAGGTTTCAGCCCAACTAACTGCACCTTCACTCACTCTAAACATCCTGGCCCTTTGTGTCAGACCCTGCAAGTTCCAAGGAGTCACTGGGGGAAAATGCAGCGCCATTGCAGTTGCTTCCCTATAAAGCAATGAAACCACAATTTCCTTCCTGCTGCCTCTCAATGCCATTCCATCAGCTTTGCTAGGTCCCCTGTTCCACCTCCTAGGCAGGCTTCACGTCTGCTTTTGGATGAAAATTAAAATTATTTCTTCCCAGCTCATTAACACGTGCACAAAATAACAGATGTTTGTATCATTTGTAACCTGTTTGAAGGTTTATGTGCAAATCCACCTTCTCTAAATTAAGTACTCTTAGTTGTCTGCAGGAGAAGCCAGATAATATTTTTCAAACTTTCTTGTGGCTTTTGTTTGTCTCTGTCTTTCAGAAAGTGAGGAAGCACATTCCCGCCAAGGCTTCCTGAGCTTCAAGTAATTTAAGGGATTTGTGCCCCAGCTGAATCTATTTAGTTTGAAGTGTCTTCTTTCACTGTTAACACCTTCTAAACCTCTCCTGAAAATGCTTGCATATATAATCATTTAACTGCATTGACAGTGCAGTCACACCGGTTTGCTTTTATGGAGAGGAAAAAAGTCATTGCAGTTTGCCAAACAGAGTTTAAATGCACTCACTCTTCACAGAAATAGGGCCACTAGACCTTGTAGATGTCCAGGAAAAGAAATGATGCAGTAGTTATAATGACAAATAGACAGTAAATATCACTGTCAAAGACATCCTTATCTCCAAAGGGATGTCTCTGGCTAGAAAAATTCAACTTTTGTGACCTCTCCCTTCTGCCTGTTTTGTAGGTAAGCAGCTGGTTCCAATTACCCTGCAGGAATGCTGACCCCGGGATGGTGCAGAAGTGAATGTGCAGTACAAAACCTGCAGCCTTAGTGAAGAAGAGAAAGGAGTGTCCTGCAAAAATCATTGAATAATAGTGACTAATGGCCCATTTCCTATGTACATGATCTATCTGGAGACACTATCTGATCAGCTCGTGCTGTTTCAGCTTCCCGTCCGAAAAAATGTGTTCCAGAGCACAGAAGGCACTGGACTGACTCGGGGAGAATGTGTGCTACACCTCTATAGTCTTCCCCAATCTGTATTAAAAATATAAAAAAAATTACATTCTTCTCCACATCAGAAATGACTGCCTAGAGGCGGAAATGAATCCCTTCTCTTTCTGTGTCCCCTCCCACCCAGGCATTAAAAGTTCTATAACGTTGTTGACATTACCCTGTGCCACAGACACAAAATGTCTTTAATTATGGAAATGGAACATTAATTTCCACACATATTTAGCTTCTAGTCTGTTGTTTTGGTTTCAGACATATAGAGAAAGCTTGTGTGCCTGTCACCTGGTCTGTTTTTTGGTCAGTAGTGGATGTGTTTGTCTAATAAGAGGTGCCATCCCTCCCAGTAGACCTCGCACTGACAGCCATCAGTAAAGTCACACTGAGGTAACACATAGGTAACACATAGCATTACACATAGCACAGAGGTAACACATAACACAGAGGTAGCACGTGGCATAACACAGAGCCACTTAGCAGCAGTGGCTCCAAGCACACACACACACAACTATGTGAAAGACAGCTGGCTGGTGGGACATGCCACTCGTGTTCAATATATGTAGGAATGTACTGAACAACCAGAAGGAAGAGTGTTAATTTTCTTTTGTCTTACATGTGAAAATGAAGATCTTTCAGATGTAAGGTACATTATGAATGGTTTGTTTGAATTTGGAGAGGGAGGCTCTCCCATTCCACAAGAAGAGGAAAAGGGAATACTTATTCAAAACTGGATGAGTTTAAAAATTCCCTTTCATTTGAAAAATGGAAAAAATGTAATGGCTAGTTTACATTACATGTTCATTTTCCCAGTATTATTTCTCATTTTCAGAACAGAAGTATATATGTACAAATTTTAATTACCTGCAGGCATAAAAACTGCCAAGTGATGCAGGAGAAAAAATAGCAGGAGAATTTGTAAGATAAGAAAATCAGGGGAAAAAAAATCTATCTTTGCAGGTGGTAAATAAGCTAAAAGATCATATATCAGCTAAAGAACAGGTGAGAAATCCTTTACAAAACTTTAATATTTTCCCTCTGGAAGATCCAAATGCCTTGGGAGGCTCCTGACAGCCTTCCCAGAGCATGGATCAGTTTGAGCTCTGCAAACACACCCACATCCAGCTCTCCCTTAGGAGGACATCAAAGGTCACACTCAAGCTTAGTAATGGACAGGCATATTTCATGCATTATCATTCTGCATTTTCAGAAAACCTGGCTTGGAAAGTCATGCGAATCTCTCCAAAGACAGTTTTTCTGTTTTTGTCACCATCCTACTGAGACAATTGTAATTTGAATATGGCCCAGAGTCATAAATGTAGACTGTTTCTAGGAGAGGTACACAGTTCAACTAATTGGTTTCAGTGGGTTTCTCAGTGGTTCCCATGAACTACCCTGTAAAACAACTTAAGGGGAACACACCATCTCATTGGACTGCCAGATTTCTATTTTGAGCCGTGGCATTTTATCAGCTGCCCAAGAATTTATGCAGTGTCAAACAAATGCTATCAGATCCAAGCAAGTGATGATCAGCTTTTCTCTGGATCAGTTTTGGGAGACCCTAAAGTTCATAACCATTCTCAGAATAATCCTCTGGGGACCAGAGAACAAACTTTAAATACAACCATTTCCTCCAATCTTATCCTAAAAGGGCTGCATTTTGTCTGGAGTGACTGCCTCTGACCAGTGTTTGAACATGAAAGGATGGCACAAGAGGTAGTTTCCAGCCTTTGTTACCTGCATGATATCCAAATTCACAGCAGTAATGAAGAGTTATTTTCTTTCAGATCCTGTACACTGTAAATCTCAAAATACTAAGATATCACTGTTTGTCTGATCCTGTTCCTGTTCCTATTAGCAGAACTTTTATTACTGTTCACAGTGACAGCAAAATCTGCCTGGAAGTGTGCATATTTCAGATACACCCGGACTTACAAGATTTACTCCTAAGTATATCTTACTTTCTACACATAAACCTCCTGGCAGCAGGTTTGACCATCTTGCCATGGACAAGAGTGGCATGCTTCCTATTGTTTCACAATGAAATAGCCTTAAACATTTCTGTGTTCGTATGTGTGTACCTGCATATAGTCAGGTTTTTGTTCTGAGCAACAGCAAAGAAAAGACATATGTGACAGTAAGACGTATAGACACAGATCTTCTGCCTTGTTAAGGTATTTTAGCTGTGTTCATGAGACTCATATAATATAGTCTCATATAAGGTTTCTTGCACCAAAAATCTATTGCTGTATTTTAGTTACATATCCAGACTTTCAATATCACAAGACAGGAAACTACAAGGCAATCTGCACAATCACTCCCAAGAAAGGTTATGCCCCATGTGGAACCCTTTGAATACTTACACACTGGAGTCAGCAGTTGTGCTTAATATCTGCAAGATATTATTCCACAATGATATTTAAGGTCATACGTATTTTCATGCTTAGAAGCTAACTCTGTTATCAGATTTCTAAGAAATATATGAAGATTTCTTCCAGGCTCCTCCACTGTCAAAGAGCAAGTTCTTGTCTATTATTTGATGGCACAGGGAGATAATCTCTGTTGTAGATACTGGAAATAATGGAAATACTCTCTTGAAAGAAAGAGTGGTAATGGAATGGTCCATCCAACCAGAGGAGACTTTAAACACTTTCAATGAATGCCAAGGCTATCCAAAGCTCAGTGTTGCAGAACAGGAATTAAGTAGCAAGGAGTGTGTGATCCTGCCATGGTTGCTCACATCTATGGCAGGGCCAGAGGAGCAGTCTGACAAATCAGGAGTGTAGCAAAGTATTGCAGGTGCACTGTGGCATTGCCGAGCTGCTTGCTCATCCCTCCGAAATCATGGAATTATAGAAGAGTTTGGAGTGGAAGGGATGTTAAAGACCCTCTAGTTCCAACTTGTCTCAACACAGACAGGGACATCTCACACTGGATCAGGTTGCTCAAAGCCCCATCCAACCTGTTCTTGAACACTCCAGGGGATCCACAAGTGTTCTGAGCAACCTGTGCATTGAGCCCCTCACAGTAAGAATTTATTCTTGATATCTAATCTAAACTCACCTTCTTTCAGTTTAAAGCCATTACCCATATCCTATCACTATGTTCCCTTGTCTAAAATCACTCTCCAGCTCTCTTGTAGGCTACATTTATATACTGGAAGGTGCTACATGGTCTCCCTGAAGACTTCCCATGCTCCAGGCTGAAGAACTGCCATGCTCCTATGTGTTTTCATAGGAGAGGTGCTCCAGCCATCATCTTTGCAGCCCTCCTCTGAACTCATTCCAACAGATCCATGTCCTTCCTGTGCTGGGAGCCCAGAGCTGGATGCAGGTTCCAGGTGGGCTCTCCCCAGAGCAGAGCAGAGGGGCAGAATCCCCTCCCTGCCCTGCTGCCCACGCTGCTCTGGATGCAGCCCAGGGCACGTTTGGCTCTCTGGGCTGGGAGTGCCCATTGTTGAATCATGTTGAATTTTTCATTCAACAACAGCCCCAACCTCTTCTCTTCAGGACTGCTCTCAATCCCAGGAGAGCTAGAAGTGGGGGTAGGCTCAGCCCTGCCTGGCTTTTCCACCTAGACTTCTGCCTAGCAAAGGAATGCTATGAAATAATAATCAGTGAGAAAATGAAATATCTTGTATTATGCCTCCAGCCCCACCCATCAAATAATACAAGAATATTAGAGATACTGCTAGGAACACTGACTCAAGTTCATCCCAGTGTAACTTTACCTCAAGCAACAGAGGCAGAGCTGCAGTAGCTGAAATGAGCTCATTATGTCCAAACCCCAGAGCTAGTGATGTGTACAATGTGTCCTGCTGGATAGATCTCTCATGTCCTTACCTTATAAGAGAGCAAATGTATCTCGCTGTTCGACTGAAGGCCAAAATCATTAATGCTAATTAAAACGGCACTCACCGTAGACTATTCCTTCTCTGCACAGGCCGAAATGCCTGCTCAGCAGCAGCTTCATCTGACTGGGAGGAGCACTGACCATGTTTCTCTGCGAGGAGCAAAATTAAGTTGATGGATCTGTTTTATCTCTTTATTGGATAATGCCGATGTAGGTTTTCACGTGTATTGGGAGCCAAGCAGGACCTTAATTTTTCCTACAGCTGAATCTGTCATCCAAATTACCAAAACATCTTCTCAAATTTCAGATGAATTCTGCCCCTGGTTGTGATCTGGCCCAGGTTCATATGAAGCAGCCAGTTCTGGCTCTCCAGAGCATGCTCATGATGGAGACCTTGTCAGCATGCTCCCTCTCTGGTCCCAGCAATGAGAGTGCAGAACAACAGAAAGGCAGGATAAATCACTTGTGACCTCACTGGTTTCTGTCTGGTATTCCCGTTCCATTTGTGCTGCAGCAGACACAGCAGATGGGCAGAAAAGGGGAAAGACTGTAGTGCAGTGCAACAGGCACACATCTGACAGTGCTAAGGTTCTGGACTGCTGTTCTTGAAAGTAATTATGTGATGCTGTTCATAGTCTGCACAGAGACAGCACATAAGCATTCAGAGCAAAGCAGGCTGGGGCTTTTACTGACTGCTCTTGGGTGTGAAAAACAGCCCTGGTCCTGCTGCCCAGACCCAATGCTCCCACCATACTTCTAGCCTCACAGTCTCTTGGTGCAGGATGACAGCAACCCTAAAGGGACAGCAAAAGTTTTATTTTTTGCAGTTTTTCTCTTGGGTTAATTCATTACTTCCCTACTGGAATTTACAAATTCCAGTGAAATCTAAATCTGTGCACAGGGATGACAATGCTGCTACCCTTTTGAGGGCATTCCTCCACCACAAAGTAAATCACTTCTGAGCCAGGCGTGGCTCAGAATAACTTCTGATTTGTCTCATTCTTCCCTTTCGTCCTGTATAAGGCACTTTCCTACTTTGCCAGCAGTGCTCATAGCTAGATTGCTTGGATTTGCCCACTTATCAGGGTAAATCTCCTGTTATCAGGGCAAAAAATATTTGCTTTTTAACAAAAATATTCCAACAACACCTTTTTTGCAAGCTTTCATACCCTGGCTTCTCTTTAAGACTCTCCTGCCTCAGGGAATTCATAATTCCTGAAGCTTTCTTTGCCCACTGAACCTGACACAGTTTTCCCAAAAGCCAGACAGATCCCTGAGCTCAGAAAGGATGTGCAGTTCATGGAAAGGACGAGGTACTGTATGTCTGAATGTCAGTAGTGGGCAGTTTGACATATGATTTGTGTAAATATTTATCTACTCTCTGATCCCAGTGCTCAGTTCATGTTCAGCCCAGAAGATGATTTTGCTGCACAAAACCAATATTCTGTAAAAAAAATTAGAATTGTCTTTCCACATGCATCTTAGCTAGAAAAGAATTAAACATGGTAAGAAACATCAGCTTGTGTTGGACATTAAATGTCATGGTGAAGAACAGTACATCAGTATACGAAAAAAGTGTCACACGATACTAACTTCATTTTTACTTCTTGACACCACAGGTTTTTGGATTTTCTTTTTTCCATTGCCTCCCTTTCCCCCCATTTTTGTTGTTGCAGTTCTTGCTGTTGTTGTTGTTAATTTTGTCATGGATGGAGCTTTAAAAAATCCATTGTGATGGCTGGAAAATCCTGGTTTTGGCAAACCCAGTGGCTTGACAGGGCAACACACACGTGACCCAATTTTAGCGACAGCTTTGTATCTCTTGTTTAATGGCTTGCAAATGAGTGCACATGAAGAAAAACAGAAGCCAGTGGAGTATGAGTAATCCAGCTGGGAATGCGCTTTGTTCCGGGGATGCAGAGAATGCCTGCTCACAGCATGCATCACCCATGCTGGCAGCCAGCAGCGAGGGACGCCCCTGCCGAGGGAGCACGAAAGCTCCTTGTTGCATGGGGCCCAGGGGAGGACTCACTGGTGGTGTTGGACAGAAACGAGAGCAAGGAACACAAGGAGCACAACTTCCCTCTCATCTCCTGCACATCTTCTTGACATGCATCTGATGGGTTTGGCCTTTTGAGATGGTTTTTTTCCCCCTGGAGGATTTTGACCGCTTTTTCCCCCCTTGAGGATTTAAAATGTTTTTTTCAAATTTTACAGAAACAGTAGTGACATTTCACCCATCCTGGTTCTCATGTATCCACCCTGAAGGTTAGGACTTGTCTCAGTGCAATAGAAGCCAGCCTTCATATCAGAGTTAGGGTTCAGTCTATGAGAAATAGGAGGTTAATGAAGGATAAAACGGATGAATTTGAGATCTTGCACATACATAGAATTTGATATGTGTTTTGTTTTTTCAAGCTTCCAGGTTTCATGTCTAAATGTAGGCTGAGAAATACGTTCTCCCTGCTAGAAATCCCCAAATATTCTTACCTGTACAGTACACCGCCTGCTTTCTAAAGAAAACATTGTTTGCGCATTAGGTGTATTAACTTTTAAACTTAGATTTTCCAGGTATTATTAGACTGTGGAAGAAACAACAAGAAACGTAGACTGGCTTTCTGTTTTTCTGAAGTCATTATAATGCAAAAATATATTAATATCCTGGGGGCTGTTTCCAACAAGAGTGAATGCAATAGTTTAAACTTCCTGTCCTCCTTTGCTTTGAGACCCAGATAAGGGCTAGTCTTTCCATAGAGCATGAAGATGTTAAAGAAGAAAATCTGTGATTGATCACAACATGGGTTTCAGTTTTAAACTTGTCATTTATTGGCAAATCTTGGGTGGTGTGTCTAACCAGCATTCACTTTCAAGTACATTTCTGATAAGGAGAAATGGGGTGCACAGTGGGATATTTTCCCCAACATTTGTTTCAAATCCTTTTTACTTCTGGTATCTTTTGTTTGTGCTAATTTAACCCTGATTTTCAGAATGTTGGACTGCTTATTTAAAGGCTCCAGTAACGAAAAGATGGTAAGTGGTCTGCAATGAGAATTTGAGGATTGATATCCAAAATTATCTTTGTCCTATTTCAGGCTTGAGATTCTCAGCTGTCTTGGGACTACAGCTGTATCTAGAAGTATTGTGAGAGTTATGTCTTGGTTTAAGACTGTGATAAACAAAAATCCCAAGTGTCATCATACCTAAAGGCCATTTAATTAGCATAAAAGCTCCTTCAGCACTTGTCTTCCAGTGTTTTTACATATCAAATAATGATGGGTTAGTAACAACTAGGATCAGAATTCAAAGTAACGTGTTAAACTAGAGTCAGAAGCAGAGAATACATAATTCAACAGAATTGAGGAATAGTGCAGGAATTGTCCCCTTACTATTTTTAATCCATAAATATTTGGAGAATATTAAAATATTAAATATACTCCACTTCCAATCTGCATTAGGTGTGTGCCTCAGCAGAGCACAGGATCCCTTCTGCCCGGGCCACTAACACCAGGAAAGAATTGGGAAGAGCCATGGGACTAATGGAAGGGTGGTGGGTGCCCAGGGCTGAGCCTCAGAGTAGGAGAATGCAGCAAGAAAACATTGGCCACAGTTCAAACACTTTCCATAACCTGCTTGACCTTGACCTTTTGTGTTTTCTGATTTTGGGTTTTTTTGTAGTCTTTCACTGTCTTGCTTTTCCTAGCAGAGTATCACCAATAATCTAGGACAAAGCCTCAACCACACCACAAACCCAAGAGATAAAAATATGCAGCAAGCCACACAAGGCCCTAACTTAGGATACTGTCCCATTCTTAGACTTTTCCTTCTATGTTTTTTCTCCCACCCGGATCTTCCACCTTAATCACAGCCCTTGTTTTAGCAACAGTTTTATGTTTGGTCTGGCGTGACGGTGTTCACAGGGGTCTTTTGTTGAAGGAAGAGACGGAGATCTGACTCCATATTTCAGAAGGCTTGATTTATTATTTTATTATACATATTACATTAAAACTATACTAAAAGAATAGAAGAAAAAGTTTCATCAGAAGGCTAGCTAAGCTAAGAATAGAAAGGAAAGAATGATAACAAAGGTTTGTGGCTCGGGCTCTGTCTCCAAGCCAGCTGGGCTGTGATTGGCCATTGATTACAAACAACCACATGAGACCAATCACAGATGCACCTGTTGCATTCCACAGCAGCAGATAATCATTGTTTACATTTTGTTCCTGAGGCCTCTCGGCTTCTCAGGGGGAAAAATCCTAAGGAAAGGATTTTTCATAAAAAAAGATGTCTGTGACAGTCTGGTGATCTCTGTGAAACACAAACCTCAATATCATCCTGAGTTGAGGAATTTTAGTAAGTGAAACTCTAGTTCAGTGACGTTAAAGCAGAACTCAACACTTCCTCAATGGTTTCTTCCTTCAAATACCACAATACTACTAATTCCAACACGTTGAATACTCTAAATATGAGGCTTATGTCATAGATATGTATGAACTTCAGAGCAAAATGTCTTGGGCATAATGGTGATACTAACTTCCCACATACCTAGGGACCTATTTTAAATTTCTTCCAATTATCTACCTAAACCAGTGTCAGTGACACCTGACACTTGTCCAAGTCATGAAATGTCCAAGTCATGAAATGTCCAAGGCATGAAATCCAGAATTAAAAGTAATTTTGGGGCCAAGTGACTACCAGCAGTTCTAAACAAGATTATCTGTCAATTTCAAATGCCTTCTTTGCTCCAAGTGTCCCTTTCTTGACACTAATACCATTATAAACATGGAAGAAAAAAACTAACTGGGTGATTGTTCTAAACACATCTGTCTTCCCAGTTAATCAATTTTATGAAGTCCAAATTCTAATTATAATCCCCCAGACATAGCTTACAGACCACTAAAAGTGGAAGATCTAAAAGCATCCCTGTAACTGATGCATATTTCTTTGTGGATCCCTTTGGAAACTTGTCCTGAACATCTTCATCAGAGGTGACCACTCAGCTCTAGCTGGCTAAACCACATTAGGATGCTTGGCCATTGTACTAGAACACCACCAATTTTTTGAATCAGAAAATATGGACCCAGGCTGATGGCAGGTCTCAGCACAGCACAGCTGATCCATCCTGAATTCCCCAATCTCACTGTACCTCTAGTTTTTCCTCATCTCCCTGACTTCTAAAAATAGTGCCAGACACTTGTTGCTTTGTGAAGCCCAAAATGTTAATGTATTCCAATCTGCTTTCAGGTCCTTCCTTCCTTCCCTTGTAGCCCAGCCATATTTTCCATCCTGATCACTCCTCAGAGTTACAACCAGTTTTATTCTTAATGCTGTATCTCTGAAGCCTCTGAAACTATGATCTTACCATTCCCGATTAGCACAAAGGAAAGAAAAATTTAGAACGCCTGTGAACATTACCCGTTGTTCCTTTGCCTCCTTGAAACCCTAATGCTGATCCTAACGGCTACCCTTATAACAGCTGTAGCCCACCATCACCCTACATGCACCCTAAAGACATGTCTGTTTCTCTGAGAAATATTATGAGACTACAAGGTTAGTCTCATAATATTGTAACATCTGAGAGGCCCATATTTAAAAGAGCTCAGCAGTGTATTTTTGATCAATTGTTTAGTGTAGGAATCAATTGTTTTCCCATGCTTGTGCCTTAATTTCTCTCACTTAGTACCTTTCTTTTCATGCGGCTGGTACTCTGCGTAGGATAACCTTGCTCATGTTACCGTGTAAAACACTTAGGTAAACCACGATACTCTTGGTGGGTGCTTCCTTACAGTACAGGAACTTGCACAACAGGAAAGAGGATAGGGAATGCTGAGGCATTCTGTGCATCCAGGTAGAACAAAAAGAAAGCTCTAATGTGCAGTAAGCTGCGCATTAGGAAGGTAGGAAATGCAGAATCGTGAATTGCCCTTAGGTGGATATCACCAGAGAGGGAAATCTGGAGAGGTCCAGCACTGATTTCTGGCTTGCTGGTTATAGCCAAGGGCTCCCTGGGGACCTGTGACTCTGAGAACAAAGATTTTGGCATATGGCCTTACCATGATGAAACAGGCCACAACTCAAAAGGATTGGAAGTACATAAGAAGTGTTATTTCTGTAATGCATGTGGTAACTTAAAATGACAAAAATTGAGATGCTAAATATATTTTTAGACTTATCATAAGATTAAAAAAAAAGGCCTTCTCAAATTTTCAACAAAACACTTAAAGAAGGATATCACATTGAGCTTTATTAATAGACTTCTACAGCCTTTGGTGAGAAAAAGATGGGAAATAGTTTAAAATTTAAGGAGATCAGAAGGATTGACTTTGGAACAATTGTTCCAGTAAGACACTTCTTTTCTCTAAAGTGCTAAAATATTTTGATTGATCCCATCCAGCTACCTGCAGTACCCACTTAAAGCTTTTGTGAATTTCACACAGGGCTCTTCATGGAAAAAAAAAATGAATAAATGCTTATGATGGATGCTAAAAAAGGTGGTCATCAAGAGTTTCACATCAGGCACCAGAGAGATGATGTAGACCAGTCACAGGAAATCTCTTTCAAATGTTCTTTCCCCAAGGACAGAAGAAAAATTGCTTCCTTTTCCTATGCCCTTGTCATCCAGAGGTCAGGGAGAAATTCTAATGAAAGGAAAGCACCCCTGGTTTGCTTGCACTTAGCTTGGTCATGTTTGGATTTGGGCTATGCAATATGTCTTCTCTAAGCTCAGTGCTAGAAAGTTCTCAGTATTGTCTGCACTGTAACACAAGCTTTTGCTTAAACAGACTGCTCATTGTGAAGAGTAATTTACTGAATATTTATACAGTTTCACTTATTCATCAGTGAGCTACAGTGCACCGACTGCTCTTAGCCACAGTAAAAAGTACATGACGTTGTCTCATGGCTGCTAAAAAATATAACATTTTAATAGCAACATTGCTCAAAGAAGAGTTTCAATCATGACTGATTTTTTTATTATTCTTTGGAGGTTGTCTTCTAAATCAAGTTCAGGGGAAAAGGATGGTTTGCAGTTTACATTTGGAAAAGATGAGCTGAAACTCAAATAAAAATTTACCAAATCTATAATGTTTTGAGAACAAATACATAGGAAAATTCATTCTGTACCAGAAAGATGTCCTGTTGTGAGCTTCTACATAGGCTTGTTTGATAAAGTGTCCATCTCTGAAGGGTTTCAATGGCAGAAAGAGACAGAAGCACCTCTGTGTTTTTGGGCTTCATTCTTTACTTTAGTTTATCAAAGTCTAAGCTCATCCTTTGGCAGTTTTTTTTCCCTTCTCTTACTGGTCTCATCATCAGGGTGACATCACTGTGCCCACTCAGCCATTTCAGGCAGATGAAGACAGAAGACAAGATTGCTCTGAGACACAGCACTTCTTTTGAGCACCTAGGTGCATCAGCTCCTGAGTGAAAACTCCTGAGTGAAAACCTTCTTGTTTCTAGTTGAGCTGATAAGACATCTCAGATCCATTTTGTAAAAGTCAAATCTGGATGAAGACTGGATTTTAAATAATTATGTTGTTTGGGTAAATTGTAATTCAAAATATTTATTGAAGCCTTATTTATCTTATTCTGTGCTGTGTTTATACACATGTACTCCATGAAGCTTCAGATGGCCAGTTATAGAAAATGTTCGTGTCAAAAGCTGCTGGATTTTCCCTGCTCCTTCCTTGTAACATTGTACTTGTTTTGTGCTATTTGGTGCAGCCAATGGATGCACCGTACTACAAAAAGACACTGTTCTTTCAGCTTTGGAAGGAAATGTTGTCATTGACAGCTTAGAGATATACACCTAGAGATAGCACATTTCCTAAAACAAACATCCAGCTAACTTATACACTGCTGTCATTTCAGTTAAGTACTTTACGAGGCAGACATCTGGTCCTCACTGGGTGCCTCTGCATAAGCTCTTTTTTCAGGGGTATGAAGCAGTCTCAAAGCTGTTTGCAAAGACTGCAGAGCAAAGCCTTGTCTTCTCCATCTGGGATGAGAAAAGCACTCATGAACTGAGGTTCTGTTCCTTAATTTTGTACAATACAACCCAGAGGGGCTTCTCTGAGACAATCCATACATACCTTTCTTGTTTAGATTACTATACTCTCCAAGTAATACCATGCAAAAAAAGAACAGGAAAACCTATCGGTAAGGGTTTTATTCAGGAATGGAAACTTTTTTTCTAATGATCCCCCGAGTGGATTTCATGTGAGTGACCTTTCAGTGTTTTCAAGACAGAAACTAACAATGATAAGGACAACAGACGTACCCCTCCAAATTCACTGAAAGAACTGTTTTGATTCAAAACACTTAGGCTGCATTTATAAACCACTTACTGGGGCCTGATTTCCGTTGCTTTGATGTCAATCTGCTTAGTTTGAAACTCAATGTAAATCAAGTCCTCTTTCAACCCCAGGAAACATGGGGAAGGTGCCAACAGTGAGAAGCTCTTTGTGGGCTTGTTGGGAAGAGCAGATCCTAGACCAGAATGTGTAAAGAACTGGCCTTTGCAACTGCCCTCGGGCAAACCTTAGCTGTAGCCTCCTAAATTTAAATGGCCTTCAACAAACAGAGCACTGTGAGGGCTGAACTAAGTACCAGGATGCTCTTATCCAAGCTGCAGGTGTTTCACTGAGGAATTGTGCATGGCCAAGGAACATGTTTGCCTTGAACAATTGCAATAAGCAGCTGTTCTGCATCCTGACTGTGAACTGTCCCGTGGGATGTGAAACATGGAAGGAAAAGGGGCCAGCTGAGTGACACAATTTTCAGGGAAGCCAGTCCATGGGAACAGAGCTCCAAATTTTGAATAGAGAAGAGGTGTAGAGGAACATTAAACATATTGAAAGATTGGTTAAACATCTTAGCTACATGTTGGCCAGGACTAGCTTCTCCATTAATATTTCATGTCATGCTGAAATGATTACATGAAAGGGAAATGCATCCAAAATGGAGAGAAATCTGAACATTCCCAGAAAATCTAGGTTTTCTAGATTTAGAAAACTCATGGTGTTTTAGGGAGCTTGATTTCATAATGGAACATGAAATCCTCTAACCTCAGGAAAGCAAACAAGACTGTGGGATGAGCAGTCCTTGAGAATAGTGTCTCAGACCAACAGGACAACCAGAAAGCCTAGCAGGGAGGCCATACCTACCCAGATCCTCTGATGTGCAGTCAGCCTGAGGGAAGACTGTTTGTTTCTCCTACACTGTATTCCATGTGTGGGAAATACAGCAGTGCTCTTTTCCCAAGTAGACAGGTTTAAGCTGGGATATGTGCTTGTTATCATGACAGTATCATGCTGTCATTAGAACATCTTCAACAAACAGCTCTTCTGGTGTCTTGTAGATAAGAATGCAGATGAAAACCAAAGGAGTTTGGTTCATTCAAGCACTTCTGTTTGCTTGAATGCATTCTGGTTGATTATGCCTTCAGTAGGGCATAAACCATTTACGTCTCCACATCCACAGAGGCACAAGCAAAGCTAACTCTCTTACTAAAGTAAATTTTTTTTTGCTATTAAGCTCTTGCTGATGGCATGAAAGTACTTAACATTTTACATTTTAATGACTATGTTCAGACCCCAGCCCCCCTGGCAGTAATGTTTGCCAGGTTTGTCCCTACTGTGGGAGCCCAAGATCATCCATCACATTGCAGCAATTTCCACTCCATCCACAACCCTGATCAAAAGCCCAGGGCAGTGACCACAGCCGTGACCCCATCCTCTTAAATATGAATTATGGTCTTTGTTGCCATGCCACAGATTTTCAGTGCATACCCAATGGCAGATAATTGCCTTTCAGCATGTTGGGAACTTTTTACAAGTAAACATAACAGCCAGAAATGGATTCCTCAGTAAACCGCACCACTTTTTCCTTCACCTATCCTCTTCATAAGCTTATGCATTTGGGTGTACAAAGGACACCATTCCAGGCCATTAGGTGACTCATGATTACATTTAGTCCAGACATTAAGGAAATGAAAGCTTTTGCAGGCATTATATAAGTTGCTTTAATATTTGCAAATATTCCTGTGTCAATAACAGATACTGTAACTATGTCAGTTATTTATTAACTACAGACTAATGTATTACCTATCCTACGTAAAAACTACAGCCTATAAACCATAGATAAATTGATAACAGTTAACTATGCTGGACAGATAGCCCATCAATGAGTTTTGTATTTAAATTCCATAAAAACTCTCACAAGCTACTGCATTTAAAATTGTCCTCTAGCATGCACCAGCAAAATTAAAAAATAATAAAGAATAGCTCCAACCACAACAAACCAATCCCCTGCATCTATTATAAATTTCAAATCCCATGCCTGTGTACATAGATACATAAAAACCTCTCTAGCACTCCTGCACAAACTCTACCCCCAGTAATAAGCTAATTTAAAGCCTGTAGCTGATCCAGGTGCAATCTCCTTTTACCAGATGTGAGCTCCAATCAAATGCATTTAGCATTTTGACAGTGCTTGATATTTCACACTTGTGATGTTGAGTGTGGGTGACCTTATTTTAAGACTCAGGGTGCCCATTTCCATGTGGAGAGCACCAGCAACATCTGTGGGTGAAATATTGTGAGAATAAAGTGACTTAGGTAAAGAAGTTTGACCTTTTCAGGAAATGGCACTGAGAGAGGTAATACTGGAGGACCAAGAGAGAGTGAGGTCATTGGTGCCAAAAGCACAGCATTTTATCCTGATTGATGTAATCTTGCTGTTTTGCAGTTTTTCCTGTTGGTTCCCATTTGTGTTTCTTATTTCTTACTTCCATTGTTGTCTCTTAAACATGATTTTTACTGTGTACCTCATTCATCATTGCTCACTGTGTGGATCTAGCACACTCGAGGACCCTGGCTCCATACAAATAATCCCTACCTGCAGCAGCAACATGCTGCTGCAAAATGCTGCCAAACCCCACAAAATCAATGTCAGGTTCTCACTGCAATACACATTGCAGTGGTTTCTTTCCTGATTGCAGAAGGAAGTACAGGATAATCATACTGTCAGCATCCCTGGTCTCCCTGTGCAGTCCCACTGTAAACTATAACATTGATGAGGATGTCTATGAATTACTGTTTGATAGAAGAAAAAAAAAAGCCTCACAGATGAATGCAAATCCTGCAACAAACAAAGATTTTGCACTTCCAGGTATTTTTCAACACTCCTCTGACTATTCTTAAGTTGAAAAGTGTTTTTTTTCCAGGTTTTCAAACAGTACTGCTGCTACATTGTGGTGACAGCTTCTGAACAAACTTCTGAAATGGTAATTCATTAACGCTTCCAGCACAGCTTACTAATGACTGAGGAGTTCTGAAGCAAAAATATTTTTTTTCCTTTTTATGGCTACATTGTTTGCCAAACCTATATTCCCAAATGGGTATTTAAGTGTACTTCAACCAGACAAAGTCCCAAGAAACACATACTCCACTTCCTGACATGCTCTGAATTGCTTTCAGTTCTGTATTTCTGTACAAATACACCTAGTGGCTAAATTAGAGGGTATGAGCTGCAGCAAATTACGTAGCCTGTTTAGACTGTTTGGACTCACAGGCCAGCTCCCCATAGTTAAGGGAAGGTTTGCTTTGAAACAATTCCAGGTTTTCTCTCCTTGGTCCGAATTTCCTTTATCAAGCGTCCCTTTCACCTTTCTATTTATGCCTCCCTCTTCCCTTCCAGCACCTCAGCAGCACCTCTTACATTGCTGAAGGAAGCATAGAACCATTTGAAAAAAATGTAAAATAAAAAAAGGCAGCCAGCTGCTTTCCTGTTCTGTTTTCTCCCTCTGTTCTCCAGCCCTCTCCATCACCCTCCTGACAAGGTGCAATTTCGTTCTTTTCTCTGCAGGTCTGTTTCTGCTGCAGCCTGTTGTAGCCTGGCAGCTCAGTGCAGGTGTGTGCACGGGGCATCTACATCAGGTTTGCATTTGCAGGGGGCTCTGACCTGGGCTGCTGCATTGGGCTGCTCCGTGTCACCATCAGAGCCCTGAGCACACCAGGCGGAGCAGGCAGCGAGGAGGGACCAGGGGAGACGTGCAGGCTCTCTGTTCCACTCCAGACTCGTGCTGCAATCACAGCTGCACACACAGCCTGCTGCAGGTCTCTGGGTGAGTCCCTTTGCAGCAGTGTCTCCTCTGCTCGCTCACCAGCACGCCGCTGGGGAGGACTGGGGAGCCGTCAATCCTTTCTGTGTTCACAGCAAACATGGAACTGCTGGCTTTTCTGAACGCCCAGCAAGAAGTTGCACAGCAGAAGTACAGAAAATGGCACTAGGAGTCCAAATTTTAGAACTACATACTGGACATTATATGGTATTGTTATTAGAGGATGCAGTAAAAATACCTGTCTTAAATGGTTGTTTGGTTGTTAGGTTGACTTTAGCAAAAATGCAGGTTCCTTTAAAACCCCCAAACCAAAAACCAGTAATGTGCAGTCTTCATAGCCCATTTTTTAAAAATATTTTCCCCATGACCTAATGTAGAATAAAAACATAGAAATAAATATATTTATGCATATTGTAACAATGGGAACTTCTCTTGAAGCAGCAGGCAAAAACCTCAGTCTCACTGGGCTTTGAGACTGAGGTAAATTTTAAGACACTTTGGTTTTGCAGGTTTTCTATGCCAGAGCACTAAATGCAGTTAGAATTGTTCAAAGACAATTTTCAGTGTAGTTTTCTCCTATCACTGTGGGTGCCTGTGGTCCGAACCAGTTGCATGGTTATTTAAAGCAGCCCTAAGACATCTCAAAGTCCCATTGTAAAGAGAAATTTAAAAATCAGAGGCAACAAGAAAAATAATGAAATTTTGGCAGAATTAGTTTTTATTGCATTTTCTTCTGGTCAGCAGAAGAACCTTTTCTCTCTGTCTTCTGTCAAATTGCAAAGCAAGGAGGCTTGAGCAGAGACATCAAGCCCAAACTGTGGCAGTCCAGCAATTGCGTGGAAGAATGAAACAAAATATAAACAAAAAAGAATAATTGACCGTCAAACATAAAGTTATGATCTTGAAAACCATATGATGGAAATCTAGAAGGAATCTGAGAAATAAAATGTGGTCAATGAATGTTAATGGTGGGAATTAATTTTGTCAAAACAGAAAGTAACAGCCCTGTTCCAAATCTATCTACCAGGACTGAAATGAGCAGTGGCAGCAGCAGAGTCTACACTTTACCAAATGTGAAAGGCACCTTGGTCATTACAAAGAATCAAGGTGTGAAATTAGCAAAAGGGTCCTAGGAATGTTCCTAACACAATAGATGTGCACTCATGCTTGTTAATAATGGGGTTTCCACAAGATGACTGCCAAATGGTAGCACTTCACAGCTTGCTGCCAGCTCCACACCCACAAATCCGCCTGCTGCACATCTAAATGCTACCATCCACTGAGCTTCAAAATCACAGGAACCAGCGGGATGGAGTGTGAGTGGTACCAGCTGCACCCACTAAAGGGTTGCAGCAGAAAAAAAAAAGTTGAGAAATTAATGATACAAAAAGCTTACTGCAAGTATTTTGTTAGCCCTGTATCTGCAGCCACGGCTCTTTCTTGAAAGTTAACGTCTTCCTCCCCAGAGCAGACATTTTCATTACAATTATTATTTTATTTTATTTCAATAATTATAGTGTTCTTATATCAATAATTAAACTGTTCTTTTCTCAATCTACAGCTTTTGCCTTTCTGATTCTGCTCTGCATCCCCCAGCTGCAGCTGGCTCTAGTGACTGCATGGCACATAATTGCCTGCTAGGGTTAAACATCTACACTAGCAGATGAAATTACTTTGCAATTACTTTTTAATGGCAGCCTCATAAACTGGCAGTGATGAAAGTTCATTTTCCACTGCTTTCATAAGCATAGAGGTAGCTTTGCCATGTCATGGTGACCTTTTCAAATACTTCACCCACTGTTTGTACTTTTTTCACCGCTATTTGAAAAATGAAACTTCGCTGCCTTGAGCTTGCAGACTTCTATCAAACCAGACTCTCTGATCACCTTGAAAATTACCATGGCAGGAAGATCTTGTTAGGCGAAACATGGTGTTTTGCTTCACAGAATATTGTATCCTTTCTATGGCGACTAATAGCCAGACAAGACTGTCCAGAAGACTTGTAAATCCTGCTTGTGGGAAGAGCACATTTCAAAACCACTCATACTTTTCTCAAGGACAGCAAACTACACTACATATGTGTCTAATGGGATTACATAAAACCTAGTGGGCTTAGATCAGGTGAGGAAGATTATGGGGCAGCAAGAAATCTGGCTTGAGGAAACTACAACCAGTTTGGGAAATAGACATCCTGATGGGCCTGAGAGATACATGGGAGAGACACTGGCAGTGTTGACATTCCCAGGTTGCTGCTCCAGGAGACTTGGAGTGGGTTGGTAGGGGGGCTACACAGCTGTGCATCCCACTTCTGCACATCTGGGCAGGGTGATGCGAAGGGCCCTTACTTCTTTGAAGCTGACTTAAATTATAAACATAACTGCTTCTGTGCTTCTTTTTCCATGAGCGAGCACAGGTCAGAATAAAACATGGGGGAGAGGACAGCGAAAGGAGAGAGGGCTCCCTCCCTGTTTTCATTGTTTACTCCCATCCCTCTCCTTCCAGGTTTTCAATGCTCTTCCCTCACTTTCCGAGATAAGTGTATTTAGAAAAAGCAGCAAGTAGAACAAAGATAAAAGCAGATTTTTCTTAAAAAAAAAAAAAAAAAAGAGAGAGAAATGAAAGGTTACAGTGTCTTTTCTAAAATGGGAAAAAGGAATGTTTTCCTGAATTTGAAGTGCTTTCATAAAACAAAGAGTTTTGGCAAAGCTACATTTCTCAAAAATGCTTTTGGACAAAAAGCTTTCATAAACTTTACTGGAAACACAAACTCCCAACACCCATAGCTAACATGACCTGTACCAAGGGAACCAAACTAGAGGAATTAGGAATGAGCTGGAGTCAGAGGAGGACTCCTAGCAAAACTTGCAACAGCCCCCTAAAATCAGAGAGGACCCTGTGGGAGAAGGCTGCTGATGTGTGCTTTGGCATGCAGCCACAGGACCTGCCAGCAGCAGCATCTCCCTGGAAATGGGAGTGCACTGCACCTGCCTGCTCTTCTCTCTGCTGTGGAGTAATTGGGTAATCATTGGCTGTTCTGCAAGCAACAGAAGAGCATGAAGAGGTCCTGACTATTTCTGTTCTTTTAGTTGTGGATAAAGCCTGCACTCTAGTGGATTGTCTCTATAGGAAAATGTAATCCATTTATTTACTTGTGGACTGTAAAGACTGAATTTCCAGAAATGCTGGACTCTGTTCTAGCTTCACTTCTTGAGGACCGTGAAGACAGCAAAGTCAAGCAGAAAAGTGCTTTAAGACAGTCTTATCCTCACTACAAACCCAGGTTCTCAGAGAACTTCAGAAATGTGGTGGTTTTTTGCTGTGCAGTTTGAAGTTCCTTTCTGGTAAATAACACACTGAAGTAGCAAGGCTCTCTCTTTGAGGGTCTGTTTTGAAACCAAGAACATTAATGTAACCCTTTTTGTTGACTCCACAAGGCTTTGGAACAAGTTCTACACCACTCACTTGTGAAAGATTCATGCCTATACTTAATGGTAAACATGTTTAGTTTCAAAAGCACTGGAGATACGAGGAAGTAAACATACTCTTTGTTTTTGACTTATCCCTACGCCCTGTGCCAAATCTGGGCTTAAAACATTTACTAATACAATAGGGATCTGGAGATAGTCAAAGAGAATTTGTTTTAAAATCTGAGTGGTTGAGGAACATTTGTTATACTATCTCCTCATATTGCTGCCTAAAACGACAATGTTAATGTTAAACATGAATAAGGGTAAACAAGAGCCAAGTGTTGTACTATTAAGTATAATAAGTAATGTTTCTCAGTATGTATTTATTTTTTGTGCAAAAGGGTGAAGTAACAATACTGTTTCCATACTGCTCAGATCTCACAGGTAGAGGTAAAGCCAGTTCAATCTTCCAATATTTCAACCCTGGCACAACTGAAAGACATGACGAGAAATGGATATCTTTGTTTGTTTCAGTGCACCTGATCACATTCCTTCTGTGCATGACGGGAACAGTTAGATGACTGCTTCTGTCCCCCAGCAGCTTTAAAGGCTGTCATCCATTCTCATCTGAATGAAAGAGAATCCAGCCCTCCATTTCAGCCGGTTTGGTGGAAAGAGGCAGCCTGTGGAAACAAAATAACTATACTCATGCCTTCTTTAAGGGAAAGGAGCAGCTCAGTTTGCCCTCTAAAGTGGCCCCTCAGACAGAGGGGACCCCTCCCCATCAGTGAATACCGGTTCTGGGTATCCATATATTTGCAAAAACTAAGCAGAGGTCATGTTCTATTTTTCAAGGGCTCTTTCTTACCTGGAGTGATAGGGCTTATGCTTAGATTTAGGCTTCCCTGAAGACAGGTTATGGACACTGCTTGTGTTTCATGTCGGTGCTAGCATTCCGTTCAGCATGAGCTGCACGGTAGTTCTGATAGCATTTAGGCATAAAGTCAAAATGTGCAAAGTGGAAATCACCTGAAAGGGAAGGAACTGGCAATTAGTACCAGTGCTTATGAGCCACTTCCTTCACACTGCTTCAAACTGAGATTCTGCACCTGATAACAGCAGAAAGTTAAAACTTGCGACAAGTTTGACATGACCAGAAGTACCAATATTAAAAATCAGGTCAACATGAGTTGCTGGAGATCATGCCAGGCAACATGTGCTTCTGTGTCAGCTGGGCATTCCTTTATGGCATTCAAGGTTTTGAATTTGGAAGATCTCTGATGTTACATATCTCATATAGTTAACTACAGAATATAGTCAATAGTGTAAAATTCTTCTATTTTTTCTATGGGTCAAAGGCTTTACATTTTGAGGTGTGCCCATCTTGCTTTATGACATTTAAAGAGCTGAATTGTAAAAACTCTACTAATTAGGATGATCAGATAGATAGCTTTTAATTTATATTTGACAGATCTCTACCAACAGTTAACACTCCCAAAACTAGAGCACCTACTGATGAAAAAAGGGAATTGTAGCAGAAATGGAAATGAAGGCAGCATTTAATGGATGAGATGATGCTCTGGCTACTTATGTCATTGTCAGACTAAATACATCAGTCTATCTTTCTTAATGATCTGGTTTCTTCCATTTAGCAGAATTTGAAAGTTCATTTGTTTTTGTAACCCAGCCTCTCAAGTATTAATTTTCTTCTAGCTCTATGGAACATCAGAATCATTCTGGTGACAAATGCTACCACAGTCACCATAGGGAGTCAGGAATTCAAGGAGTGAAGTTTGGGTGTAATGTGCTTATATCTGTCTCAGTGCAATTTGTGATTGCTTTACGCAAAGCCAGCCATTGCTTACAGTACATCAGCTACAGAAACAGGAGTTAGAGGCACAGGCAGGTCAGTGTAAAAGAGAGACTGTGTTGTAAACTAGAAGGGCTGACACCACTGAAAGTCATGCTACAGGTTCTCACCTGATAACAGATTCAGCTATCACTATGTACTTTCTCATTCTGCCAGGCCCCATCAAGTAAATGTAACTGTTTAAGGAAGACTCTAAGACTTTTTAACCCATATTACCATTTTGATAATTGGTTCAAAACAGGTAAAAAGAGATAAATTTTCCAAAGCCAGAAATTTTCCTTTTCCTTTTCCTTTTCCTTTTCCTTTTCCTTTTCCTTTTCCTTTTCCTTTTCCTTTTCCTTTTCCTTTTCCTTTTCCTTTTCCTTTTCCTTTTCCTTTTCCTTTTCCTTTTCCTTTTCCTTTTCCTTTTCCTTTTCCTTTTCCTTTCCCTTTCCCTTTCCCTCCTGCCACGCAACTCCATCCTGCAGTAAATGACTCACACTTGGTGTACATGGGGTCCTTAAAATGCATTGCTGTGGTGCAGGTAGACTTCAGGTGTGTGGACAAGCTCACCTTTGTCCTCATTCCTCTAATATTGTTTGGTAACACCATTTTGATAATGTTTGTTTGTTTGATAATGCCATAAATCTTCCACTGGGTAATGACTCCCCATTAGAATCCAGCACGTTTCACAGTGCTGTTCTCAAGGATCCATTGTCTAACCTACAGAATCTTCAGAGGGGATACTCCTCCAAGCGCTCCTGGAGGCTGGATGCCATCCAGCTCTGGAGATGGCTCAGTATTTTGTTGAGCAGGAGAAGCTCCAGGGTGCTGGCTGCTGCCGACACGAGGCTGGCGCGTTTTGCGCGGTGATGGAGATGGGATGGGGACGTGCTGTGGCAGCTTGGTGAGGCTGTCTGGGAGCTCTGCTCCAGCACGGGGCAAGGCTGGAGCAAGGCAGGGCCGAGCACCGAGTGCTGGGACTGCAAACAGGGGCAAGCACTGGAGGAGGGTATGTCCGCTCTCCTCTTGCTCCCCTCCCCACCATCCCCTCCCTCCCTCGCTCCCTCCAGTCAGGCTGGAAGTTCCACCAGGGAACACTGATTGAACAACTACTTGCAGATGGGTATTTTCTGAAAGTACCATAGACAAGTTATATGTACAATTCTGGACAGACCCAGAGCTTTTAAACAATTGTTACTTTTGTAGAAACCATAAAATTATTTTCTACCCTGCTCACATAAAAAAGAGCAAAATGAAGCCACTGACAAACCTTATTTTCAGTGTAAAGCAGTAAAATTTTTAACTTGAGTATTTAAATGTTACAACAAAAACTTTGGTTGAGAGTTTTGGGGTTTTTTTGTTGTTGTTTTAGGGTTTTTTTTTAGAAACACAAGAGCAGAAAGAAGTAAATTTCAGTCAACAGCTGTTTTCTCTCAGGAAAATCCATCAGAAATTTTGAGTCAGATTCTAGTGCTTATGGATGATACTATTCACAGAAGTAATGGGGTGGATTAAAAATTCTAATTAATGTAATTCCATATAATTGCACCCAAAAGATCAGGTGAAACCAGTGCTATCACCATACTATGGGAAGAGTTTGTGGATCTCTGAGTAATGTATTTTGAATTGTTTATATGCAGGCTTTAAACACCACAGGATATTCTCTCCCCAGCCATGCAAACGATATGGTAAGGATCTTATGTCAGCTGGGACCCCAAGTATTTCTAAAATATATTATAAAATGTTATTATAATACAAAAACACAGGGAAAATTCCACACAGCTGGAAGGACATGTGCTGTAACTGTTGGAGAGTATCTCCAAGCAATTCCATCTGATGAGATATGACTGCTCATAAGGAACCTTTCCTGGACTCTTGTCGCGTAACATAATAATCAGCTACTTATTTTCCTGAATACAGGGAATGAAGTAGGAAGAGAGGACTGGAAAAACTGGTGTTTTGACATTTGTGACCTTTAGCCCCTTTTTTGTTGGTTTTGGAATTTATTATGCAGGGCATACAAACACACCACCACCACTCTTCTGACTTCTGTTCTAGCTCTCAAGATGCTTGTTTTAAGCATGGGTTAATTCCCTATCAATCTTTCTTTCCTTGGCAAATCTTGTCTCCTCTTCAAAGGTAATTTTTCCTTCCTCTTTTTCCTAAAGAGCAAGCATAAGACCTGTGCATGAGTACTTGCCACTTCTTCAAATATAGCCTTTTGTGAGTCAGTACTTAGGCATCTAGTGGTTCTTCCCAGGGAGCAGTGACTCCTACAAACACGTGGTGGAGGGCAGGCCAGGTCACTTGTTTTTGGGGAAGAACTTGGTGCTGCTGATTACTTCACTAAAGACTGGTAGAGACTTCACAGGTACACATGGGAATATTGAAAAAGATTCTGGAGGTATCCAGGAATTTTTGAACATATGATGAAAGCAGTGTGTCCTGATGCTGCAGTGAAGCAAAATTCCTGTTCTTTAAGTGATTGAGAAAAGGATGAGTGAACAGAGCCAGAGCTGAGCTCCCAAGTGATGCCTATGGCAGTGGTCTACAGGCAGGGCTTAAACCCTCATGCTTCTTGGATCAAACAATGAGCGGAGATAATTAAAAATATGGTATTGTTGCTGTGACCATACTTTTTTTCTTTTTGTGCTGCTAGTTTCCTGTCCAGGAAGAAATGCCCAGTAAAGTTGCATGCAAGTTATATATGTGCAAGAATTGTTTATTTGCTGCAGTCAGGACCAACTGGAGAAAATCAGCAGCTCCCTAAGACAGCCCTGTACTTCCTCTGACTGCTTTCTGTGAGCTGCACACAAACCACAGTTTTCAGTGGAGGGGGGAGGAGGAGGAAGAGATAATCAGAAGCACATGTAGGCATTAACTAGAGATTTGCTGGACTTTTTTAAAGCAACTGTTCAGGGAAGTTGCCTGGCCAGGGGAGAAAGATGAGAAAAAATAGGCCAGCATCACTGAAGCTTAAGGACTGTCTCTTTTCCTGCCCTCCTCCACTGCACTGCGGGGCAGTTTGCTACCAGGGCCCAGCCTGTGGCTTTATGAGGGGTATCGCTGAGGAAATGCTGTGCCACTTGTTTTTGGTGAAGAAGTCAGCTCTGCTGATTGCCTCACAACAGTCTTGCAGAATGGTTTCCTACCCAGATTAGACTGGGTTTACACTTTCCTTTGTCTCACCACCTGTAAAAGTAGTCAAGGGCACTGGTTAATTTGTGAGAGACCAAGAGATTTAGTCACAGGGTGGCAACTGGGACAAACATCTTTTCCTGCCTTTGTCTTTAAATCTCATTTAGAAATAAAATCTCATGACAGGGATCATCTAGCACCGTGTGCTGACACACAGCTTAACACTGCATGACTTGGATTTCCACTGGGGACATGTGGTTTACACCTACAGTATAAACAATAACTGAAAATTTCTCTTATTACTTCCAGAGTCAAGCAATGACAAAGCAAGTCTTTCTTCTCCCAGCCCTGCGGATGAGAAAACACTTAGACAGCCACTGGTGATTGCTAATGAGACTGCTGAACACATTGGTCACCCTCTTTCAGGGGAGGTATTTGGTGACTTTGTTCACCAGTATTATTTAGATACTAGTCTCTTACGTATTTTGACACTAGTCATCAGCTAAAAGAGTATTTCTCCCAGTTCTCTTGGTTTTTAATCTAGAACATCTGTGTCTTCTTTCCTGAAATAGTTTGTCCTTTTTTTGCCCCCTTAAAGTAAATTGATGAATGAAATGTCTGCTTTGTTCTTCAGTTTGGTTTGCTGCTGTCCAAAAGTTTTGCAGACACCTTAGCACACATAAAGTAAATAATTCCAGATTCTCTCATGGAAAAACACACATGCTGGCCCATGCACATGCACAAAAAATCATTACAATTCATTTTAACTGAGCAGAGTGTCTCGTCTTGGACTTCAGTTTCAACCACATGACCTGATGAACTGTAGATTACCTGAGTCAGACAGCTTGTCTGACCAACTGCAAATAATTTCCCCATTACTGAGAATGCCCTTGGGCCTTTGTATCTTCTCATAGAAAAAAAACCTGCTTCCATCTGCATGAAAATGTTGATTTTTGACAGATCTTTTCTTTGGAAATAGTTTAAAGAAAACTGGTGAATATTTAGAGCATCCTGCGTTGCTCAGCTAGCAGTAGTACACTTCCAAAAGAGTCAAGCTGAAAGGTTTTGCCCCAAAACTTTGATTACAAAAAAAACCATCTTGTATACTTTTCTCTGTTAAACTGAAGCCTAAGGCCAAAAGCAAATTTCAGTGGAAAACAGTCCTCTGCTAATTTGTTAAGGCTTTAGGGTCCTAACAAATGCTTTGAGATGTTCTTTTAGCTGATATCACAGGGGATAGGAGATTGCTCATGAAAACAAGAGGGGAAATGAGAGGCAAGGCAGTTGTGTGGTTCTTTTATTCTCCTGGCTGTCCTATCTTTGGGAACTATCCGGGAATACTCAAGAAATGCAGGGTTAAACAAAATTAATTAACTAATTAAAGCATTAACTAATGCTTTCCTTTCAACAAAAGGAGAAATCCTCCTTGCCTTTTCTCACCACTATCCAAACCTTGAGGAGGAATACCCTACCCCTATTAAATAAAGATATTTCCTTCTCTTATTTAATCTTTGTTTTTTACCTCATCAGGTAAATTTTCAAGGAACAACCTCTCCAGCAAATGAAATATCACAAATCCTGAAAACATAAATTACTTTAATATTTGTGAGTCCTGATAAGATGGACAGTAAGTAAAATTTTAACAAGATAACTAGTGTTTGGCTTTCCACTAATCCTTGAAGCACCTCCCTCTGGGATAGCTTTGGAATTAAAAATGCATTACTGCACATCTCATTAACACCACGTGCTTTTCCCTCAGTCAAAAGAGCTTCTGTCCTACAGGCATCTTGGCATTGAAATCCAAGCTAGGCAGCTGTAGGAAAAGTAACCCATGGTTTTCCTTCTGTCTGCCCTCAATAGAAACTCTGAAAGTTCTGGAAAGAGAAAGATTTCAGCATCAGGTGGGACACAACAGGAGATGGTTAGTTTCATGGGCTCACACATAACCAAGTACTGTTCACCTATTAAGATAAATATAAATAATTGGAACTAGTTTAATAGAGTGAAAGAACCACTTGCTACAAAAGACAGTTCAGAAATTCAATTCAGAAATTCAATTATTTTGAAGGTCAAACTGGAGAACATGATCGTCTTCATTGGTTTTCATGGGGCTTGATGAGCACTAGCAGTAGGTGAATAAATTTCTTTTGAAGAAAATTATGTTTTCCAGCATCAAGCCTACCTTGAAGACATAAAAAATGCATCTCACTGGTCCTTATAATTGATGTCTTCATCACATCCTGTAACCAAGTGTTACACTTCTAGTTTTATTACCGTTTATCTTGCTAAACTAGCTAGTCCCTTGCTAATAACTAGCTAGTCCCTATAAATTACTAGTGCCCATTCAGGCCCTGGAAAAAGCAGAGGAAATGCAAAAAGTTTCATTAACACTGAAATTAGCAGAGGCATTCAAACTAGTGCACACTTAGGGCTCACTTCATAATTTCCTGCATGAAGTTGGAAAGGGTCCTGCAGACATGCTGTATTTCAATAATTCAAGGGCTCAGAAACTGATTCCCAGAGGCATCAGCTGCTTGTGTCTGAAGCAATAATAGCTGTGTACACAGGGTGCTGTGGGCAAGAGGGCATGTGTGCAGTGGGCTGTTCCCCATCCATCACAGACGCTGGATGCTCAGTAGGGTTCTGCCAAAGAAATACTGAAATCAGTTAATCCCTGAACTGTCATGTGTATTTAAAAAATAAAAAATAGGAGCCAGAGCCCAAAAAACATCCCGTTTGGGTTTTTTTTTTTTTTTTTTTTTTTTTTTTTCAACCTGCACTACCTAGACTTTTCCATGCAGGCCTATTGCTGTTTGAATGTTTAACTAAAGGGAGCATCATATTCTGCATATCAAAATGCTTGCTGCAGCATTTGGTCAAGGTCTCAGCAGAAAACTTCCTAATTGCTAAGTATTTCCTGACAGATTCAAACAGCCATGATGGTGAGCATTTACAGAGCCCATTTTAGGCAAGGCTCACCCCAGGCAGAGCAGCAGCACGCTGTACCAGCCGGACGGGGTGCTAGTTCCTGCCAGACACAGTTACTGAGGCTCAGAACAAACTGCCTTCTGAACTCAGCAGAGTTCAAGCTCAAGTACTCTGAATGACAGGAAAGCATGACTCAGATGAAGTGTTCTTGTAAAATGTTGCTATGCCCAGCATTCCATATACAATTTGCGCACCACAAGAAACAAATACTCAAGAAAGCACTGGTGATTTGGCTAGAAGTGCTAGTAAGTGGAATACTTACATATTTCTAACTATTTTCCAAATGTTTCATATTTTTCAATGGAGAAAAACATAAACATTTCATGTACAAATCTCTATAAAGGCTGGCAATTTAGCAGTATAGCAGTGCCAATTTATTTGAGAAAATCTATTACACTATGCCAAGGTTAAGGACTTATGCGTGGAAAGCACAATAGGTTTCTTGCATTATGTACTTATGTAGAAGTACTTATGTACTTCTAATCTTTCCATATCTCCTCAGCACCAACTCTGACGCTTGGAATTTGGTTATAAATCCAATCTACATGTGCTTCACCTATCGCATGATGCCTGTGCTCACCGGAACAGAGTGGTACTAATCGTGCTTCTGCTTTTATGAAAAGCATCAGCAGAAATAATTTTTGTCATCCAAAACATCTTGACTGCCATGACAAAGGGTTGAAAAATCTAGATTAGGTTTCTGTGTTGTCAAGAGAAGTTTCAAGAGAATAATAAGTTCAATTCCAATGAGCTAGAGAGGTTATGAAGCAATTTTATCTATCTCAGATAGATTGAAAAAAAACCAAAACCAATATACAATTTTTTCAGAGTAAGATATAATTCACATTTGTAAACACAACCTTTAGGTTTTTATAAACATAACCTGTAGATTTTTATATGGCTGAAAAAGGTATTCATATATATATATTTGCAGTGACATCAAAACGATCTCATATGTAACTTATTTTGAGTATTTAACCACTTTTGATTAAATGCTTGCTTACACATTAAATACAATAGAAAAAAAAATTGCCAAAGCAACCACTTCACCACAGGAAAAATGTGTTATGATGGCAATTCTATGCTTGGTGTCCTGAGTTCTGCAAATCTCCTTCAATGTTACTCTGATGACTTGTGTATATAAATACTTTTCTTTCTTTTGGTTTTCATTTGCAAAAAGACAGCCATGTGGAAGATGTATAAGACAGCTATGTTTTTGGAAAATCACATCTGTGAATTTGAAAACAAATGTGCCCATCAACAGAGAAGTTTTTAGAACAGGATCTTATTCATAGTTTTGCATAGTGTATTTCCTTTTATTATTGCTTAGGATTTTAATTGGATAACTTTGTACAGCTGCATAAAATCCAGCCATTGTTAGCTCTGGGTTGTTTTAGTTTTCTCAAATCTAACCTTGCTATGCACGCCTTATTCCTGAAAATAAATAAAACCCCAGATCTAAATAGTTGAAAACCCAAAGTCTGGTGTATGGCCCACAGGTAATTTGTAAAGATCAAGAGCTATAAAAGTCTGTTCCCTTACTCAGGAAAGGGCCTCTCTGAGAGTGGGCAAAGCCTGACGCAACTTAGACAGGGGAAGTGTGTGCATGCCAAGGACCCTTAAGTCACTTCGTACTTCAAAGCTGTAACTTGAGATTCCCCAGTGACTTCGCAATAAATCAAATAAACCAGGCTGAGGCAGCAGGGGAGGCAGGACAGGCAAGTGAAAGAGATGGGGAAAAAGAAAGTGCTGTGAAAATGAAATGCTCTGGAAACAAAGTTGTCTGCAAAGGTGAAATTACAGCTGTTGGCTCCAAAAGAGCTTGCTTTCTTCACTCAAGCAATTGAACTGTGGCATCTTCAAATAGAGGTAACATTCAAGGAGCTTAAAAGCAATGCAAGTACTCCCTCACATATAATTTCTTCCCAGTCACACAGTTCTGCGAGTTTTGGTTTTTTTTATTTTTGAAGTGATGCAAGCAGATGTCACAAAGGCGCTAGCGACTTAGCTTTTTATTGGCAACATTCACCTCAGCCTGGATTTCCAGGAGTCCAACAACAGTCGCAGGAGGACACAGGAGAGGCTGACAGACTTATGTGAGTTGCGAAGACCATGGACCACTCTAACACAAGACCAGATCTCAGAGTCCTACCAAGAGGAGCACTGGGCTTGGATTTACAGATGACTGTTTCAAAATGCGATAGTTCATGCAAGGTCTGATATGATTTGCCAAACATGGCTTGTTAAAGAGACAAGCTAGATGCTCTGGATCAGCCATGTCAAGCAGGCTTATTCATCATGCATTCACCTTTCCCCTTAGTGAATCTCAGCCTATGCCTCCACATTGCTGTGGTGCCTTGAACATGAGGCTGTAATCGACAAAGCTGACCCGTGTAAATCCACTTTGCTTTCTGAAAGCTGAACCCTGCAGACCATGCAAGGGAATGATTAGTTCAAGGGGAGCTAATTTTGCAGAGACCAGCCCTGCAGGTTTGACTATTCTTTCCAACTGTAAGACTAGATGAAAAAGGGTTAGTAATTTTAAGTATAAATTAATAAGGATGTTGTGGGAAGGAGAGTCTGGGTGTCATAAATACTTCTCTCCTGAGTGCTAGGGAAAAGAAAAAAAATAATGAGTGGGTAGGCAATAAATTATTAAGCTATCGTTCAGGAAATCTAGACAGGGGAATTAAGATGGAAAGGAATAAAATTCTTAAGGATTTATTTTATTGACTAGTTTCCAACTTAGAATAAGGTTAGAACTTAACCCTTCCTTTTGAGGCAATGATTATAGCTGGTTCTGTTCCTCATAAGGGATTGCTGATGTTTTTTATTAATCAACTTCATCTTCAATGATGTTATAAACCCTGGGAGGCCTGTATAGCACAGTGATGGCTAAAGAATACCAGTAGCACCTGATGAATGGCCAGAACCTCAGCATTACCTGCAGCTGCATAAGATGATTATTGCTGCATTGCACACGGGCAGTCCAAGCACACAGAGATGCAGGACCCAGGGCACTCGCAGTCACCAGGCCGTGTGAAGGATGGCGAGCGATACCATCAGAAAAAGTGAGCCCTGCCAGCCTGTGTGCTCGTCTCATTCCAAACTCTGGCCGTAACACTTGCCCAAGAAAAATGGGCTTGTCTGGCTGCAGCCTGTGAAGTGCTGACCTAGGGCAGCTCAGAAGTCACTTGTACTTACACCAGATGTGTTGTCTTTTAGAGATCAAAGAAATTTTGTGGGGTGAGAGGAGACCTTTTTCACTTCCTGCTAGCAAATGGCAGTGGCAATCCCCTCTCTAGACATGAACTGGAAAATCTGGAAACTATCCAGAGGGTTATAACAAGCGGCCTTCAGGCCTTCCCATCTTTTCTGACCACAGCTGGTTGAAATATTGTTCAGTGAGAAGGAGTCCTGGACACTCAATTTTCATAATAGTGATCCTTCTACACTTCCTCTGATGTACATTCACTGTCAGATGACAATACCACAATCATCAGTGCTTGCATATACATCTCCATGAACTAATACTGGTCTTGCTGGAGCTGCACCATCACTCCTTGCTTCTAAACTCAGTAACCAGGGTATTTTTCTGAAAGTGCCACAATCAAATGCTGGCAGAAATCCCAGGGTTATAATGAACACAGCCAACCAGTTGAGACTCTCACAGCTTTAACAAGAGCCAATCATGCCAGTCAATGCCCATTGCCTTTTCAGTACAGCTCACAGTCCTCAGTCCTCCTCTGCCACCCCACTGTGCTAGCAGAAGGAAATTCAAACCACACCCTGAGCCTCTAGAGAATAACATCTGGCAAAGTAGTGAAAATCCATTTTTATAGGCTTTTAAAAAAAAGACACCAGATTTTGTATTGAATTTATAAAGATGTACATCCTTTTTGCTGAGTGGTACTAAATGCAGGAACTCTCAGCAGAGGAAGGGAGGTGACAGTACCAGGCATTAACTTTTCAAACTTCTGCCTCAATATTCTTCCCATCTTATTTTTAGTGCCTTTAGTTCTCATATTTGTGTGTTCTCTTCTGCCTCTACCCCCTTTTCTTCTTTCCTTACATTGGTGGCATATTCCTTTCTTCTTAAACGTTCAAATATTTAGAAATGCCAAGATGATTCAGGACTCCTTGGAAATTATTTTCTGAGAGTGCATGGGACAGTAGCTGCTAAACAGCCACTCTTGGTTGCAAAATTGGTCCTGGGAGTTTTAAGTCAGTGATACCCATTTAGTGATGATTCTATGAAATCATATGCAAGAAAATAAGAAAACATGGAAAAATAATATTCATTTGCTAGTGATTTTGAAGGTCTAAGTATTTTTGATAGTAATGTTTCACTGAATCAAGTGTCATTTTCTTAGGCTGCTGAGAGTAAAATTTTATTTGCCAAATCTACTTGCATCTCACTGGTCAAAGTTAAGCTGAAATTTACCAAATTAAAAAAATAAAAAGAACCACTGTCTTACGCTGAAGAGAGAATTTACAAATATTCTCAAAAATATCTTTCCCAAAAGAAAAAAGTAAAACATTGAGATTATTTCTTTCATACCAAGGAAGATAAACCATTGAAAAAATCTGAGTCTTCATTTTTATTTTAAAGCCGAGTATAAATGTTAAAGACAATTCTTAGTCAGAGGAATTTATCATATTACAGCTGAATCAATGATGTATCAAAGTACCATGGAAGCATAGGAACCTAAATAATTTTCTAGAACAACATCTTCAGGCCTCTACTCAGTGCTTTTCAATCTAACTTAGATACTAGATACTAAAGAATTTTTGTGGAACCACACAGTTTTAAATTTATCTTGTCAATGGGGCGCTTTTAACTTCTGAAAAACCAAGAATCTAAAAGGTGAGGTGGCCCAAAGACCTTTAATGCCTTCCAACATCAGGGTCTGACTTACATGTGAGGATGGCCAGAACAGCTCCCATTGCTGCCTTGAAGACACCCAGCTGTCCCAGAGCAAACGCAGCTGCTCATGGAGCAGCTCTGCCATGCCTTGCAGGCCACCACACAAAGGTAAATCCACACTCCAAAGCCAGGTCTCCACTCTCTCCAAAGCTCCGTGCTGCCATGGCTACTCTGCATTAATAAGAAAATTAAAAAGTGGTTTTTAACTGCTGGGATTTCTACCCAATCCTAAATATCCGCGTAGTTATATGCAACTCTGGGGGTTCAAGATGGTAATAGAGTTGGTATCAGGTCTCAGCAAAGATTGACAACAGCTACCAGTTTAGTTCTGCTTTTCTGTCCCTTTGTCCACTTATTGCAAAAACAAATCAAAGCACCATGGCTCCCTCAATGAAAAAGTGCCTTTTTCAAAACCATTTCTGTGAATAAGCAAGCTCCTCAAAAAGTCTTTCAATGGGAAGTATACAATCATTCATTCTTACACTGGGCAATGACTTTGCTTTTAATCTTTGATCCTATTGTCCTCAGCTAATGAGAAACAACATTCTGTTTGGAAAGGCTGTAAAGGGTTATGCCATTGTCTTGTCTTGCAAAGCCCCATAAAGTTTTAAATCCTTAACCATCTAAAAAATGGTGACGTATGTATTCAGAACAAGTTTAATGCTGTTTTCTGTTTTAGTGATTGCTGTTTCCCTTTCCATTCCTCTACACAGCTTATTTTAAAAAGAATAGATCTGAGGGGCTTTTGTTTACACTCACACAAAATAACTTGAAAGAAAATATCACCATCATCTTAGGATATGAAAATAGGTCATGAACTCTCACTGATGATGACTGTCCTCAACAAAGTCCCAGGATCCTGAAGTCCTGGCCTAGGAAAACTGTGTTCTCTCCTTTACCTTGTCTGCCACAGGCATGCAAGTCTGCCTCCAATTTGAAAGTTAAGCATTTCTGGGGTTTACTGACCCAGTAATTAAAAAGCAGCTTGTGAATCCTATCTAAGCTGGTGTGAAGGACTTCTGAAAAGATGACCGGCAATGAACAATCACCCGTGGCTGTCCTCCTTGCCAGAGTAGATTCTCCTTGTATGCAATCTTTGGGGAAAAAGAAAAGGAAATGGGAAGGGGAATGGGGAGGGGAAGGAGGAAAGGAGATGAGGGGAGGAGAAGGAAGGCAGGGAAGGGAAAGACCTTCCTCCTCTTCTTCTTCACGGGCATCGATGACTGCAGTGTTTTTCCTCTCACAGATTCTCACTCCTCTCTTGTTTGACTGCAATACATGCGTGCAATAACTTCTTTTTTCTTTTTAAATAGGTTATCACAGAGGTGTCATTGGTTGCTTCTGCCTTGACCTTTCTGTCCCTCTGCTCTGAATCCCCCAAAACAAACAAAAATCCTAAGCTCAATGTGGTCACAGAACTCTCTAAGAGAAGGGTCTTACACTGTTGCACTTGGAACATGTACTGGAAGATGGAATATGTACTCTCCTTGAGGCACATAAGCCCCCAGGAAAACAAATAAAGCACAAACATACCCCCACCAAGTTAAAATAAAAAAACTTGACTTCAATAATTCTTTTTGCTTGTAAGTGTATTGGGAAGTGCCTCAAATTTCTTTTCCTCAGCTACCATGTCCTGGGATAAAGTAGGTCAGGACAGAAATTCTCAAATGTTGTGTACTGGTTTTATATAGCTAGATCTTGGTAGCTGAGTGAGGGTTCCAGGAGTGGCTTCTCTGAGAAGATTCTACCAATATGGACCTGACTAAGGCCTGTCACTAAGGCCAAGCCCATCAGTGACAGTGATATCATCTTTGTGATAACGTAATTAAAAGAAAAACAAAATAATTAAATTATTGCACAGGAATATTTGCAGTCGGAGCAGAGTAGAGTGAGAGGATATGAGAGGAACCACTCTGCAGACATCCAGGTCAGTGGAGAAGGAGGATAGGAGGAGCTCTGGGCATCAGAGGTGAGATTCCTGTGCAGCCAGTGGTGAAGACCACTGTAAGCTGTGTTCCTACAGCCCGTGGAGCACCATGGTGGAGCAGAGATGCACCTGCAGCCCATGGAGGACGCCCTTCCAGAATAGATGGATGCCCCAGAGCAGGGGGATGTGGGTAAGGAAAGGTGGGCAATCACCATTTACATGCAGAGGCCTCACAGACAGGGTTACAATGCCCTGGTGCTGTCAGAGCAGTGCATTGTAGCCCTGTGACAACCCCTGCATCGCGAGCGTGTGTGCTGCACAAGCACCCTCCTCCAAACACAGAGAGAGACAAAATATCAGCAAAGCAAAGAACAGTGCGTGGAGGACTCCCTGGTGATGGTCCAGGAATGCCAGAGTTTGGAATTGCTGGAAAAGCTAACAGGGACATGAACGCCTTGAGTGTTATCTCTGACTAAGGGAGGGCAGTGCATCTGGTTCACAGAGGTTTTTGGTTTCATTTAAGAGCTCCTATAGAGCTGATAGGCTTGAAATTTCATGAGTATGATTTCAATGAAGTGAGGAGGGATGAAAACCTATGAAAAGAAGAAACAAAGGTTAATAGTTTTGGTTGTAGACCATGAAGTTTTGGAGTTGAAGACAAGAAAGTTTTAAGAACTGTTATGCTTTATAATTAACTGAAGAATTTTAAACAAATGTGTACTCCTTGTTATATTTAAAACTATTACAGTCATTTTGCAGTGGAAAGGTTTTATTATTTGGTATTTTATTTCAGTTCAAAATGATCAATGCAGTGTGACAGTAACAATAAGAAATTCACACAAAGTAAAGACTGATGGACAAATGACATGACAAATGGAAATGTTATTAATATGCTATTAATATACATCAAATGCAAGAATAAATCTTCATTAAGTTATTATACTGTAGAGAATGAAGAAATTGTGTAAAGTTCACTGCAACAGTATTAAATGTTGAGTGGGATATCTAGAGAAGAAAAAATGAAAATGTAGAAAAGGAAAATTTGGTAGAACAGAAGGTTTCTCAAAGAAAAGTTGTAGACCAAGATTCTTGGTGTCAGACCAAGAGTAAATTGATAGTGATCAATTTGGTAAACAAACTAGTAGAAACTCAAACTTTAGGATGTATTCAGTGGCTTAAGATAAAGGTAATGCAGATAAGAATTTGCATTCTTATAGATAAGGAGAACTTCAAAGTTTTTCCTGAAGATATATTATTCTTTTTTTTCGTTAATGGTGAAATTTGCATCCATTTCACCAGTTTCTTTACAAGCCTCAGAAATAAAGCCCACACTTGGTATTTGCAGTTGATCTAGCTCTGGTGTTTACTGAATTTTTAGTAATATTTTTAGTTAGAAAAGTAAAATTTGGCAGAAAATAACCTGTGATTTTTTCCTTTCTGAAGGAAACATTTTCAGAAGACATTATGTCCCACTGACATTGGATTGACATTGAAACAGCTTTATAGGATTTCTCTAAATCCATTTTTAACCACTCATTAGTATAAATGTCAAACTCTTACTCATTTGTTTAAGTTGCAATCATAGGTCTGTTTTTCATTTACAGTTACCCTTACACAGCTATATCCCCATACAAATTATAATCCACTTTACCTGACTTTGTAATACAAAGCTATTTCAAAAGAAAAAAGTGGGACATGCAGTTGGTAACATCTGTCTCTATTTCATGTCTGTATAGCTATGACAGCCATAGGAGACACTAGGAGCCTGCTGCTTTTCCAGAAAACAGGATAATAAAGATTGTTACTGTGTACAGCAAGTACAGGAATTCCCTGTTGTCTTTTTGGTTTTTTAAATACGTTGTAGTACTTCCCTGGCAATATATTGCTAAAGAGAGAAGAATCAAAGACCAGAGAAACAATGCAATTAAAAAAAAAAAGTATATATTTAGGGATATGACCATTAATATTAAAAAGCACTTGCACAAAGAGCATATGATAAGCAGAAAGAGCACAGAATTCTTCCCATCAATAGTGTGCATTCAGTGATGATGTCCCATTTGAATGCACAAATTTAATATCACCACAAACCACTGGATAATTTCACTAAGTTCTGAAGTACAGAAAATTATTTGTTTCAACACTGTGACCCCTATGTGTGACAACTTCTGGTCACAGGCCGTGAACTGAGCATGAATGGTCTCCTGCATGGGAAGCTGAGATCTCTGTCCTGGGAGCCCAAACAGAAGAACAGATGCTGAGCAGAGGGGAGGGCATGTGGCTGGCAGCTGGTGGGTTTTGCTGTGTGGAGCATCCTTGCTGGCAGTGCAGCTACACACAAGCTGTGAGGGGCTGTGTGCAGGGAGAGGAGCTCTGGGGGGCACAGAGCTCTTCCTCAGCACAAACAAGGGCCTGCAAAGCCTCCCACAGGCAGAGAATGTCTTCTCTTCTTCTGCACTATCCTTCCCCCCATGGTCCACTCCTGCTCATGACTCTCCCTCCCCCTTTTATTTTCTCTTGCTGAGCACAGGATTAAACCTCTTTGAAACAGGTTGTTTCCAGATGCAATCTCCAAGTTCCTCCTCAGTAGCTTTTTCTGCCTCTTCAAGCAGAGGAAGGGCCACATGGCTTGCCCCACAATTCCACCCTCCAACATTCACTGAAAGCCTACAGAATCTGCTTTCTCCAGACAAGCTCTCTTTTGCATCCCTTGGCTTAATGTGCTGAATTACCTGCTTCTTTGGCCCTGTCTTTTCCCACCAGTTAGGTGCGTGGGACTGGCATTTCCCTGGACTTTCTAACAAGCTGGTACTAGTGCTCCATCTGCACTCCCCACCAGCACTGAGAACCATGAGAAAAACCTCACGAGTCCAAATCAAACACCACATTGTGGTATTAATAAACTGCACCTTGAACACCAAAGGATGACAAAGTCCTTTGGTGTTAACTATTTCTGTGGCCTAGGACAGTTTAAAAGCACAAATGACAGTACCTTGTATGTCTCTTGCCAGGAGTCTTTGAAACTACACCAGGCCAAAGCAGGTTAATAAATGAAAACCAAATAATATTTGCTATCTGTGTGTTTGAAAGCAGAAAAAAGGAAATAATATTAAAATATCTGTATAAACCACCAGCTGTGCCACAGAAAAGAGCTTTAAAACATGTTACCTAAGTGCAGAAAATAAAAAAAAATCAAAACCATGTTTAATGCTTCATCCCCTTAACTTATTTTTTGAGGGGAAGGTAGTTTTTTTTTTTTATTAAGTTAGAGCAGGGTTGGAAGGGTAAGTGAAGAAACAGCTCAGTGATATTTCAGAGGAACTTTCTGATATCCACAGGCCAGAGATGTAATTTGTAGTCTGTGCATGTATAGCTGAGCACCCTCCAGCACACTGACTATCTATGTACCCTCCAGTCTGACCCTCGCTGCCGGGCCAAAGGCAGCAACTGCGGTGTGTCACCCCAGAGATACCTTGGCTTGCTGGTGGTTGCAGCAGGGCACTGAACAAGTCCAGGCTTGTTAGGAACCCCATTTACCTCAGGAGGAATAGCTTCAGGCGACGGTGAAGAGAAAAAGGAGAGGATTTTGCTGGAGGGTTTAATGTCCAGAGGTTTATTCCATGGTTACAGAGGTCTGAACGCAAGCAACTGCTCCAACAGAATCTGGCCGCATGCTCTGATCACCTTTTAAGCTCAGGGACCGGGGGAGGGGAGGTACAGGTGAGCCACCAACCAGGTGAGAGGGGCAGGGTCTCAGGGGAAGATGACACCCAGACAGGCCAATGACCCCTGGGCATAGGGGCATCCTTTGAACTTGACCAACCACACGACGCCTTGCTGGAATGTTAAGCCTGATTGACAGGACTCACTCAGCATAGGGGCAAGGGGGAAGGGAGAGAGGTATAGGCACACCTGGGGAAATGACCTGGAAGGCCAAAATGGGACATTACAGCACACCACAACAGACTGGAAACCCAGGATCCCCTTGCTCTTGCTCGGCTGCTTGGTGGCTGATTCATAAGGAGGTTGGCTGCACTCACACAAGAGATGGAGCACCAGTGGGGCTCATGCTCCAGTCTCTCCCAGACTGCTGCCTTTTTGGCACCTGGTGCTGGAGGGTGGAGGGCAGGACACAACCCACATGCCTCAAAGGCCTGCAATCAGAAAGCCACTCTTGCAGGAGGACTTTGTCCCTCTCCTCCACCTTGCCCCAGCTGCTGCAAAAGCTGCTGGCCAGCATGGTGGTGACAGGGCAGCTCCACAGCACTGGGGGCACAGCGAGTGCTGTGCTCCTGATCAGTCACCTCTACCCTTCTAATTGACAGGGGCAGAGTTTCTGCCTGATTCACTCTCTGAGGCCCAGCACACGGGATGCAAAGGCATCGTGCAGTGGCCAAAATCATGTGCTGGTAAAAGGAAAATGCCATTGCATGCAATGGTACAAATTGCTAAGGACAAGGCATCTCTGTCAATAACTTCTGATGTTAGCTTTATAGTAACACTAATGCTTTTTATGTTGACATGCTCAGATGTGCAAGCTACTTCAGCTTGTCCATTAGACTCTGCCCACAGTTAGTTTTCAGCATGGTCAATACACAGAGAGTGAAAAACAGCTGATCATGATCTTTATCTGTCACATAGTATGAAGCAACCTTCACAATCTGAAACCAGCCAGCTTCCATCACAACAGAGGCAAAGTCTTGTCAGTGAACAAGGTTATCTGGTCACAAAAGGGCAGCCCACTTTTCTCTCAAAGCTTCAGCCAAGGCTAAAGACCTCTGTGGAAGTGAGCAAACTCAAACACGCAGTGGTGACCAGACAGAACTCTTCTGAGTTATGCAGCAAGTCTTTCCAACAGGTCTAAACTGAAGGGCGGATCTCCAGACCTGGTCAGGAGGCTGATAGCTGGCCTTCAGTTGGGATTGTGTCCTTGTAATCTGATGCTAGAGAATGTTTGAATGAAGAGGAAATTTCTAGCTCATCTGAAGGAATTTCTGCAGTATCTCTCAGAAAACATTGTCTGCGTCCACTGTAAATTTAAGACAAAGCTGATGCAGAGTCTTTCTAGTAATAGCTAATGAGGTGAAAAACTAATAGAAAGGTGAAACAACGGGTTCTTACACAGTTACAAATGCAGAACTAAAAAGTACGCAAATTTCATTTTTCAATAGGCATTTTAATGGCAGGAATAAAAGCTTGGTAATAGTGTTTTCCACTCCTAGGCTTGCTGATCCAGAATGACTTGTGTTTGTTCTCCCCAAGGCAATTTATATATACACACATATAATATTTTAGTATAACTAAAACGTGGAATGAATAGTTGAATACATACATGCTTTAGCTACCATGGCCACCCAGAATTTCTGTTAAACTAATTCATGTCTAGTCAAAGTCAGTTTTGGTGGATCAGACAAGGATTTTGTGGATGGTAAGGAAAAAACCCTAGAAAATTCCAGGTAATGAATAATTGGAGCAGGAAGCAGGTGTGGTGTGACAGTAATGCAGCTCAATGACTGAAAACAACAGAGCCAAGTCATGTCTTACTATGAAAAGCATATTCAAGTAAGCTAGGTTATATGGAAATGGGATAGTTTAGCAAAAGGCTAAAGCCAGGACTTTATTTCATAATTACTAAGTAAAGGTTACTCTCACTTTACAACGTCTTTCTTCATTTAGCAATGCAAGGGAACAGAGCAATCATGTGGCAGCAGCAGATTTTGTCACATAAGGTGTGCCAGCAGTCCAGTGTTTTCAGATGTGTTAATCCCACATCCCCTTTCCCTTGCTAAGAAAAGAGCATCTCACGTAATGAGATGACTAAATGTGGATGTGTGCATGCTCGTGGGCAAAGGCAGGAGAGTGGCACACTGGGGAACACGGCTCAGTTAAACTCAGTGAGGCACCCTGCAGATCCTTCCTATCTTTACATTAAGAACCTCTACATGTCTGGGGATAGCACCTGAATGAAGCACAATGTAAACCACAATCCAGTCAGGGGAAATTCCAAAAGCAATATAACACAGGTCTGTCTCCACAATCCATAGTAAAAATGATGCTGTTTGCTGTGCATACAGATGTCTGTTTCATGCCCCTGTTTTATGCCAATGACTGACTGTCTTTTTTACAGAGAGGTTAACAGGGAACACCTTGACAAGCTACAGAGGAAAGAAGTGACTTTAGAAAGAGGACTCTGTTAAAAAATGGATTGATTTTCTTTGCTTTCATGAGGAACAATGGCTATTAGATGTTATAATGAATCACCAGCTGCTAATTTATGAAGTCTTACAAACCCTTGATTATCTGTGCGAATGATGGATCCCATTGTGCAAGCTGCAAAGCACCCTGAGCCAAATCCAGCAAAGCTATTAAGCATGTGCTTCATAGTAGGCATGCAAGAAAACATAGCAAGATCAACATATCTGAGTTTAGCATCTGTTCAAGTGCTTTACTGGACCCGGGTCAGAGTGCATTGCAACTTGCAGGATGAACTTCTATAGGCATGTAAGTGCTCATGTCTGAAAATACACAGAACTTCTATAAGAATGGAAGTGATTGTGTCTGAAAACAATAGTACATGATGGAGACTTATTTGAAACTACAGTCCATATCCAGACATCTTGAGCAATTACCATTGTCTAATGGTAACTCTATATTCCATTTGGAGAAGAATTTTTTCAGAATTGTCAGAACTACAGCTATGTATCTGCAGGTGGAGACTGATGAATGGCATCTTCTATTCACCTGCCATATCTACCTCTGACCCAGAGTACCAAATAAAGAAAATCAATCCAACACACAACAGGATCTTCCTTTTCATTTTACAGAACCTTTACATTGTCCATGTACCACACCTACATTTAATCTAGCCTAATTGTCTTGACAGTCAGGAATATATATCTAGCTTCAGGAAGCTGAGGGGAAAAAAGTATACAATAAGAAAAGTGATAAAATAACTACACAGCCTGATCAGAATACAAAGGCACAGGATTGCAGCTGTCCAGCCCTCCCTTCTCCCTTCCAGCAAACATGCTGACAGATATGTTCAATAGGATTCTTAGGGGGACTTTTTCCTCTTTTTTAAAGTAATTTTAACTTGACATCAGCCAACTTCTTCTATTTCTACTGCATTTTTACGACCTGCAACAACTCACTCCCACTTGGGTTGGTAGAATGTGCCTTTGCAAGCACCAGCACCTAATCAAGGTCTCTTCTCTGTTAAAACCATAAACCCCTCTGAAGCAAACAATGTTGTGCACATGCTAAATAAGTGGAGAACTGAGCCCACAATATATGCCAAATAATGAGTGCCTGAAAGGGTGAAAGATAAAACTGCAGCTGGAAAAGGAAAGCAAACATGTTATAGGTGGACAAACAGCGATGAGTGCAAGGTCCTAGCCAGCTGCCCCCTTCTTCCTGGCTCAGGAAAGAAAACAGTTTTGAAGTCCTAAGGTCACAGACAGAGTAGAAGAGAGGGCAAGAGCCAGACTTGGAGCTGAAGCACTTCCACATTTCAAGGGGTGTTGTGGCAAAAAAATAACTGACAGATGATTGGTAGGGAAATGAAAGCACCTTAAGGGGAAATTAATGAATCAAAGGAGGCAAATCTCTCCCTAACACTATAATATTTCACAAGCATTAGTCCACACAACACGGAGGGCTAACTTATATTTGTTCTTTGTTTTACACACCTGCAGCAGCATTCCCCCTGTTTAGTATAATTCTCACTGTGAATTCAGTTCATCTACACACTGGAAGGCCTTTTTCATCATTATATCTTCTGTTTCTGGACATCTGCTGCAATCTTATGCTCTGTGAATGCAAGGAGTACAATGAGATAGTATTACCCGATCATTCTTGTAATTTGTGGGGTGAACCCCTTACAAGCATAAATCACTGCAACTTCTCTGAAGTGAGGGAAGCAGGCAAAGTATCTGTCCACAAGGAGTAATTAATCTGTTTTAATGAGTGTGTTCCATAGCAGAAGAATAAACTATATTTATTTTTCAGTAGTGGGATGGAAGCCCTCAATAAACATTATCTTCCCTGTTTGCCTCCCTTACTTCACCAGCTGTCTCTAATGTGTGTGAAGCTTTGAAATGCTCCTGCTATTAGCCTTTGATTTCTCCCAGCCCCCTGACCCTTGGTGAAAGAAGGCATGGAACCTTAGATGAAGCTGTATCTATTCAGCTGAGGAATTAAAGCAGTCACATAGCCACAGAAATGAGGAAATAAAGACTACTGACTAGAAGGATGATCTAGTTCTCTGATTATCTCTCCTGAAAAAAACCCTTGCAATTTTTCCTCTTGCTCAGGCAGAACAAAAAGCCTGTCTGCATTAAATGGGGTGGTTGGGATCAAACGACATAATCCAGGCAGACTGATAGTTGTGAATGGGCACCATCACACACAATTGAAACATCAGGCCTGAACTTGTGCTTAACTTTTGATGACACTTAGAGACATGCACACAAGGAGAAGTGAAGGAAAAGTCACAGAATGAATTTGCCAGGGAGTAAAAACATAGAATTGTTGAAAGGAAGAGGGCAGGAAATCTGACCACTGACATCCTTCACTGACATGAAGGAAAAAATTATCCAACAGGGAAAATACACCTGACATCAGCACCAAAGTTTCATCTACTGCAAAGAAATTTTAAGCTGCTTCATGGTAATCCCAGGCCTGTTGGCAGTGCCCTGCTGACTGTCCTCTCTCTGGATCATGAAATTAGGAGGTGCCACATTAGCTGTGGTATCCCCTACCTGTGCACCTAAGAACCATGCTGCACTCTAACCCTCTGCTGGGGTGTGACTCCAAGTGACAGCCACAGGCAACAGGGGAGTATAGTGAGGTCAGCTCTTGGCTGTCTGTACAACACTTTCCCATCTCCTGGTCATACACAGATATTATTACATGTGCACAGATGCACAGTGACAGTCACTGCCACGCTGTTACTCTAGAGCCTATTTCAAATGCAACTGACAAAACTGCTTTCAGGGTTTCAGTACATAGATTATGACTTAGAACAGACCTTAAGGACTCCTCTGTGCGTACAGCTGCCTCACAAATAATTCCCATCATTCTTGAAAACCTAAGAATTTTTAAATATTTCCAGGGAGTGGACAGACACAGTGTGACTCCCAGTCCAGTCAGTCCCTAGGTCCAATCTCCACCTATATATTGTAATGTTCTTCCTTATGCTGAACCTGAGCATTATTTCCTCCTACCTTTTCTGTAGGGGAGGGGACTGCAAATAATCCCCCTTGTCTATGCAGAAAACTTTCACAGATTAGAGTATTGCTTTCTTCCCCCTCTACTATCTTGCAGACTAAATAACCATTGTTTGTGTAGCTCTCTTTCACAGCTACATTTTCCAGTTGTTCTCATCAGCCTCCTCCAGACCGTTCCCAAATGATCAACATCCTTTCCTAGACTTTTCAACAATGCATAAAGACAAGACAAAACTATGGAGTTTTGACCTTGGAGCAGGCAAGTTAATGTTATCTTCTACCTAAGGCAGCTAGAATACCTGTTTTTTCTCCGCTGAGCTTTGCTACTGATTATTTTATTCTTAAAAAAAGTCCTTCCCCACTTGTCATCTACAGTAGACTGTATGACTAGTTCATCTAGACTTTTAACTTTCCTGGAGAGGAGCTTTTTATCTGTACAAAGCCTTTCAGATCTTGCCTGAAGTAGCTCAAAAATGATATATAAAATAATTGGACATGATACTTTTTGGCCTCCTTCTTCCCCCCAGATTTACCAGAAATTAAAGCCAAAATCTTCAAATCTGAATCTATCATATTAATTTAAATATTTCCTATCCATAAATTATGGCTTTTTAGGCTCTGGTAAAAACTTCTTAAATTCTGTTTCCGAACTGAGATCTCTATGTTCAAACTGAGACAGAAAATATGCAGGAAGGCAGTCCTAAGCTGTTATATTAGCTATTCAGTTTGCAATAAAATAACTGTATGGGCTGAATTTTTACGTTTTTCCTTGAGAATCTGGCACGTGTCTCTCAGACTCGAGTGCACAGGTGGGCTACTGTGCAAATGTGTTATCTAGCAACATGATGCTGCTCTGAGGGAGACAAGCAATGATGCCACTCTCCCCTGTGGAGTGTCTCTTTTCTTCTTCCTTCACCATA